>NC_054383.1:40847072-41168738 GCF_017654675.1 Xenopus laevis | reverse complement strand
GTCGGATGAGAGGGCTGCAGAACATTTACTAAAGGAGTAAATGCAGTTTTAGTGTAAAATGTATTATAATCAACATATGGCCGGGGTAGTATAAACATAGCAAAACTGAACACTAATGATACATTGCTACATTGAAACAACGAATTCTTCAACAGCCACCATGTACCATAATAACAATGCAAATAGAGCTACAAACTGGCCTGGAAACAGCCTCCACCTCCAACTGAATCCACTTCCTGGGGTGCCTACTTACCCCTGAAATGCCAGGTATTCAAGATACCCATTAACTATGTGTAACTCAATAAACAAATGGTGTGTATGTCTGCTCCTAAGGAGTGATGACCAATCAGAAAAGGATACATCATACAGGGCCTTGTCCAATGAGAAAAAGATACATCAAACAAACTCCTATCCAATAAGAATCACGTGAGCAAACAACAGCCAATGAAAACATATTGTGAAAAAACAAAAAAGTAAATGCAAACATTCTTTTGTTAATACAATGGCAATGTTTGCCATTTACCCAATAAGAAAATGTGTGCCAATTACTCTACTAGGGGGCACTAAAACTGAATATGTGCAGCATATATGAATGTCTAAAAATAAGAATAAAAGGAAATAGAAAAAGAAAAAAGAGGCAATAAGAAAAAACAATGTAATAACTAAATTTTTTTTGAGGAAAAAGAAAAACTCGATTCTTTTGACATGTATTATACCCCGATGCTGCAAAAAGCCCAAATCCGAAAATCTGCCATCTCAGACCTGTCGAGATCCTGTTTAAGTCAATGGGAGAGGCACCTATCCCAAATGGAAGTTATTGTGGTCTGCAGTGGGTTTAGCCCTAAAATTCAACTTTTTCTGCGTTTTCGGGATAAAACACAAAAATGATCCAGTTTTTCAGTAAAAAAGTCTCACAATTCTGATTTTCGCTCGATTTTTCCAATTCAATCAATTTAATTTATTAAAAAATAAGGAAAAATGGGGCATAGGAGTTTGGTCAGGCTTTTTTTTGGGACAAGAGATTAATTTGGATTTTAGTAAATAACCCCAATAATGTAGCAAAATACATTGTTAATTCAGCTAATGGAGCATTCTATGGAAATTTCTTTTTCTTCAATCGTCATAGCTTGTGACTAGCCTATACACAGTACAATAAAATGCCCTACTTTACTCTACTTCCCTGGTCTTGGATCTTCTCAAGAACTTGTGGAAAATTATTTAAAGATGGAGTGGCAGCTCCTATAGAAGGTATCCCAGACCAGTGCACTGTTCAGCAAAGAGAAGCACTGCCCTGGGGTCTGAGCTATGCAATTATATTCATTCCAGGTGCCTAACAAATTGCCACCCCCGAATGAATATGATTTTCCTTTTTCTTTAATGGGATTTACACAGATTGTATAAGCACAGGAGCACTTACACAATTATTGGTTATTTCTAATTAAATAAAAAACATAGAGCAGAATATAAGTTCTGCAGGAAAAATTCTGCTCTATGTTTTTTTATTTTATTAGTAATTCGCTCTTTGAACTAAAATAGTAACACCTGTAAAATAACGATATACAATAGTTTGCTATTGCAAAACGAACAATGTCTACTGCTTTAGTAACTCAGCAGGGGCTGCAAAATAAACCCCAGGTCTCACACAATCCTGTGAGCCACTTAGGTCATTTAGCAGCATCGGTCTCCCAACCACCAAGCAGATTCCTGTGGAGCAGTAGCTCCTAGTAGTCTCTCTTGTTGTTCCAGGGAAAGCATTATCAAGTTATTTTTTTCTGCCATATTATATTGTTGGTATTTCTACCATGTTGTAACCAGTCTCAGTAACCCCTTTGCAATAAAAAAACACACAGGAAGAATGGCTCAAACACAGGCTTGAAGTTTATTAAAAAAAAAGCTATTTCTTATTATTTTGTCTAAAAGATGCCTACAATTATTTGCCTGTTATTCCATAGCCTCATGTCAGATTCCTCTGTAGCTTCCCAGTAGGTTGCTGTGAGTACCAGCAGGAGCCACAAGCGAGTGCCTTGATTGACATTATTCCTGTGCGTGACCCCCACAGGAGGCAACTGATCAGAGTCTGAGTGACTTTCTTAACTATATTAATTTGATATTAGCTTTAAAGGAACATTTTTTATAGACTAAAGTCTGTTTCGTTGCTAATATTGCAAATGTTAACACTTTTTTTTTTGCATTACATTTTAATAAGCAAATAGTGGTCCTACAATGGATTCTTTTGGCATGTTCTTATTGTGTGACTATAATGGCATTATACTATATACTACTTTGGACTTTTGAAAATGCAGAAAAATAGTTTCAAAACGTTTGTAAATATACCATTTTGCATAAAGAAAGTATATTTAATTCTAAGCAAATTTCCAATATGCATCAGTTAAATAAAAGTTATTTATACAGTATATGCTATTGCTATTCAAATGGGTGGGGGTTATTAACTTTGACCAGGACACAAGTACAAGAGCATTAAGGGGTATCATAAGACAGTTGGTAAGTACAAGGCTCCTTTGTGACATGCACCCATGGTGCATATAAACTCAAAAGGTTTGGGGACAGGTAGATGGTGGGAGGGGTTCGCCTATATGCCTCACCTGCTCCAATTTTTCTATGTCTACGGCAGGGCACACAGTGCAAAAAACATGGAGGATTTGCTAATTTTTTACCCTAATTTTTTAGCCCCAGCATCTCTATGTCTATTGCTATTCTCTGTCATTTAAACAATTCCAATAGCACAGGGGTCAGTAAACTTTGCTATCAAAAGAGCCATTTTGCCCCCTCTTCCAGTAAACAAAAATAGTCTGAAGCCGCAAAACATAACACATCTTATAAACCTTTAAAAATTGTAACCTTCTTTTTAATTTTTAATGTTACAACAACAGAATACAACAAACAAAAGAGTAGTGTGTATGTGTAGGCCTACTTTGAAATAAACTAAACACTGAATAGCCCTATTAAATGCTAGTGTTCTCATCTGTTTAAAGGCGAGGGCCATAGACGTCATTAAAAGATGCTTTACATCCACGTCTATAGCCCTCGCACCTGCTGCTGCTGGACTCTGGAGGCTTCTCTCTAGTCTTGAGTGTGTGAACACTGTAAGGACCATGATGAATAGTCTTGCTGCGGCTCGGTCTTGCCTGTCACTCCTGGGACGTCTATACAGCCCACACACCTGCTGGCGGCTTCCTGATTGTGTGACCACGGTAAGCTAACAGTTAGCTTATCGTGGTTGCACACGCAAGAAGCTGCCAGCAGGTGTGAGGGCTGTATAAATGACGTAACCGGCAAAGCCACAAGAGCCGAGCAAGCAGGATGAAGAGCCGCATGAGGCTCCGGAGCCGTGGGTTGCCTACCCCTGCAATAGCATCTATTCTGGTGCCACCATCATGATCCATTCCAAGTCCCATTCATAGTCTCCTCTCATGCCATTTCATCATCATATAATCACCTTATTGTCTTGGACATTCTCCAGTCTTTTAATCACAACTTCCGGCTTCACTTTCTCCTTTCCCTAATTCCCAGTTTTTTCTTTTGGGTCCCCTTGATATATCAATGCTCATATACTCATTATACTCCTGCTAGAGTTTATTTGTGTGCAATCTAATAAACAGACAAAACTTCAGAAAATAAGAACAGTACAAAAATGAAACCTTCTTGCAGGTATCACACTAATTGATGTATTAAAGTGGTAGTTCACCTTTAAGTTAACTTTTAGTACCTTATGTTAAAAATGGCGAATTCTAAGCGACTTTTTAATTGGTCTTCATTATTTATTTTTTGTAGTTTTGTAAATATTTGCCTTTTTCTTCTCACTTGTTCCAGCTTTCAAATAGGGGTCACTGACCCCATCTAAAAAACAAATGCACTGTAAGGCTACTGTGAGGATTCAGCGCGCATGAACGCGCATGCCAAGACGAATGCCGGCGCAAACGCACGTGCTAACGTGAACGTGCGCGGCGTTATGACGCGGGACGCAGGCGTCATTACGTTTGGCGCCAAAGTACCTCTTTAAAAGGATGCTCCGGGAAAGGCTCTGTGCTTGTTGATAATTTAACCTGCTCCTGAACTTTTGAACCCTGACTTCTTGATTTTGGTTTTGACTCGACTTTGGATATCGACTTTCGACTGAACTCCGCCTGCATTTGACCCCTGCCTGCTTATCCGTTACGACTGAACTCTGCCTGCATCTGACCTCGGCTTGCTTTCCCGATTACGACTGAACTCCGCCTGCACCGACCACGGCCTGCCTTTCGACTATTCTTCTGCCTACTCCCTCTGATTACTTGTCTGCTACAGCTGGTGACACTCCTGCTGGACTTCGTTCTCCTCGCATCTGGACTCTGGACAGGTGAGGCCTGACAGCTACAAATTTATTGTTATTTCTATTTTTTGGTACTGGTCTTTCTATTCAGACCCTCTCTTATTCATGTTCCAGTCTGTCATTCATATCAGTGCATTGTTGCTACAGTAATTTGGACCCTAGCAACCAGATTGCTGAAATTGCAAACTGGAGAGCTGCTGAATAAAAAGCGAAATAACTCAAAAAACAGTAACAATAAAAAATCAAAACCAATCGCAAATTGTCTCAGAATATAATATGCCTCCAGACATGTGACTGATATCACCCCCCCCCAGCAGCCTAACAACAGAACAATGGGAAGGTAACCAGATAGCAGCTCCCTAATACAAGATAACAGCTGCCTGGAAGATCTAAGAACAGCACTTAATAGTAAAAACCAAGTCCCACTGAGACTGATTCAGTTGATAACAGCCTGCCAGAAAGTAATTCCATCCTAAGGCTAAGGCCACACTAGGCGATAGCGCCGCGATTTGACTTTTCGCCGCGACTTTTAAGCCGCAATCGCTGGGGAAACTTTTGCGCTGGCGTCTATGGGGAATCCCGCGTAAAAACACACGCGGCGATCTTTTTTCTATTGTCGCTCAAAATCGCCTAGCGAGGCAATTTCGAGTGACAGTAGAGAAAAGATCGCCGCGTGTGTTTTTACGCTGGCGATTTTTCGCGATTCCCCATAGACGCCAGCGCAAAAGTTTCCCCAGCGATTGCGGCTTAAAAGTCGCGGCGAAAAGTCGCCGCGAGTCAAATCGCGGCGCTATCGCCTAGTGTGGCCTTAGCCTAAAGTGCAGGCACAAGTCGCATGACTGGGGCAGCTGGGAAACTGACAAAATGTCTAGCCCCATGTCAGATTTCAAAATTGAATATAAAAAAATCTGTTTGCTCTTTTGAGAAATGGATTTCAGTGCAGAATTCTGCTGGAGCAGCACTATTAACTGATGTGTTTTGGAAAAAACATGTTTTTCCATGACAGTATCCCTTTACGGAATACTGATGATATCAATACAAAACTACTTTTAAAGAGAGACAATATCTTTTAAATTGTGGTTGTGAAAACATATCTATTAAAATCCAAGCTAAACATCTACATTTGATTTCAGGTCACTTTGGCTGATATTGTGCCTGTGTTTCTAAGGATCAGGAGGATAATATGTGTCTTTACAGACAGGATTATAAGAAGCTGAATTTAATTAAATTGCTCTATTAAATGCATTATTATTATTCAGTGAAACCACCCAAACTGTCTTCGCCACTTCTGTACAAAGATTTCAAATTATCCTCCCAGGTAATTTAGAGGAATATAGCCAAATGTAAATGCACAAAAAATGCAGTTTTGGATTAATGGTTCATTTACATAGTTACATAGTTACATAGTTAAATTGGGTTGAAAAAAGACAAAGTCCATCAAGTTCAACCCCTCCAAATGAAAACCCAGCATCCCTACACACACCCCTCCCTACTTTTAATTAAAATTCTATATACCCATACCTATATTAACTATAGAGTTTAGTATCACAATAGCCTTTAATATTATGTCTGTCCAAAAAATCATCCAAGCCATTCTTAAAGGCATTAACTGAATCAGCCATCACAACATCACCCGGCAGTGCATTCCACAACCTCACTGTCCTGACTGTGAAGAACCCTCTACGTTGCTTCAAATGAAAGTTCTTTTCTTCTAGTCTAAAGGGGTGGCCTCTGGTACGGTGATCCACTTTATGGGTAAAAAGGTCCCCTGCCATTTGTCTATAATGTCCTCTAATGTACTTGTAAAGTGTAATCATGTCCCCTCGCAAGCGCCTTTTTTCCAGAGAAAACAACCCCAACCTTGACAGTCTACCCTCATAATTTAAGTCTTCCGTCCCTCTAACCAATTTAGTTGCACGTCTCTGCACTCTCTCCAGCTCATTTATATCCCTCTTAAGGACTGGAGTCCAAAACTGAACTGCATACTCCAGATGAGGCCTTACCAGGGACCTATAAAGAGGCATAATTATGTTTTCATCCCTTGAGTTAATGCCCTTTTTTATGCAAGACAGAACTTTATTTGCTTTAGTAGCCACAGAATGACACTGCCCAGAATTAGACAACGTGTTATCTACAAAGACCCCTAGATCCTTTTCATTTAAGGAAACTCCCAACACATTGCCATTTAGTGTATAACTTGCATTTATATTATTTTTGCCAAAGTGCATAACCTTGCATTTATCAACATTGAACCTCATTTTCCAGTTTGCTGCCCAGTTTTCCAGTTTAGACAGATCACTTTGCAAAGTGGCAGCATCCTGCATGGAACCTATAGTTCTGCACAATTTAGTATCATCTGCAAAAATAGAAACAGTACTTTCAATGCCCACCTCCAGGTCATTAATAAACAAGTTGAAAAGCAAGGGACCTAGTACAGAGCCCTGCGGTACTCCACTAACAACACTGGTCCAATTAGAAAATGTTCCATTTACCACCACTCTTTGTAGTCTATCTTTTAGCCAGTTCGCTATCCAGGTACAAATACTATGTTCCAGGCCAACATTCCTTAATTTAACCAGTAACCTTTTGTGTGGCACTGTATCAAATGCTTTAGCAAAGTCTAAGTAAATCACATCCACTGCCATCCCAGAATCGAGGTCTCTACTTACATTCTCGTAAAAAGAAATTAAGTTAGTCTGGCAAGATCTATTACGCATAAAACCATGCTGGCACAAACTCATAGTATTATGATTTGCTATGAAGTCCAGTATCTTATCCTTTATTAACCCTTCGAAAAGCTTTCCTAATACTGACGTCAGACTAACTGGCCTATAGTTTTGAGGCTGAGAACGGGATCCTTTTTTGAATAGAGGCACCACATTAGCAATTCGCCAGTCTCTTGGCACAATACCAGATCTCAATGAATCCTGAAAAATTAAGTAAAGAGGTTTGGCAATCACAGAGCTAAGCTCGCTAATTACCCTGGGATGAATACCATCTGGCCCTGGACCTTTGTTAATCTTAACCTGTTCAAGTCTCTTTTGAATTTCTTCTTGTGTGAACCATGCATCATTAGTTGTATTACTAGAATTGGGAGTGTTAAGAAGGAAACCTTCACTTACTGGTTCTTCATTTGTGTAAACAGATGAAAAATACGAGTTCAGAATCTGCGCTTTTATTTTGTTTTCATCAACCAGCTGATCCCCCTCTGATAGTAAGGGTCCCACCCCTTCCTGCTTCATTTTTTTACTATTGACATATTTAAAAAATAATTTGGGATTTTTTTTACTGCTTGCTGCAATATCCTTTTCTATAGCAATTTTAGCTTGCCTTATAGCTTCTTTGCATGATTTATTGGCCTCCTTGTACCTTATAAATGTTTCGGCTGTACCAGCTAACTTGAAAGCCTTAAAAGCACGTCTTTTCTTACCCACCTCAACACCAACGCTTCTATTGAACCAAAAAGGTTTTGCTTTGCAACGACGTTCCTTGCTTACAAGTGGAATATACTGACAAGTATATTTATTAAGCAGCATTTTAAAGACTTCCCATTTTTGTTCTGTGTTTAACCCTGTGAAAAGCATTTCCCACTTAATATGTTGCAGAGATGCCCTTATACTGTCAAAGTTTGCACGTCTGAAATTTAGTGTTTTAGTTACTCCCTTATAGAATTGCTTCTGCAACAGAATCTCAAAGGAGACCATGTTATGATCACTATTCCCTAAATGCTCACCCACACAAATGTTAGAGATGAGTTCAGTATTGTTAGTTATTACAAGGTCCAAAAGAGAGTTATTCCTAGTAGGTTCTTGAACGAGCTGGAATAAAAAGTTGTCATTCAGCATATTTACAAACCTATTAGGTTCATTTTATTTGAAGCAGTGTTGGTGGTTCTTCACGGTGAGGTCAGTGAGGTTTTAGAATGCTTTGCCGGATGATGTTGTGATGGCTGATTCTGTTAATCTCTTTAAAAGGGGTTTGGATGATTTCTTGAACAATTATAATATTGCTATTTTAAGATCCACAGATAATTTATTATAGATATTGATTGGTATGTAAATTACCAATCAACAGGTACGTTACTTACCAATTAACAGTATGTAAAGTGAATTTTTTACACATTTGCCATGTTTTTTTTACCCTCAACGCAACATTTTCCCCTTCAGCATCATTACGTCCAATAGGGCAAGATGCACCTGGCACAATTTTGAGCAACGCATCAAAATTACGCATGGTTGAGTGTGTGCTTCAGTGTTATTTGAAAACAACTGTGATGAAAAGTCGAGATGTCCCCACTTCTGGTGCTCAGCTTCAAAATGAGATAATAAGAACCAATTTATTAGGTGCAATCTTTTTGCATCAATTGACACAGGCCCTATGGACACCCTGGAGCTACTACGGTGGTGGTAGCTTCAGGCTTTGTCTTTGTCAATGGATGCATTTGGGAAAAATTCATATGAGGAGTCAGGGCAAAGATAGCTTAGCTGAGCGCAACTTTACAGATGTTCAGGGAGTGGCTTGGATGCAAGTATATTACATCCATTGAATTTATCACACAACTACTGTGACAAACTACTGTGACAAACTGCAAATGCACTTGCGGTAAGTAAATGACTCTTACAACTTCTATGTCTGTGTCGAAATAGCTTGAGTTCATCAAGGACAAGATCAAACCAGCCTTTTCTCTCTTAATCAAAAAGCACAGCAACAAACAAAACTAATCCAGGCTAAGAAGGCAAAGATAAACAGCTGAAATAATCTGTCTTATTAGCCTCATAGCTGTCAGTGTTCAGTGAATTTAAGAGAATAACTGAAATGTTAGTTTGTGAAGTTATTATACCATTTATGTCATCTATATAGTTACTAAATTGGACAGAGCACAGGTCATTCTTCTTGTTCTTTTAAGCTCTTAGTTGGTTGTGTGCAATATAAAATATATCATTATTTGTAATGACTGTACACTCAACATAGTTTCCCAAAAACTGTCTGTTCTTCTGCTTTTCAGATAGAAGGAAGGAAGGAGCTGCAAAGATAAAATGCAAATGAAGAGGGCATATACTGTGGCTATGAATTAGCACGGATTTAATATTCTTCTGGAGGCCTGAGAAGTGCTCATATGGTGGTTTCTCAGTCAGTCAAATTTAAATCACTGGAAGAGGCTAAAGTTCAAAACATAACATATAGAACAGTACGGAAAATGGTGAAAAAAGATATAGGCCAAGGTCATGAGCAAGTAGAAATGAACAATGTCAGCCAGGCTATGGGTCAAAATGGGAGAAAGAAAAATGGTTGTAACAGGGCAGGACAATGTACAGGGCAATGTACAGGGCAACACAGGATTTGGAAAAGGAATAAACCATAAAACAATGCACCCAACTCAGACTTCATAACCTAGAAGAAGAATTAGCCAAAGAGTGCTAATGCAGCAATGGAAAACAATATAGAGATGCCTGCATGTTGCAGCTGGCAGGTGGTGTTGGTTTTGAAGATCTTTGGGCTCTCCAAAGCTTTGTAACATGTGATTTCTTGCAAGGATTTGTTTAATAAAGGACTTGCGATCTTAGAACAAGCACTGTATGCTATCTTAGTTCAAAGTTGTGGGGATGTAATGGAGACCCCCTTGTTATATAGCATATAATAACAATTTATCAAGATCACATTATAGCCTTTCAGCAAATACATTTTGTATGAATTGACTGTCTTTTCAAATGCACAACACAATTTTATTCTTTCTTTAAACATTTGTAACAGGTATTGAACCACTGCGATAAAAATATCTTATTGATTTTTCAGCTGCAGCAGTGCAGTAAGACAAGAATTCTGCACATGCTTAGACTCCAGAAGAAACCAGAGCTGCATTTCAAATACATAAAATCTGGTGGTGCGGCAGGAAAGTTGCTGCCTTGCTGGTTGTACTTTTAATGGTGCTTCCGGCTCGAGAGCCATATAATTAAAGCCTCCCTTTGTGTATCAGGAATGACGTGCTCACCTTTATATTAACTTTTAGAGGTATATTTATTAAACCGTGTAAAACAAAATTCGCAGAAAAAAGGTGTAAAAAGCTGTGTAAAATAAATGTTGAATTTATCAAGGTGTGTGTAAGTTTACACCATGAGAACACCAGATTTGCTGCTGCTATTTTACATTGCTTTCTGGTGGAAGTCACTCTGAAAAAACACTTTACGCCATTTTTTACATGGGGAAGCCTGGCGATGTGTGGTGTATTATCCCGCTATTTTTTACACCGCATAATAAATATGCCCCTTAGCATGACGTAGAGAGTGATATTCTGAGACAATGTGCTATTGGTTTTCATTTTTTAGTATTTGTGGTTTTTGAATATATGACAAGTTAGACTCATTTCTAATGTACAATTAAAACACATTTTTTCAAGTAGCTATCAGTCATCAATCAAATGCGGGATCATTTACTTTCTGAGCATGCAAATAGAATATATTGTAGCAACAGAAGCTAGTGACAGCAGGGGTGTTTCTAGGCCCCTGGCCTCGCTCTCCTGTCCCCTGTTCTTACCTTTCCAGAGCTTCAGAGAGGGTTGAGGGAGGGGCAGGGTCACTAGTGCAGAGAGCACAAATTAGTAATCTGCGGGTGCGACCCTAACCCACCACTCTGCACCCGCATCCGACCCTAACCCATTGCTCTGCTTCCCCTTATATACCCGTGCCCAACCCATAAATATATAAATAGACGCCACCAGAAGTTGAAACAGCACATACTTAGGCCTGAATCCACTGTGCATGTGTAAGCCCTAACCCAACCGACCCGTGGGTAAGCCAGCACATCACTAGCACATATGTAGGCTCATAGAGTTTGGGCTCTTAAACTTACCAGGATCTGCATTTTGCCACCCCTAGTAACTTGAGGGGCGATGCTCAGGCCAGGATTTGTGGCGAGGCCATAAAGGCCCGGGCCTAGGGCGCTGAATATAAGGGGCGCATGCCGCCCAGCCACCTCCCAGGTGCTCCGATGCAGGCGCGCATCGGAGCACCTGGGATAATCGGGCGGTCGCTAGCGCTGGCGATGCTTCCTGAGGCAATTTTCTCAGCTTGCTTCATGGCAGCACCACTGAGTGTTAGCAGTTATTAATGTCTTGGAATGACAACTTTATTAGAGTTCTTGGAATGACAACAGACACCACAGTGAAAATATACTGGATCACAATTTCTCAACTACTCCCAATTATAAAAAATTATTTTTTTATTATTATGTTTTTGAGTTATTACAGGTATGGGTTCCATTATCCGGAAACTGATTATCCAGAAAGCTCTGTATCATGGAAAGGCTGTCTTCCATAGACTCCATTTTATCCAATAATCCGAATTTTTAAAAATGTTTTCCTTTTCTCTGTAATAATAAAAAAGTACCTTGTACTTGATCCAAAAAAGCAAAAACAGCCTATTGGGTTTATTTAATGTTTACATAATTTTCTAGTAGACTTCTGGTATGAAGATCCAAATTACAGAAAGAACAGTTATCCAGAAAACCCCAGGTCCTGAGCATTCTGGATCACAGGTCACATATCTATACCAATCCTTTCACTGTTTTAACTTTATAATTCATTCTAATTTTGTACATTTCATTTAGGATTTTTGGGACACATTTATGAATGCTAGCATATTTACAAAGTACAAATCACAATATGTGAATAAGTAACACCATTCTTGTCATTAGATGCACCACTATAGTGGTTAATTTGGTGGTTCATTTACAAGCTGTAAATGACGTACAGTAGTTCGCACTCACAATAAAACCACAAAAAACGCAAAAAACCTCGCACACATTATCAGCACAAAACACATACACCAATTTCATTCTTGTGGCTGCATTGGTTAACTACATGCTAGTTTGCTGGTGCCTGCTATTACACTTAATTCTGGAGAAAACATAGTATTATGGATAAAAAAATGTGGTGTTTTGAAAGTGTTGGTGCATTGTACTTGTACATGTAATTGAGCCCTTTCGAAGGCTTGTTCAAGAATCGAACTGTGACTTTTCTTGTGCATATAAATAAACACAAATTTAAGATGTAGAGTAATCTGTCAACATGGTACCAATAGGTGATTGAAAATAAAATGTAAGCCATGTTAACAGAAGTTTCATTAAAATACCCACCAAACTGGTTTCACTAATGGGTAATAAAATGGGGTATGTTCAAAGAAAGGATCTGATTTTACCTAGTGCCTTTCTGCCTACAGAGAATAGTATGTGGTTCTCTGTCCTACACCAAACCCAGCTTCCTGTTTTATGTGTTTTAATTGAATTGAAAAGTACTAATAAGTGTCTGTTCAGTCATAATGCTATTAGGGAAAGGTATATGGCTTGAACCAGATGTAAAACACCCCATTAGCTTTGCAGAGTCACATCTTAGAGAAAAGGGAAAAAGGCTTTACTATTTCTTCCTTTCATCATCTGACAGCCAAATGCACACCACACACATAAGGGTCAGTTTTCACTAGCAATATATTTTTGAAGTGTTGGAGAACATACAAATATCTTGCACATAGTTATAAGAACTGAACACAAGAGCAACAATGCTAACTAATGTGCCACTATGCTACTTCTATATTCAGTACATGTATAAATGGATCTATTATTCAGAAACCCATTATTCAGAAAGCACCAAACTACTGAAAGTTCATCTCCCATAGACAGCATTTTAATCAATTAAAAAAATGTTTTAAATTGTTTCCCTTTTCTCTGTTATAATAAAACAGTACCTTGTACTTGATCCTAAATGAGATATAATTAATCCTTATTGGAGGCAAAACAATCCTACTTGGTTTAATTCACGATTTGTTAGTAGACAATATATGGAGACCAAATTACAGAAAAACCCCTTATCCGGAAAACCCCAGGTCCCAGGCATTCTGGGTGACAGGTCCCATACCTGTACCATATAATTGGACCTAATTGGACCAGTGTTGATAGTGGAGTACCGCAGGGCTCTATACTAGGTCCTTTGCTTTTCAACTTGTTTATTAATGACCTGGAGTTGGGCACTAATTCTGGGCAGTGTCATTCTGTTGCCACTGAAGCAAATAAAGTACTGTCTTGCTTAAAAAGGAGTATGCAGTGAAGTTTTGGGCTCCAGTACTTAAAGGAGAAGGAAATCTACCGAAGCAGAAGCAAAAGATTAGCCACAATAGTGCAAGCTAAACACTATATTTATGCTGCAGAATGCTTTATCATACCTGAGTAAAGGTATGATACAGAAGCCCATATGTACAAAATAGAAGGAAATAAATGCTGTATTTCTTTTGACAGAGGACTCAGAGCAGCATTACTTTGAGGGTTTACTGGTGTAATTATAGACCTTTCTGATAAAGTTTACTTAATTTTAGCCTTTCCTTCTCCTTTAAGAGGGATATAAATGAGCTGGAGAGACTGCAGAGACATGCAACTAAATTGGTTAGAGGGATGGAAGACTTAAATTATGAGGGTAGACTGTCAAGGTTGGGGTTGTTTTCGCTGGAAAAAAGGAGCTTGCGAGGGGACATGATTACACTTTAGAAGTGCATTAGAGGCCATCCCTTCAGTATAGAAGAAAAGAACTTTCATTTGAAGCAGTAAAAGTGGTTCTTCACAGTCAGGACAGTGAGGTTGTAGAATGCACTGCCGGGTGATGTTGTGATGGCCAATTCTGTTAATGCTTTTAAGAATGGCTTGGATGATTTCTTGGACAGACATAATATCCAAGTCTATTTTGATACTAAACTCTATAGTTAGTATAGGTATGGGTATATATAATTTATGTGAAAGTAGGGAGGAGTGTGTGTATGGATGCTGGGTTTTCATTTGGAGGGGTTGAACTTGATGGACTTTGTCTTTTTCAACCCAATTTAACAATGTAACTATTTAGGTAGGAGCAGTTTTCTCAACTCAAAAATTAAAGCAATGACTGAGGATTGTATGTACCTAAAAAACTGCAGTAACAAACCCAGCACAATGCCATGGGCTTGAAGAACGTGAGTTCAAAACTTTCCCTTGAATTTATAAGGAACCCACACCTATGCAAAGGGTGACTTATTCAAAATGGAACCAGCAATTCATCAATAAGCCCCAGATTATCTGGTCTGGCTGAATATTCCAACTTTTTAGGGGGGAGCTGACTTGCAGAATATTTGTCTAAGATAGGGCAATTGGAAAATTTGCCCAAGGGAGGAGCCCTGGCCACATCCAGTACCTAATCATACATACCAGTCATGCCAGAGTTTAATAACAAGTAGGATCCATTCTCACAAACAAACTGTGTGTCATAAAGATTCTGGGAAGTTAATATCAATATATTTATGACTTAGCAAATACATTTCTTAGATCACTTCTAGGTCATGTAAAACTACAAAGTACGTGCATTAACAGTGACTTTATTCAGGAGCAGGCAACATGCTGTAATTAAATAAGAATGACTGAGTAACAGATTGATGCCATGCCATGGATGCTGAGAAGGCTTTGCTCTTTTCTCTGTGTTTACAAAGCAATGATCTCATGCAAAAGTCCGCATTGAATGCAGTTTATCATCTTGATTCCAAGCACATATTTCCTCTTCCTAAATGACTCCAAACCTGACAGATTTGCTGTGAAAAATATAAGTCTGCCTAGTGCACTGGAACCCATGCAGAGTGGTACTATTTAGGTTGCCTAGCAACGATCGGACGGCATGTCAGAGAGTAAAGAGAGCTGGTAGAATAAGGGATCTGGAAGGTATTACACATTGTTCTCAGTGCTCTCCTATAGCCCACTGCACCTGCCCTGCTCAGCAATGGGAACACACTGGGGGAATAGTTGGAAAACTTTAATTATGAGTTTTATAAATTTGGCAGCTGAGAAATGTAGAAAGAAAGTCTGTTCCTAGAAATTAGGCAAAGTTGTCATCTATTAATAAAGGGAGCAACATGGGTTGCATTTATTTATTACATTTATTAACCTACTAGATAAAAATAGTACTTGATGTCAATGATTTTAATATGGAAGATAACAAAGATAGGAAGCTGCCATATCGCTTAGATTGCTATTCTTTTATCTCTTACAAGACAAAGACAAGACAGTTTAGGTGATATGTAACTTTGCAGTTATGTAGAAAAGGGATGCCCTGTGCAAACAAACTTGTATTTTACTGTATATCCAACTGGTCCTATATGCCCATACAGTTTGTTTTGGTTACTACTGAACTGTAAGATTGTTTTATGTGTATTGCCACCCAAAATGATGAATTTGAATGAACAAGCTCTGGCAGAATCCTTACTAATGCTAGTCAGCCAGAAATAAAAACAAAACCCACCAGTGACCCACTTAAACACAAATGTCTGGAACTGCTCTGGTCCATCCTATTCTCACAATTTCATTGATCCAATTGGTATTGCCTTCAAACAATATAGAGAAATTTGGCCATCGGGCCATTGCTGCCTCAGACGGCATAGCGAACACTTACCTCCTCTGCTTAACTCATTGCACTCATAGATGGTTTAAAGGTGGGGCCTCAAGTTTAGTGTAGAAAAAAAAGTTGCTGAAACTCACACAGACCTCTCCATATAGAGTAGCGCAGAGGACTCATGGGTGCCATCTTTGGTATCTTCGAATACGTTCTCTAATGGACCGCTGACACTAAGCTTTTTCATGCATGCGCAGTTGGAGCTGTTTGGTATAAGGTCCTATTTGCACATGGAAAAGCCGGGAAAGCTCTGTAAGTAGCCAAAGGGAAGAAGAGGATCCAAAGATATCAAAGATGCCACCCGCAAGCTCTGCTGTGCTACTCTGCATGGAGAGGTCTGTGGACTTTCAGCAACTTTTTTCTAAATAGTGGATTATGCGGTGAGGAAGCGGGGCGAATAGGGGCTATTCCATGGGGACTCTCTTTACGAGGGGGGTCTAGTTCTCCTTTAAGACCTATAAGATGGTGCCCATAAGCACTGCTGTGCTACTCTACATGGAGAGGTCTGTGCAACTTTCAACAACTTTTTTCTAAATAGTGGACTATGTGGCGAGGAAGCGGGAGGGGGGGCGAATAGGGGCTATTCGATGGGGACTCTCTTTACGAGGGGGGTCTAGTTGTCCTTTAAGACCTTAAATTCGTCTCTTAAATTTACCACGGGAAGCCTGAAGCATTCATAATATCTACATATCAGATGCAGAAGGCTTCTCCAGTCAAAGAACTCCCCTCAGTATAGCACAGTATTGTAACCAAGGAGTGCATGGGTAACTTTATTGGATCATAAAAGGACTCAATCGCAATCCAGCTGGATAAATACTGATGTGGTTCATTCACGTAAACCCTATAGATAGCGAGCTGCAATGTCATCTCAATATATAACAGTTTTGCTGCTTCTGCTTTTACTAATGCAAACACATTGAGATTTCTTAAAAAGCATCACCAGTATTACTCAGAAAAATTCAGAAATGTCCTCCATAACAGCTGCCCAAAGCAACTGGAGACTATACAATTTTCTTGGGTCTGAAAAATTTGCAATGGGAATCAAAACCTAAGGGTCTGCGCATCAGGGGTTATCTACTGCTTTTCTTAAACATAAAAAATAAGGACCACATGACAACCACCCACCATTATTACCATTATTATATTATACAGGTATGGGAACCCTTACCCAGAAACCCCCTTCTACAGAAAATTATGAGAAGGCCATCTCCCATAGACTCCACTTCAATCAGATAATTATAATCTTTACACATAATTTCCCTTCTTATTCCTATTCTCTATAATAACAAAATAGTAACTGATACATGATCCTAATTAAAGGTCGCCATACATGGGCAGATTAAAGCTGCTGATTCAGCAGTTTATCTGCCCATTTGTGGGGGCTCCCGACGGGTCCTCCCGATCGATATCAGGCCAAAAATCAGCCAGATATCGATCGGTCAAGTTTGATTTTTTTGTACGATCCAGGACCGCATCGGCTAGTTGATTGCGGTCGTGTGACCCGTCGGAGCCCATTCGTAGCATTGTAATCCGATCGTTCAGCCCCAGGGGTGAACGTTCGGATTCATCCGATATTGCCCAGCTGTTAGTGGGCATATCGGTTTAAGATCCGCTCGTTTAGCGACCTTGTCAGATCTGTATGGCTACCTAAGCTGCATCAATTCATATTGATGACAACACAATCCTGTTTGGTTTATTTAATATTAAAATTATTTTTTTAGTATGGTGATTCAAATTTCAGAAAGATCCCCCTATCCAGAAAAGCTTAGGTCCCAAGCATTACAGTTAATAAATCCTATACCTCTAGTAGCAAGGATGCTCTTAAAAGCATGACAATATTACAAATAACAACAAAAATAGCTCAGACTATAGACTAGTTACTGTATCTGTGTTTGGGTCCTAGGCTATTTGAAATGTAGATAAGGCTCATGCTTCCAAAGAGGAATTAGACCCAGCCACCCACTGTGTGGAAGCTGAGCCTCATTAGTCCTGCTTCCTGAAATAGTGCAGAAAGGAAAATGCAAGGATAATACAAAGGCTGCTGATTGCAAAAGCTTCTTGTCAGTCTATGAAATATGTTATTAAACCCATGAATTAAACAGAAAATAGTGCATATAAGAAGAAAGGATATTGGCATGCTGTGCCTTGCATTGCCTACTTTTAATATAATACAGGTATCCTGTACATTTCAACTAATGGAGTTTGCATTTTATTATTCAATGATATTATCCACCCACTGTAGTTTTACACACAATGCAGTGTTATTGACCATAATTTCAGAGTAATTAAAGGCATACTCACGGGTGTCTGTGCAACTTTCACTTTTTTCAGAAAAGTGGACACAACTGGCAATTCTCTGCAAGGAGCAAGTACATGAAGCAGGCAATCAGATGGATGCAATTTTATGTGGAATTTTGCTCTAGGCACTGTCAGCAATCTTGCTTGTCATGGATTCAGACACTGCATGTTAAAGTTGGCAGCCACCAATCCTGCTGTGCAACTTTCAGGCCTGGATTTGTGGCAAGGCCCGAGTCTAGGGCGGCATGCCACACCAGCTGCATTATAATTGGTTACCAGCACAGGAGACAGCGGCAGATTTGCAAGCTCTACCACACACCAATCCCCAGTGCTAGTACAATGGACCAGACGTGTCTTGACAGGCACAAAAGAAAGGGGAAGCGACAGGGAATGTGGGTGTGATGAGCTAGGGGCGCAAGATTTGTAAATCCAAGCCTGGCAACTTTGCAGTTGCAGATACAGGATCTAAGCATGCGTAGAGCTTGGACTTTTATACACTTTCCAGTGTGGTTGGGGAGTGGGAAGGGGTCACTATGAGGGGGGTTATTGGGATTTAGTTGTCCTTTAATGATACATTTTCTGCCAACAATGTGTAATTGTGATTGATTAACTGTCCATATACAGTAGATGTGTACATAACATAAGATAGGGTATAGAAACCCTGAACTAAATGCTTAAAGGGATTCTGTCATGATTCTTTTGGTATAGTTTTTACTAAATTACACTGTGTATATTGCACTTAATTCATTCTACCATTTAAAATTTTATTCCTGAACAAACAAAGTTTAGTTGTAATATTGGTGTGTAGGCAGCCATCTCAGGTTATTTTGCCTGGTCATGTGCTTTCAGAAAGAGCCAGTGCTGCACTCCTACTTTCAGACAGGCTATTGTTTCTCCTACTCAGTGTGGAGTCACAGTGGGATTTTTAGTAATGAGCGCTGTTCTCATATCTACTAGGGTGGTTTTATTTTGTGTCAGGAAGCTGTTATCTTGTTACATTCCCATTGTTCTGTTGATAGGCTGCAGGGGGGCTTGGTGAGGGGGTGATATTACAATTTGCAGTGCAGCAGTAAAGATTGACTGAAGTTTATCAAAGCACAAGTCACATCTCTGGGGGCACCAGGGAAACCGACAACATGTCTCTTCATGTCAGATTTCAAAATTAAATTAAAAAAAACTGTTTGCTTTTTTGAAAAGCGGATTTCAATGCAGGATTCTGCTAGAGCAGTGCTATTAACTGATGTGTTTTGTAAAAAAATGAGTTTTCCAGTGACAGAATCCTTTTAGCAAAAATTAATTATTATAATTAAGACCTACTTTCTTACTTCTAGAAAGCCCATCTCATTGTTGTTTATGTGGTGAAAAATAAAGATATCCTACTCCTCCTCATCTACTTATTTGTCTAAAGTAGATGAAAAAAAAACGTAGAGATGCGAGAGCATCCACTAATGAGAATGTGGCTTACCAGAACAATGTCAATCATCTTGCTGTAACATAAAGAGATTATTAGAACGAAGGACTTACTGTTGTTTTGTAGTTCACTAACAGAATTACTATTTTACAAGTGGAGTCAGATTTACAAGGATCAAGTGGGATTCTTTCACATTTAAACAGGGACACTAAATCTGGAGGCTTGGGGAAAAGTTTTCTCAAGCAATATTGCTTTAAATGAGATCTAACCCCTCCATAAAATTGTCCCACTGTGCCTCTAGTTCTCTGTAGAAGTTTAATCACCAATGAGAATTCTGCTGACCACAATCTTATTAACCAATGCAATCCAATCCATCAGTGAAAATGCTGCTTCCAAGAATATTGTCAGGCATCGTGCTGTTACGTCCGGAGCTTATTTTGTATTTTTGGCTTTATTATATTACGCCATAATCAAATATGGAGAGGCGGGGAGATATTTGTTCAGAGCTTTGAAAAATGTGTTTAGGTATATGTATTTGAGGGGCTGATTTATCAAAGGTTGAGTGTTAGAGTTTTTTTTACTTCAAATGAATTTTTCATTTCGAATGGTATCTTACTTGAGAAAAAACTCGAATGTGAAAACCCTGATTCTGTTGGGGATACTGTCCCACAGTCCAAAAACTCGAATTGATCAAGTTTTTGGCAAAAAAAAAATTATTTCAGTTTTAGAGTAAAACCCTCAGAAAAAACAGCAAGCAGGCTGCCAGTGCTGACTTCTACAGAACCTCAACAGGATTTAGGTGGTATATTTTCGGATTCTAGATATTTCTAGGGTTGGAGTTTAATAAATTTTTTAGAAAAAAAACGATCAATTTGAGTTTTTTTTGCCCAAAAATGTGTTTTGACCAAAAATAACAACTCAAACCTTAATAAATTTGCCCCTTAATGTAGCCATTAGTTCTGAACAAGTGGGGAAAAGTTTTACTGAACAATATTTTAATATTGCCTACCGTCAAACAACTAGTTGGTTTCAGACAGATGACCAGAAATAACGACTTTTTCCAATGCCTTTCTATTTTCTATGTGTCACCGTTTTTCTAATATTGAAGTGTAAAGTGTAATTTTTCACCTTCTGAAGCAGCCCTGAGAGGGGGGGTCGCCGACCCTGTAAACTGTTCTAAATGGATACATTTGTTATCTTTGTCCCTGCTGAGCAGAATCTCTGTGTTTCATTACAGGCAGCTGTTAGAATTGATACTATAGTTGTGTATACCCCAGAGATGCTGCTGAGAAATGTATGAACTCAATGTTGCAAAATTGTAACAGTTTAGAGTCTGCTCCTGAATTACTGAGCTGCCAGACTGAAACACCAGAGACAGGGAAATTAAACTTTAAACTTAGATTTTGGAAAAACAGTAAAAAATAAATAGTGGAAAGTAATTGATTTATTTCTGGGGAACAATCTAAAAACAACTGAATTGAAAAATGTGTTTGGAAGGTGAACAACCCTGTTAACAACTGATAACATATTATGGCATTTGTAGTCCAGCAACAGTTGAGTGAAGTGTTTTTTAGCAACAGTGTTTAAATTCACTTTGACTATTGTCACCCATATTCTTGCAAGGATAACATTTTGCAGCTACCAAGCTAGGTTTAGGCTACTGAAGCCATGCCTTGTTAAATCTTAGACCAGTGATAAGCAAAAGCTTGGGATTATGTAAAAATGAGACCATTGTTTTACAGTTGTTATGTGATTGAGCTTTTTGAAATGTCTGTTTTACTGTATTTTTTTCAAAATACAGGGACCTGTTATCCAGAATGCTCGGGACCTGTGGTTTTCCGGATAATGGACCTTCCGTAATTTGGATCTTCATACTTTAAGTCTACTAGAAAATCATGAAAACATTAAATAAACTGGATTTGCTTCCAATAAGGATTAATTATATCTTAGTTTGGATCAAGTACAATGTACTGTTTTATTATTACAGAGAAAAAAAGAAGACAACCTTCTCGTAATTCTGAGCTTTCTGGATAACGGGTTTCTGGATAACGAATCCCATACCCATACCAGTTTGCCAGATAAGCTCTTAATAATCCTTCCAAAAATCATTTAAAACAATACTGTACAGTACCCAACTAAGATATAATTAAACCTTGCTGCAGGTAAACCCCCTATTGGGTTTATTTAATGTTTATAAGGTATGGAGATTCAAATTACGGAAAGGTCCCTTATCTGGATAACCTCAGGTCTCAAGCATTCTGGATAACAGATCCTATGCCTGTATATGATATACTATATATATTTAATCTATAAAATAAACTGCTACATGGCAAAAGAAAATATAGGACATAATGAATTTTAATGCATATGTATTTGCCAGCTATATATATCTACAATCATTTCTTCTGAAGGTGGAATTAAAGCAGAATAACCTTTCCATTAATATCTCCTTTGTCCCTTGCAACTAAACTGAATTATGTTGGTTTGCCCCTGGCAGCACATTTCCCTGTTACTCACGGGTATATAATGCTAAATGGCACAGACAAAAGAACATCCAAAAGAATCTAAAATCATGAGAAATATATCTGCATTTAGGGTCTTCACCAGGTCTGTATTTCAGGGGCCAACCTGGTAAATCATCAGTTAGGGCCAGGTCCCGTATTACAGATCAATATCAATGCACTTGCCTGAACATTTGCAATTACCCATCCTTCTCTCACCTCTCTGAACTGGTCCACTACCCTAACCAGCCCGTCAATCCTCACTCTTGCCTTATACATTTTACCTTCCCTGATTCCATTCCACCACCCCATGACATTTCCATTATACCCTCATGATAACATCAACTATGCCTCTCAAGGCGTTAATCTTCCTCTGGAAAAGTGGCAAACCTTCCTGTATACTTCCTGTTTTTTTAATACATTTTTTAGAATGTTGCATAAAGTGAAACGTTATATATATACAGATATAAGTGAACGTTTTTGGGATGTGGTTAAATTACCTGTCAATTGCTTTCCAATCACAACAAATAGAATACCTATTGTGCATGAACATTTAAGAATTGACTTTAGCATAATTTTCTGTTTCTGCAGAAGTAGAATATGAGACTCATTGACATTGCAACTGTTATATACAAATTGCTCAAATGGATGCAAAGTGAGAGTGCATTGACACTATTCACTGAGCTGCATCCATACATGTTACATAAAGTTTGTGACAAGCACCTGTCACGGTCGACACCCAACACCAGAACAAATGCCAAGCACCCTGGTCTCGGCTCGTGCTTCACCTGTAGTGTGACCGCCTTTGGCCTCGGGAGGAGCCCTCAGCTACTTGGATGCCACCAGGACTTAAACGAGAGGTGCAAGGCTAGATGTTCTGGATAGGCAGAGGGGCACGACTGTTAGCGAGAGTCTTTGGGCTGAAGGTCATAGTACAAGGCAATAGAGTAGTCAGATCAGGCCGGGTTGGGGCAGGCAGAGAGTAAATGTAGTCAGGCAGGCAAGGGTCAAACCAGGAAGTCAATCAGAAGGGTCAAAGCAGAAGAGGTAGTCGGTATTCAGGCAGGGGTCAGGATCCAGAAGTCAGAGTAGTCAAAAGCCAGGCAGGGGTCACAACAGGGATCAAACAGGTTCAAAAACAGAATAGCAACTCACAGAAGCACCAGGAACAAACTCCTATCACGGGCACCGAATACCAGTGGAATGGCCCTTTAAATACCCATACTGCTTCGCGCCATTGCCTGCTGACATCACACGTGGTCCCAGCCGGCTCGCTAGACCACCAGGGACAGGGTGCGTAACTTTTATTACAATGTGACCACTTGGCCTACCCTGATGAATTGTATGCATGGACAAAGGTATGAAGATCCAAATTACAGAAAGATTCCTTGTGAAGAAAACCTCAGGTCCCAAGAATTCTGAAAAATAAATCCTTTACCTGTAGTAAAAAACATTCAGAAACAATAGTTCTCATATGGCATAAAACTATTATTCCTCTACTACATGCATATACAGTATATATATTGAACAATATGGTGACTAATATGAATGGCCAGAAGCAGTTCATTTCCATAGACACATGAAACATGCATACAAGCAGATGGAAAGGTCTTATTAAGACTAGGGTGCCTACTGCAGTGGAAATTCACCAAAGGGCGAAGTGACTAACGTTAGTGAAAATCCGCCAGCGTGACGTCATTTTGGCACTTTGCCGATTTACGGGCGCAGGCATAAATTCGCTAGCGAAGGAGATAGACTGTACCGATACTTCGCACTCTAACGCCAGGCAAATTTTCTGCAATACCAAAGAAAAAAGAAGAATTCGCAGTTTGGGACAGGGGAGGGAGGGATGGACAGAGGGTGGAGGGACAGACAGACAGACAGACAGAGGAGAGAGATATGGAGGGATGGACAGAGGAGGGAGGGACAGAGGAGTGAGCGACAGAGGGGGTAGGCAAGACCTACAGAGGGGAGCGAATCTTGACTAGGGGAGGGCAGAAGAATCTTTAACAGGCACCTGACCAGAACCCCCACAGTGCTGTGCCCTAGGCAGGTGTCTCTTCTGCCTACCCCTAGTTCCTGCTCTGGCTCCTATCCTGTCCTGGCAGTGATCATCATACAGTACTGTGGTCCTGTGTTAAAGAGCAAGTCAAACCCAAAATAAAAATTGCAAAAACAATTGCTATTGAAAGCAGCATTTGCTTAACTCCAGTTTGTTACTTTTTAACCCTTTCCCTGCCAGCCGTTTTGGGCCTTTCCTGGGGTGGCCTTTTAGTTTAGCCAGGAAAACAATATATTGTTTTTTTCAGGACAATCTGAACTTTCACAATATGCAAGAATTTTGGTGTAATTCTACTTCTGTAAAAAAATATAGGCTTCTAAGTGTCTAATAAAATGAAAAAAATCATGTTTCACAAAGAACAATCACATATATAAGAAACATCATTTATTTTATGTATGAGAACACGACCGATTTAGAAAGGTCTATGTCTCCTGACGTGGCAATACCAAATATATATAGTTTTATGGAGATTTCTCACTTGTATAGCTCAAAATCTACAAGCAGTACACTACCAAATTTCCAAAGCACCGCTCCCTAAACGGCATACTTCTGATTTCAAGGCCAAACATTCCACTAATAGTAGGTTTACCCTAGAAAACTACCCATTATTAGAAAGAACAGATTCTGGTGAATCAAAAATGGGTAAATATATCTTTGTACTCCAAACTACCAAGTTGCAATTGTTTCCTAAAGTTATAATGTTTTATAGAAATTGGTGAATTTTTTGGAAAATGACCTCAAAGCTCACACTCTACAGCATCATATCCCACAAATCATTAGGTATCAATGTAAAACACCCCAAATATGAAAGCCTGGGGTCCACTGAACAGTTTGATGCCCAATATGTATAGGTTTACCTAAGCACATGGCATATAGGGGGCCCAAAATGAAGACCCCATATGGTCTGTCATTTCAGGTGCTGCAAAATCAACACATTTACATCGTTTGGGGGGCGCCAACGGTAGAAAAAAGTAAGTTCACCCCAGAAAATTATATATTTTCAGAAAATACACATTCCCACGAATCTAAATTAGGTATGCATGTCTTTCTACTCCAAAGTACCAAGCGACAAACCATTCCTAAATTTGGTGATTTTGGTGACATTTTCAAAAATCACCAAAAAATTTCTACCCTGCAGCATCGTATTACCCACATACTTTTAGGTATCAAAACAAATCACCCCAAATATGAAAGCCTGGGGTCCTCTGAACAGTTTGATACCCAATAAGTATAGGTGTTCCCAAGCACATGGCATATAGGGGACCCAAAAGGAAGACCCCCATATGGTCTGTCATTTCAGGTACTGCAAAATCAACACATTTACATAGATTTGGGGGGGGGGCAAAAGTAGAAAAAAGTTAGTTCACCCCAGAAAACCATATATTTTCGGAAAGTACACATTCCCACGAATCTAAATTGGGTATGCATGTCTTTGTACTCCAAAGTACCAAGCCGCAAACCATTCCTAAATTTGGTGATTTTGGTGACATTTCCAAAAATCACCTCAATATTTCCATCCTGCAGCATCGTATTTCCCACATACTTTTAGATATCAAGAAAAATCACCCGAAATATGAAAGCTTGGGGTCCTCTGAACAGTTTCATGCCCAATATGTATAGGTGTACCCAAGCACGTTTCATATAGGGGCCCAAAAAAGAAGACCCCTATTTGGTCTGTCATTCCAGATACTGCAAAACCAACACATTTACATTGTTTTGAGGGGGCAAAAGTAGAAAAAAGTATGTTCACCCCAGAAAACCATATATTTTCGGAAAGTACACATGCCCACGAATCTAAATTGGGTATGCATGTCTTTGTACTACAAAGTACCAAGCTGCAAACCATTCCTAAACTTGGTGATTTTGGTGACATTTCCAAAAATCACCTCAAAATGTCCACCCTGCAGCATCGTATTTCCCACATACTTTTAGGTATCAAGACAAATCACCCCAAATATAAAAGCCTAGGGTCCTCTGAACAGTTTGATGCCCAATATGTATAGGTGTACCCAAGCACGTGGCATATAGGGGCCCCAAAACGAAGACCCCAATATGGTCTGTCATTTCAGATACTGCAAAATCAACACATTTACATCGTTTTGAGGGGGGCAAATGTAGAAAAAAGTAAGTTCACCCCAGAAAACCATATATTTTAGGAAAGTAAACATTGCCACCAATCTAAATTGGGTATGCATGTCTTTGTACTACAAAGTACCAAGCCGCAAACCATTCCTAAATTTGGTGATTTTGGTGACATTTCCAAAAATCACCACAAAATTTCTACCCTGCAGCATCGTATTTCCCACATACTTTTAGGTATCAAGAGATATCACCCCAAATATGAAAGCCTAGGGTCCTCTGAACAGTTTGATGCTCAAAATATATAGGTGTACCCAAGCACGTGGCATATAGGGGCCCCAAAAAGAAGACCCCCATATGGTCTGTCATTTCAGGTACTGCAAAATCAACACATTTACATCATTTTTGGGGGTGCAAAAGTAGAAAAAAGTACGTTCACCCCAGAAAACCATATATTTTCGGAATGTACACATTCCCACAAATCTAAATTGTGTATGCATGTCTTTGTACTCCAAAGTACCAAGCCGCAAACCATCCCTAAATTTGGTGATTTTGTGACATTTCCAAAAATTACTTCAAAATTTCTACCCTGCAGCATCGTATTACCCACATACTTTTAGGTATCAAGAGAAATCACCCCAAATATGAAAGCCTAGGGTCCTCTGAACAGTTTGATGCCCAATATGTGTAGGTGTACACAAGCACGTGACATATAGGAGCCCCATAAGGAAGACCCCCCCTATGGTCTGTCATTTCAGGTACTGAAAAATCAACACATATACATAGTTTTGGGGGGGGAGCAAAGGTACAAAAAAGTACATTCACCCCAGAAAACCATATATTTTCGGAAAGTACACATTCCTGCAAATCCAAATTGGGTATGCATGTCTTTGTACTCCAAAGTACCAAGTCGCAAGCCTTTCTAAATTTGGCGATAAAAGCAACAGTTTTTACATTTCTGAAAATTGCCTAAAAATATTTCAATTGGCCGCATTTATCTCACCCAACTTCTTACATACAATTGTAAAACACTATAAATACTGATGCCAAGGGTCTATTTGATGCCCAATATGCATTGATATAACAAGGCAGCTGGCATGTGCGGACCCCAAATGAAAATAGTGCATATGATTTTTCTCCGCTGCCGATTCGCCTTCTGTGAACATAGACCCTTGACTTCATATTATGTGCCTCAAGACCCTCCTAACAGCAAAGACCCCCCAAAACCATATATTTTTGGAAAGTACACATTCTGACATATCCAACAAAGATAAAGATGTCTTTCTACACCAAACTACCAAACTGCAAAGATTTTCTAAACGTAGAGGTTTTTACAACATTTCTGAAAATCGCCTAAAATTGTTGCAGTTTGCCGCATTTATCGCACACAATATTTTACGTATGAAGAAAAATCAGCCTAAATATGGACGTCAGAGGTCTACTGAATAGTTTGATGCCCAATATGCATAGATTTACCAAAGTACAGCGTGTACGGACCCCAAATGAAAAACGTGCATATGAATTTTCACGCTAGCCAACTAAGCTGCTGAAAAGAGAGCCCCAACTGTGCGTTATGTGCCGTAAGACCCACAAAATGTAAAAAGACCCCCAGAAAACTATATATTTTTGGAAAGCATATATTCCGGCGAATCAAACTAAGTAAAATAAATCTTTCTATGCCAAAGCCCCAAACAGCAAAACAATACTAAAGATTCATAAGGAACAATAATGCAGAGATAAAATTGCAATAAAACCACAAAAATAGCGTAAATCAAAGAAATAACAAAATAATTGATCCAACAGCGTAATTAGTGGCCGAAATCGATTATCCAATAGTCACGCTGCCAAAATAACATGTTTTTAGGCAAAACAAACGGTACAATGAATAAGTAAAAAAAAAAAATAATAATAAAAGTTGTCTGAGTGTGCAAATACATGTAATTAAGTGTAAATAAGTGTAGAAAATCGACCAAGTGTGCTAAAATAAAAAAATAAAAAATAAAAATTTTAAGTGTATAAATGTACTGTAGGTATGTGTAAGTGCAGGTAAGTGTGTAAAAAAACATGCACTTACCGTTTTTGTAGCAGGAGGATCGCTGGAACAGATGGAGGCAGCCAGAACAGCATGTCTGCAGAGTTACTGCGCAGCAGGAATGTGTGGGCAGCTGTGCAGGAAGGAAGAGGTAAGTGCTATTTGCAGCGCATTTGCGACTTTGAAGTCGGATCTGCGACAATCGTGTCGCAGATCCGACTCGACAGCCCCCTAGCCTTGTTGCCCAGGGGGCTGTCAACCCTTCTGACTCTCTGCGGAGGCGGCAAAAGCTGCCGATGCAGAGAGAAGGGCTCAGCTGCAGGAGAACGTACAAGGTACGTTCTTGGCAGCCTGAGCCCTGAACCGCCAGCACGTACGCCGTACGTGCTTGGCGGTTAAAGGGTTAAACAATCTTGCAAAAGTCTTGGTTTCCCAGCATAGACAGGTCTTTTAATCAGCTGTATTGTCTTACATTGTAACAAAAGTCTGAGCCATCAGGACAGAGAATAGAAAGGGACAGACAGACCCTGCTAAATAGCAATACATATACAAATAATGTAAAAACCATAGGAAACTTGTAACAAATGTATATTGCAAAGTTGCTTACATGTTTTTATTTTATTAGGCAAAAAATATTTTTTTGGGTTGACATTCCCTTTAACAATAATATAGCATTTAGATATTGTAAATGCCCTTGATAAGGGTTGGAGTGTCAAGTGCCAAGTATTGTTGTTTTACATAGTGTGTGAAAGAGGGTCATGCTGTATATAATACCCCACCTCGCCAGTGTTGCCTAAATCAGTAGTTGAGTATTACTGGGTTTCCCCAGTAAGAATAATAGTAAAACAACATCTTGATTCAAGTAGCAGCATGGCATACAGTTTTGAGTAAATAGAGTTGTGCAAGAGATGCTGTTTTCTAAAGCTGAATATTTGCAATATTTTAGGGTGAACTCCAATATGCTCATACCATTGGCAGGTTCAAGGTACATTCTATGCTTTGTGTCTGACTACAAATTATGGATGAACCGAATCCACTATTTTGGATTTGGCCGAATACCCGAATCCTTCCCGAAAGATTCGCTGAATACCGAACCAAATCCTAATTTGCATATGTAAATTAGGGATGGGAAGGGTAACACATTTTTTTACATCATTGTTTTGTGACAAAAAGTCACACAATTTCCCTCTCTGCCACTAATTTGCATATGCAAATTAAGATTCTGTTTGGCCGGCAGAAGGATTCAGACGAATCCGAATCCTGCTGAAAAAGGCCAAATCCTAGCCGAATCCCGAACCAAATCCTACATTCGGTGCATCCCTACTACAAATCTTATGCAAAGTGCAAAATTCACCATTAATGTTAGAGATTGTGTGACGTTAAACACTTAGGGACAAGGATGATATAATGTCCTTTGTATGAGGAGTTGATAAGACTGGGTATTTGTTTCATTAATTTAGAAGATAAGAATGTAGATTAAATTCAGTATTATAGGACACAGGGGGCGAAGATGATGCCCCTCTCCATCTCTGCTCTTAAAAGCAGTTAAAAAGTGGGCAGAATCACTAGTGCATTGGGTAAAATACAGTAGCACTCTCTGCATTAGTGGAGCCTAATTTCCAGCTCTTAAAGTTACAACTTGTAACCGGCCGATCGCTGCCACCTAGGGCAAGGTTCTTAACTTCCCTCATGGCAGGAGTGGTCCTGTAAATGTGAGTACCTTCAAAATATTGGCTAATGATGGCAAAATGATATATTCAAGAGTATATATATCGATATAAGGAGTAATCATAACATGATACATATACAAGGATTATTAAAGGGATTTTTCACCTATGAGTAAACTTTTAGTATGATGTAGAGAGTGACAATTTTCATTTGGTTTTCATTTTTTATTTGTGGTTTTTGAGTTCTTTAGCTTTTTATTTAGCAGCTCTCCAGCTCTGCAATTTCAGCAAATTATGTTAGCAACCATGCATCGATTTGAATAGGAGACTGGAATATGAATAGGAGAGGCCTGAAAAGAAAGATAAAAGATGCTCCCTGCATGTGCCATGCTCTGCCTGCCCTATGCTACCTGTGGGACGTGAGCCTGGTAGGATTTGTTCTGGGGGTTTGTTAGCATTTGGAAATTGTTGTTAGGGGCCCCTAAGGTGTTTAATCATATGGGGGGGTGGTTCTGCGTTATCCACAGAGGAGGCATATGTATTTAAGGGTATATTTTAATATGACTTAAATTCACATTCACATACTGTTTGAGTGATAAGTGATATCCCTGCAGTGAGCACCAACAATTTAGGTTTATTTGGTGTGCTACAACTATTAATGTGGATATGGTCTTAAAAGTTCTTGTGGTAACATGGGTGTGGTTTAAAGTTGGTGTGGTCAACACTGGCCCTTCACCACATAGAGGTGAACCACTCCTTTACCAATAGGGTTACTGGCAGTGAGCAGAGGGCCTGCAGCCTCCTTAACAAATGGGTCTGAGTGATGTGCAAACTAGGGGAGCATTACATGGGATGCCAATCTGCCCATCTGCCAACCAACAAATGAGGTGCAGCACTTTGCGGTGCATGCTAGAAGCAGAAATTGGTGTGACTCATTGTGCAATCCCCAGGGCAAAGTACAAAAAGACTTTCATTGCTACTAACTGGTCAGAAACATCAATATAGAATTTTGTTTTGAGCAGTCAAAAGATTATTTATTTGAAAGCATTGCCTGAGTAGGGCTATTTGCTTGGAAGCAACCTGGGCAGTCGCGACACCAACTGGGAATGCGCACATATGCAAACAGACGCACATGGGAGAATCTACGCACTGCCACACAGTCGCGCAGAGAGGGGACCGGACTAGGGGTACGTGCCTGCTGCCTTTGCTCCCTAGTACCTACTCTGCCTACCCCTAGTTCGGCCCTGGAAGGGTATCCTTGGGATAAAAAGCATCTGAAATGAGAGCTTCAAATTTGTGCATCAATTAAACTGGAATTTATAAGAATAAATAACTGAACTGGTTTTATTTGAACTGTATATTTTATAAAACACAACTTTTTCAATAAACTGCTTCACCTTATATAAAATATTGGAAAACAGTTTAGACACACAGATTACCAAATCTAGATACAAAAAAAAGTAATGTTTGGTTTCTAAATTTTAAAAGTTATGCCAAAGACATGCATTTGTAGATAAATAGCATTATGTTCAGATCTTTTCTTGTCTGTTTTGTAGGCTGCATCCAGGGTCGCACTGGGGGACCCAGGGTCCACTGGGGCTGCTGTCCCAAGGGCCCCCCTGCCCATGCTGCAAAGCCCCCTCCCAGCCCCTGCCACAAAGCCCTCTCTGGGCCCCCCACCCCTGCTGCATGCTCTCTGCCCAGATTCGGGCAGGGAGCTGGTCTGGGCCAGCAGGGTCCACAAGAGTTGGACCCACTGACCCTGAAGCAGTCCTTTATATGCCCCTCATGCTCTGCCTAAGCACGATCCTGAAGTCAGTCAAGGAAAGAAAAGGAATATCGCTGAACAGAGTATAACAGCAAAGTGCATGATTTCAGCATGATATTGGAACTAGTAATGCACAAAAAGGAATGTGGGAGACTGGACAATGCAATTTCTTTACAATACATATTTCAATCTTCACTTTTTAAATGGCCTATGAAGCCCATAACATGTAGTGTCAATAAACTTTGTAGGAGTACTCTGTATAACAAGTCTGCACCCAAAGGTACAAGTTGACAATTGGAACAAGGTAAATGTGAGTACCTTCAAAAGTGGGCTAATGAAGGCAAAATTATATATAAAACAGAATGTATCAATATAAAGAGTAATGATAACACGATACATGTGAAGCAATTATTAAAGGGGTTGTTCACCTTTGAGATCACTTTCAGTGTGATGTAGAGAGTGATAAACTGAGACAGTATTTGTGGTTTTTGGGTTATTTAGCTTTTTATTCAGCAGCTCTACAATTTGCAATTTCAGCAATTTGGTTGCTAGGTTCCAAATTACCCTAGCATCCATGAATTGATGTAAATAAGAGATTGTGATATGAATAGGAGAGGGCCTTAATAGAAAGATTAGTAATAAATTACCAATAACAACAAATGTGTAGCCTTAAAAGCATTTTTTTAGATGGGGTCAGTGATCCTTCAGCATTAGAAGAAGATGACAAATAATTCCTTAACTATTAAAATAAATAATAAAGACCAATTGAAAAGTTGCTAAGAACTGGCCATTCTATAACATACTTAAAGTTATTAAAGGTGAACCACCCCTTTAACGCAAAGTGGAAAAGCTGCCATTGAACTCCTCCAATCAGATGATCTCTGGGTTGTGTTAATACAGGAAAATTACCCAGTCAAGCAGAATGTCTGAATCGCATTATACAAATGGTCAGTTTTCTCTTGATTGCCAAAAACACATTAATTTGTAAGAAAATGCAAATCTTATACTGACATTAAGCAAACAATCAGTATTGCCAACGTACAAAATGATAATATTAAACTGGGGGTTATTTTACTAGTATATTGCTGGTATGCTCTGCCTCCAACCTCATCTTATACATCTGTTAAAGTACAACTTTCCCTGTGCTCTGATACTATTGCTGCAGGTATGGGTGAATGCTGGAACCTGGAAGCTGTATTTCAAGGGCAGCAGGAGGATCACAGGTTGAACTTACCTTGTGATTAGTATTAGTATCTGCAGACCGGAAGCTGAGCTTGCACATTATTAAACATTAAAACATATCTGTAAAACCCCCTAAATTATTAATGCAAATCAAGATCTGCGGCAGCATAATAATCTACACACCAGAAAATAAAACGTCCACATTTGTCTTAATGTAACAAAAACTTTCTTAATGATGATACCAGTGAGATGTACAACAAGCATTATAATTAAAAAAAAACATGCTGTTATGGAAACCTAAGAAATATGGTGGGGCAGTTACAAAGAGCTGCTATGGATTCTGAATTATATACCTTAAATGCAATATATTCACAATTTTAGCTGCATTAGGTACTAGTCTCCTGTGCCCATTCCATGCTGTGATCATACACAATGTTACTATATGTATTCAAGTCAGATAGAAGGTAAATTCATGCTGTACAGAGATTTCCTCAAGGTGTCCTCTGGCAAGCAGAAGAGAGCATCTTACACAAAGTAATAGAAAATACAAAGCAGCTGGTCCCATCAGCAGAGCTCGGAAAAATATTTTATATCAGGAGAGAGCTTACCATGCCGAAATGTATCATCTTCCTTGCAGCAGGGATAGGCTCTATGAGACAGTTCCTTTAGCATCTGCTCTTCACAATCGCGTGGTGCTGAACGGACAGCTCCACGACACCTCAATGCGCATGTGCCTTTCTGCAAACTAGCCAGTCCCACGGTGGCTGCAGAATGAACAAAAATAGGATGAGCCTGGTGATTGCTGGTGAGGCCCCATAAGATCCTTTTGTGTAGCAAGGCAGTAAAGACAGCAAGGGGGCTGGGAGTACAAAACAATGGGAGGATACAAAGGATCTGAGTCTGTCACTGTTAAAAGGTATAATGCTGGATTTTATCATCCAGTTCTTTGTTTGCAGGAGCAGAGGAAGGAAGGAAAGGGGAGCTGCAGCAGCGAGAGAACAGAAGGAGGAATATAGTGCAGCCTTTGTGATTCAGGAATCTGGAAGAAAGAATTGCAAGGCAGAGAAGGGTAAATCTCACCTTCACTATTAGATACCCACAGGCCACATTTCCAGCACAACCTCTTGCTACTGTAGTATCATAGTAATAATGTTAGGCTGGGAGAACTGCATGCTACAGATGCTCAGTATGTCAACCAGCAGTGACCCATCTGCCATTCCAGGAGCAGGTTGTTGTCAGCCTTAGACTTCCATGCAGCACGCAGTAATGTGATACTACTCAGCATCACTTCCCATGCTGATTAATGAAGTAACACACAATGTGGGGGGGGGAGTGGAGAAAGGAATGACCAACAGTAGCAAAATGGCTGTACATTCAAGTGCAAGTGCTTCCAAAGTTAGAAACATGCACAGGTCACATACCTTACACTGACAGAGCGACATTTGGTAGGGGGGAGGCTTCTGCATTTCAGCCGAGAGAAGGAATGTGAGTGTACTGTAAAGGTGCGGTTGAATGTGAATGCATGCTTAGTGGTCTGAAACATCTCGAAGAAGGGATGTGGAGGATTGTATAATGCTGTTGCCTTGAGTTATGGGCTGCTGGGACACCATATACTGAGATAAGCATACATCTGTTTTATCTGAGTAGCATAGGGAAGTGTCAGTATTATCATACAGTAAAGATTAATGTGCGCGGTTTGTACATTCTCAGTGTAATAATATAAGAATAATTCACTGAAACCAGTATAATCCTTAGTTTTTGGGAAATGTGTGTTTAGTTTAGATACCCTAAATGGAAACCAGGATCACTACATGGCAGTGATGAGTGCACCTGAAGAAACAGTAACATTTAAAGCACAGGGATTGGATCCGTTATCCAGACACTCGTTATCCAGAAAACTCCTAATTATGGAAAGGCTGTCTCCCATAGACTTTATTTTATCCAAATAATCCAACTTTTTAAAAATATTTTCCTTTTTCTCTGTAATAATAAAACAGTACCTTGTATTTGATCCCAACTAAGATATAATTAATTAATCCTTATTGGAAGCAAAACCAGCCTATTTTGGTTTATTTAATATTTACATGATTTTCTAGTCGACTTAAGGTATGAAGATTCAAATTACAGAAAGATACGTTATTCGGAAAACCCTAGTTCCCAAGCATTCTGGATGACAGGTCCCATCCCTGTACCTAATGATTTAAAGAAATGATAAGCCCAGTTGAATAAGTATTGTATCATTCTGAATTGTGATTACCTCTGATTTATTTATTGCCAATACTATGCCCTTTGTCAGTTTTTAAGTAGAGTTATTTTTAAGAAGGAGCTCTATGCCCATATATTTCATTTAGTGATGGTATAACATTTTGACTATGACCAATAAAGTAAATTTTGCTATACACGGTGTAGGTCTGGTGTGTGCTTTGTGCGTTTGTTTTGAGGTTCTGTCAATTTGTTAAAAGGGTAAATCATCTTTAATTTTTTTTTAGCATGTTACAAAATGGCCATTTCTTAGCAACTTGGTCTTAATTTTTTTAGTTCCTTTTCTGCCAGCTTTCAAATAGGGGTCATTGACCGTGGCAGCCATAAAATATATTGCTATCTTTCTATTCTGGCCCTTTCCCATTCATATTTCAGTCTCCCATTTAACCAGGATAATTGCTAGGATAATTTGGACCATAGCAATCAGATATTCTGAACCGGATAGTTGTTGAACAAAACGCATAATAATTAAAAAACACAAATGATGAAAAATTAACAACAGTAGTCTCATAATAGTACTCTCATCATCATACTAAAAGTTAAATTAAAGGTGTCCAACAACTTTAATTGAAGATGTACCCAGGATGCCCATTAATTCATTGATTTTTTTTTTTCATTGGAGATTACAGGTGGGCAACAATAAATATATATAATTAATGTACAAAGTACTAGAGCCAGCAGGAAAACCATATATCAGACCAGCAATAGCTCCACACAGGCTGGCATACCTATAGATGTTGTGTAACTAGCATTAATTAATAACAGTCTATACAGTGGAGGAACTACCGGGGGAGCAGGGGGTGCTATTGGGCCAGGGCCCACACCCCCTCAGGGCCCCCCGGCAGCTCGCGTGCCACTGACTTCAGCGGCAGAAAATGGCGTACGGAGGGGGACGGGGGCCTGGCTGCATGTCCCACGCCAGGGCCCGCCCCCTCTAGTTACGTTACTGAGTCTATATCATGGTCTGCTCTGTTTTTTTGGCTTAACATGGAGCAAACTACCCCTCTACAAAAATCTAAATGGGGTTGGAGCTCTTATCAGACAGGCAACATTTTTCGGCCTTGAGTTTTTTCCCCTCCCATCCTAGTAATCCTTGTAGGTGGTAGACCTTGAGTATACACTAGTACTTGACTTTGTAGCACTACATAATGCTACAGTTCCTTGAAAATTAAGACCTACATGGTAGTAAAACTTATACTTCAAAGGAACAAAGAACTTAACACACAAGCTCAGAAGTCCTATCAGCACAGAATATTTCTCTGATTGAGGCTTCATCAACGTATCAGTCTTCTGCAGTGTTCCCTTTGGGGCATCAGAACAGCTACCGAGAATGACATAACAGGACCAAACTGCAGTCCAGGCTGGTTTAGTTACACTGAACTTCATATGTCTGATGGACAAATGTGGGAGGAAGAGTCAGATATACCAGAGGAAATGGAATTTAAGCAAATAATTTGTGTTCAATTAAAAAAAATTGTGGATCATTGTACAATTAAGGTTGCAATAGATGAGTGGCTCAAAGCGGGAGAGAGGAAAAAGAAACAGAAAAGGTATATTGTGCCTTGGTTAAGAGGCTTTCTTGTTTCTATCAGGGAAAACATCCAAAACAATGACTCAATGTATAAAGATCTTATTTTGAGGAGAATAAGATACAGACTTATACAGAAAAATTTATGTTGCTTTTGCTCACAATGATATTAATTTATGGACCAACATTGTTAATTGAGTAAAAGAGGTCAATTCTCAAAACACACATTTGCGTCACTGATAATAACGGACAGTAAAAGTAAAAGTAATGCTGGGGCATAATAAGGGCTTTGCATGCGGGTATGAAAATGCTTGGCCAGGAAGCCCTGTGTTACATCTTGCTATAGACTACAAAAATGGGAAAAATTGGGGAAAGACTTTACTACACATCTAACCTGATAAAAAGAGAGCAGGAATTTAGTGCATGATTATATTCACAGTTAATAAAGAGGTTAACCACAGTGGGGAACCTTAAGTTAGCATAAAAGGTCATAAACACGTATCTAACACAAGTAAAGGTTAGATATGGAGGTAAAAATGAGACACGGCAGGGGGTCCATTTTCAGAAACTCCTTTCAAAACTTTACTTTTATTCCATTTTGGCTTTAGTTCCCAAGAAGGAACAGGGCGAGTTTTGAATGATACCCATCATACACAGCAGGAAATTCAGTTATTGATGACTAAAGCTGGCCATAGATGTTGAGATTTTTCTAAGATCAGATCTTCATCGTGAGACCATGATTTTCTAGGAACGATCATTCAATCGTATGAATTTAACATCAACTAATAAGACCAATTTGCCAGGAAAACAAAGGGTAGCTGCCTGCTTGGCCCTGCAAACATAGATAGATTGCACTGGGACTGACAAAAATTTTTTGACCTGGCCGATCAATTTCCTGACAGATGTCAGCCGAAAAATCGTAAGATGTACGATCGTTCGAATCCCACTAACCGCACAATAATTTCGAAGGATTGGTCGGACTTCCCTAAAATCGGTCGTTCGGCAAGAAGAATTGTCGCGTCTATGGGGAGCTTAAGGTTCAGAGTCTTATTAGTTACTGTATTGACATGACTGTTCCTTTTATAAAGCTTTCAGAGAAAGGGAATTTACACATTAATTACATGATATTATTGTGATTGGCCCTAACATGTACTGAAGTTAAAAGCATTGGTTCATGTATGTGAAAATGTAAGTTTCTGCAGCATTTGGAAAAAAACTGTTATGCCAGCTAAAGAATTGTGTTCTTAGGTACTGAGACCGACACACTGGATTCTGTCAGTAAAACACAGCTTGCTGTCAATAACCTAATAAAAGCAAACAAGGCCAGGTTAGATTTACTGTCTCTATTGGGACTAGACTTTTGATGTGGAATGCAACACAGAATCATTATATCCGAAGAGATGAAAGATGACCTTAAGGCTATTGTCACATGAAACATTTTCTCTGCTAGTGGGAAAATAATTGACTAAATCATGGGAAAATATGAGAGCAGACAATTTCTTGCAATAAGCCAAATTTCTGGCAGTAATGTAATTTACTTGTGGCAATTACACAATTAGTAAACAGCATGCCATTTTCGGAGTAATCTGTCACCCTCAGTGAACCATAATTTGGTTCGGAATTCAGACAAGATTTGGCTTTTTTTTAGCAGGATTCGGATTTGGCTGAATCCAAGTGCCTGGCTGAACCAAATCCAAAAAAATCACATGACTTTTCATCACACAAACAAGGAAGTAAAACATTTTTTAAATGCACGCTGCACATGCAGGTCTCTATCTGCTAATTTACATATGCAAATTAGGGTTCGGATTTGGTTTGCTATTTAGCTGAATCTTTCACAAAGATTTTGGGATTGGGCCAAATCCTAAAATAGTGGATTTGCAACATCCCTACTTTTCTTTAACACAGGCGACTAATCTCCAAGTGTCATTGTCCTTTGAAAGATACCAGTGTTTTTCTCAGCAAATAGGTTTTCTTTGGGCCCTTTGTGCCCCAGCCCAACACTATGCCAAATTAATTATACCTGCCAGGTCCGGACTGAGAATTAAAATAGGCCCTGGCATTTCAGGTACACAGAGGCCCAATCAGCCCACACAGAGGCCCAAACAGCCCCCACCAGCCCACTAAATAGTGACTTTCTATGGCACCTTATAGCAGCCCCTCTGGCATTTGCCAGAACCCACAGATTGTCAGTCCGGCCTGATACCTGCTAATAATACCTGCTAACAATTTAAAAACTAGAAAGAAATAATTAAGGTAGTAGGTGAAAGTGCTCAGAGGAGCAAAGTCTTATAGCCTTTGAAAAGGCAGCCAGAAGATGTATGTGCTTAGAGGTCCCCATTTTTGTTACCTATGCATATGCCTTTTCTACCTACTCTTAGTTCCAAGAATGATCCCTCCCCCCATAGTACTTATACAGGTAAAGAGCCCTGGTTCTCTGTATTTCCTTTTCCTGGGGTGCTCTCTTTCCCAGGCATGGCTTAGTTCTAACTAAGATTCATACATCTGCTTAGTACAACTTCCACAGATTCAGGTCTCTGCCCTTTCTATGATCACGGGAAAGAGAGCAGCTAATTCAGTGGAAGCAGAAAGAATAAGAGCTAATACTGATGGTTCCTTCTACGGTTAAAGATAATGGAACCAAGTTTTAGCCTAAGTAAATTACAGATCATTTCCAGTATATGAATTCTCTGGCTGAAACACCCTTCCAGTCCAAACCTGCTGAGTGTCGGATACTTGGGGGCCACACATAGCATGGGATAGAAAATGTCTGGTAACTCCCAGCACTCCTGGCAGCTTGCTATTAGTGCTACAGGCTTACAGGTTTTCCCACCCTGCCCTGCCCTTTTTAAGCAGCCTTAAGCAGTATTAATTACACCATGACACAATTGATCAGTTACCTTAAGTGGAATGAGGCACAAGATCCCCTTCCCTACCGTCCCCCTCAATATTCACCATAGGAATTCCATTAAATACATATTTAAAGATTTATTAATATTATTAATATTAATAGCAAAATGGTTGTGGGGCATTCCTAACAGCCAGTGATCCAGAGAAAGGTAACCACCAGAGCTTATCCAATCTGCATTCAAAAGAGAAAATAAATCCAAATGGCAGTTGGTTTCAGGGCCCCCTAGACAAAGTGCTTCTGGCTGGCATGGGGTTCTAAGGCTGGGTGGGGAAATTGTGCCAAGTCTTTTTACCTCTTTCCAGTTGACCCCAGCATTTCATGGCACAATGTAGCCCCCAATCCCCCTTTACTAGAACACCAATTATATTATATATATAGAAGGAAGATAGATGGGCACACAGGACATGAGAGAGAGGAAAGAAATAGGGGCACACAGAGCAAGAGAGAGAGGGAGGAAGTGGGGCACACAGGGGGACTAGGATCTCAAAAGAGACTGGAATATGAAAAGGAGAGGGGCTGAATAGAAAGATGAGTAATACAATACATTTGAAGCCTTACAGATCATTCATTTTTAGATGGGATCAGTGACCCCCATTTGAAAGCTGAAGAAGAATAAGGCAAATAATTCAAAAACTATAAAAAAGAAAAAATTAAGGCCAATTGAAAAGATGCTTAGAATTAGCTAATCTATAACATAATAAAAGTAAACTTAAAGGTGAACCACTCCTTTAAACACTGAAGGGGAAAGGAGTTGGCATTTAATAAACTAACTCTGCAACCTTTGACAACTACAAATACTATGTTTAAACTTTTCCCATCTGTTACATTTGTGGGCTAAAGTGTAATGTTCAACAGACCATTCCAATTTAATGGGGTTGTAAACCACTTGAGGTTGCTAGTTTGTTTCACAAAATCATTGTCATACTACATACATAAAGGAATAGGGACTATGGCTCATGGGGTGGTACTCAGTTTTCTCCAAGATGGTGCATTTAATTTTGAACAAACCCAGGCTGGTGCAATTTACTGCCCAGGGAAAAAAAGTGGATTGAATTTACTGGGGGAGTCTAGAATTGTGAAAGGGATACAGTTGGCACCCACCGTAGATTGTAATCACTCACCTGATACCCTGGGACCGTGTTCCTGTTAGCAGCCCTGGAATGTGAAAAACCAGAAGTACCCTGTTCGGTGCAGTTCTCTGCTAACAGGAGCACCAACCTGGGGTATCTGGAAAGTGATTACAATCACTAGGGGGTGCCTAACATTTGGTACCCCCCCAGTTATTCAAGCTTTCCTGTGAGCAGTTGGGTTTTTCACAAGAGCAAATACTAATTCAATGGCTTTGTAAGAGGGACCCAGCTGCAGTCCTTACTATGGGAAGTGGAAATGTCATGGAGGGTACCTAATATACTTATAATTAATGAAACCTAATATACTTATAATTAATGACATGACAGAGTTAAAAGTGACAAATTACATAAATTCGACTATATTCACAATTAACCAAAGATCAAATGATCCAAATATAATGTGGTAAGGTGCTAGGACCCAAGCAGATATAGAGAGATCAAGTAAAAAGGCTACAATTTAATATGCCACTTAAATTGATATAAACTACCTGTTGCTTAAGTATTTATTTTGGGGGTATAGTTTTCCTTTAAAACAAACAAACAAACAAACAAACAAACAAACACTTTATTGATGGGTATGATTCTGATGCTACAAGATCTGATCAGTAAATGCTTGAGATACTCTGAAACATACAGTTGTTACTCAATCACAGATGTAGCGTTCACAACACTCAGAGGTAGCATTGCCTGTCTTGGTGAACAATCCCCATAATTAGGTGAAGCTCACAGTGGTCCCACACTCCAAGAATCTCTCTATCCGGAGTGTAACGGCTTGATTTCCTATACTGGTAGGTGGTAGCATTGGCACTGCAGGGTACTAACTAACTCTTACTAGCCTTCTCATTGGAGCCTCTGAGTGCTCTAATAACTACCCTGATCCTATCTTTCACTCCTACAGTGAACTATTACATAACTAACCTTGCACTACTCCTGTACTCAGCACCACTCCGGCCATGAGGCAAGGTGAGAATCTTGCCTCAGGCGGCACAGAGCGGCCAGTTACCAGGGGCGGCAAAAAGCAGCCTCTAGTAACTGTAAGAACCGAATAATGTTTTTTAAAATGGAAATTCGGCTCTTTTAGTGCAGCGAGTGAAATAATGATCACTGTACTAGCGATGCAGCCCCTCCTTGACCCGCTCCAACACTACAAGTTAGAAGCGCGGCAACAGCCCCTGAAACGCGCCTGCCTGTACTGGAACCGTCTGCTGTTCTAGGCCCTGTGGCACACACCACACCTCCTCCAGCAAGTTGGGGAACAAATCCGACTGAACACGTTTGCTTCCCTTTTTATAGAATAGAAAAATGACATCTACTGCCCAGTTACTGAATTGCCAAGTATATACTTTAAAGAGGTAGTTTACCATTAAGATAACTTTTAGTATCTTTTAAAATGAGCAATTCTTAGCAACTTCAATTGGTCTTTTAGCTTTTAAAATGATTTGCCTTTGCTGACTCTTTCCAGCTTTCAAATGGGGGTCACTAACTCCAGCAGACAAATCTACTGCTCTGTGATATACTACAATTTTATTGTGAAAGTTACATTTTATTACTTCCTATTCAGGCCTCTCCTATTCATATTCCAGTCTGTATGGCTGCTATGGTAAATTGGATCCTCTCAACAGATAGCTGTTGAACAGTGAGCATAAAAAATAAAGTCCAATAGAAAATAGTCTCAGAATATCACTCTCTACATCATAATAAAAGTTAATTAAAAAGTGATCAAACTATTTAACCTAAAAAAGGGAGACATCTCCTCCTCCCAATTGCAATGGTAATAACTGTAATACTAACCCTTCTTGGTAAACTAAAGAACTTTACCCTCCTACATAAGTTATGGAATTTGCTCTAACCAACTGTACAACATTACATCCTGGATGTAATGGTTTTAACCTGTTAAAATAAAAGGTAAATTTTACCTAAAGAGTGGTTCACGGAGTGCTTGCTGATTTTCTTCATATTCTGGCTATATATGTGGCCTATCAGCAAGGTATTGGACCAACCAGCTAATAGGCTGAATCCAGCATGTATGTTTCCTTCTACCCACCACCGCAAGTAATTAAAGATGCGAGCAGATATGCACAAGGGGCCCAGTTTTCCCTATTGAGGAGCTTGGCTCCAATCACATTGCTGTGAATGTGATTAAATGTAGTTGTGGCTATATACTGTAAATGTGTGCATGAGTAAATGTGTCTATATGTAAAATTAAATGCAAAGGTGCTTATTGTTCATGAAATCCTTTTAGATCATGAATGATCAAGGGCCTTATGAGATATTTTTGCCTTCTGTGATCTAGTACAAATATCTTTCTTGCAACAGACAGCAATAGATGAGGGTATATTAATAAAAGTGGAAAGAAGATGGATGTAGCTCACACATACATCAGTGTGTGTACCAATGTTCTCCTTTAGGGAATTAGCTGTAGAGCAAAAACTTCTTTAATGTCAGATATAAATAATGAGAACATGCAGGTATTAGATTGGGGTCAGTGGCAGACAAGCAGCAATGCATAAACAGCCGGGGTCAGAAACCAGGGAGTCAAAAGCAGATGGGAACAAGGGCAGGGCAGGAACCAACTTACAGGACAAAAACTCGGAACTCAGCTTGGATAAAACAGGAGGCTATAGATCCAGCACAGATTGTTGGAGGAGGCAGGTTCAAATAGCCGCCTAACTGGGCAATTGCCTGCAGCTGAATCGTAGGTGGTTACTGGATCGTTAACAATGACAGGGGAAAAGTCATTGATATTATCCACCCCAGCCACACTGATTCCTGTGGCTCAACCCAGAGGAGCAGCAGACTCAATATCCAAGGTCCCTGGCTCTAGACCAGGGAGTTTCTGCCAACTATATGGTTAAGAAGCAGTTAACACCATCAATAGGACTAAGGGATCAATTGCAGTGCATAGGAAGAATAGTTTACAAGTTGTTAAACAGCCATAACATATACTCAAAAGTTGCTGAAGTACATCTTAGTTATTGCTTTTTGTTCCATTAATTTAATAACCTATAGATACCATGAAGTTCATACAAGGAAAACAGAACACAAGCAACTGTGACCTTTGGAATAGTTCTTTCTTTAACTGTAACATTCAATAAAAGAATTTGATACTCCTAGCTATAATATGGATGTATGCTTAAAATTAAAATTGTATAATAAAAGTCCTTTTCAAATTAAACATGAAATCCAATTTCTATTTTTTATTAAAGCATTCATAGCTGCTGTAAGCTCATTTAAAAATCTCCGCTGTCAATCAAATATAGTCTGCCCCTCCTCTATGCCAATGGCATAGAGGCGGGGCAGACAATTACTTTCACTTTCCATTCAGCACTTCCTAGATGTCACAGCTCTCCACACATTCCCCCGTTCTCTTAACCATTTAATTGTGTATCCAGGGTATGGAAGTGGACATCGGGTCCCCCATTCTGGTGCACAAACAAGATTCTGAGATGATGCAAGACTTGCCTCAATAACAGTGTGCACAACATGGCTGCTGCCTGCTTGCTATAATTATGAAATCCCAGACTAAAGGAAACAAGATTCAAATAATTTATATAGTGTAATTAAAGTTCATTTTGCTTGACTAATGTGATAAAATAGGATTTTGAATAATTTCTTTGGGTGATGGGTCCCCTTTAACTTGCTAATTTGATTAACATAAGGCCCTATAGTGATAAATTACTTGCTGACACTGTTTTATGATGGAAACTTAACTGTGCTCTGCTTTCTTGGTAGAAGTTAGCATAAATAAGCAATACAAATTTTGGATTGCAGAATATCTTAAATACAATTATACATGCAATTTCCACTAAAACAGGCACTTCCAATTTATACCCTTTACTGCTGTCCTTAATATAACTCCCAGAATCACATACAGACTTCTCTGCTGTCAGGGAATATTTATAGGTGGAGTTTGGAATGACAATGTTCCTGATGTACATGTTATTTACTGCAAAACTAAGTTTTTTCTCTTATATATTGTGTGCGCTATATGCAGTGTTGCCAGTGAGGTAACCTGCTGGATCAGAAAGACTGCACAGATACACTTCTTATAATTGCCATCTGTGTGATTAAACATTTCATTAAATTAGATGTACAATGTTGCACACTATCTTAGTTATCTATGCATACAATTAGTAATATATCCTACTAAACATCAACATCAAAAAAACATATAAAGTTTTCATTAAGATTTACAATTTGAGCTGTCTGTAAAAATATACAACCCTAAATTTCTTGTAGAGAGACAGGTAAAATGAACCTCATTATTGTATTGTACAGTACCGGATTTTTCAATGATTATATTTAGAAATGTTCTTATATCCATTAGACGAGGCTTAAACACAAATTTCCACGTTGAAGATATTTTTTTGTAAACCTGATAAGTGCTTCTCCAGAACTTTACTCTGGACTTGTTTGACTGTTCATAGCTGCACCAGAGCTTATTTAGGAGCCTCACAGAAAGAATGAAACTCACGCAATCAAGATTTTTCAATTTTAATTATAGTGAATACTTATGCAAGGCTCTGTAGGTACAGTTTATATACATGTATCCCAAGGTTGTACTCTAGGATTAGGACAAGATAAATTTAATCACTGACGGTGCCAATTTGTTCGGCAACCCCCACACCCAACAAATACAACAAACAGGTGAAACACAAAAATGCTTGATGATACTAAGGGTAAGAGCACACTGGCAGATTAGTCGCCCCGGCGACAAATCGCCTCTTCTTCGGGGTGTCAATCTCCCCGAAATGCCTTTCCGCCGGCTATAATGAAAAATTGCCAGCGGGGTGGCACTTGCGATGCTTCGTTTTCCAAAGTTTCCTCGTGAGTCAACTTCGGAAAACGAAGCGATGCGAGTGCCATCCCGCTGGCGATTTTTCATTATAGCCGGCGGGAAGGCAGTTTGGGGAGGTTGTCGCCCCAAAGAAAAGGCGACTAATCTCTGTGAATCTGCCCATAAGTCCATAACCCTAAGAGGTCTCTGGAGGTACTAGTCGCAACTACTTTTTGTGGCTACAAAATCCTCTGCCATAGACAATACTGAGTATTGCCTCTGCTAAAACACACATAGGGGCACATTTACTATGGGTCGAATATCGAGGGTTAATTAACCCTCGATATTCGACCGTCGAAGTAAAATCCTTCGACTTCGAATATCGAAGGATTTACCGCATTTCATTCGTTCGATCGAAGGAACGATTCGAAGGATTTTAATCCATCGATCGAATGATTTTCCTTCGATCCCAAATTGACAGGAAAGCCTATGGGGACATTCCCCATAGGCTAACATTGATGTTCGTTAGGTTTTAGTTGACGAAGTAGACAGTACTTCGACTATCGAATGGTCGAGCGATTTTTAGTTCAAATCATTCGATTCAAAGTCGAAGTCGTGTTTGAAGTAGCCAATTCGATGGTCGAAGTAGCCAAAAAAAACGTTCTAAATTCGAAGTATTTTTTATTCTATTTATTCACTCGAGCTATGTAAATGTGCCCCATAGTGTCTTAATAAAGCCAGTTATCACTGTCTATTTTGTAGCCATGACAAGTAGCATCTCACTATTGTTTCATAAGCCATAGGTGGAGCATGTTTTGTATTGTGCTGCTATGTACCATAGTCTTGCTGAATGACACCATGAAGCTATTATGTCTCAGGCTGCAGTTCAACAGCAGCTGAAAGTCTGCACACCAAACTATATAGAGATTGCTTTATCTGTACTACAGTGCAATATTCAAATGACTAACACTTCATATCTCTTCCATTCCTTTATATGAAACATTAACATTTCCAGCAGGGAGTTATTTAATGGGTGACTAATAAAACTGGTGCCGTTTAGTTATCCTTGGCACCCCAAGGCAGTGCTCATTTGAAACATTCTACACATCTGCTGGAAAGTTTTGTCATTTATTGACCAACTAAATTTATGTGCAGTGTGTTGTGGAATGTTCTGCAGTATAATCGCTGGTGCAGATTATTTGAACAATGCTCTGCACCGTACCATGGGACCAAACTGTTATTGCAATGTTCTGCATTGTACTGAGGGAACAAATTACATGTGCAATGGTCTGCAGGAGCAGATGGCCTGTGCAATAGTCTGCAGCAGGCTGGGTGGAAGGTACCATGTGGGCAGAAATCCTATGCAATGCACTGCAGGGAATTGTGATGTGGAAGCAGAAGGCCTGTGTAATGCTGAGGATGGTAGGGTCCTGTGCAATGTGCTGTGGTTAGGGTTGCAATCTGGCTGGTATTTTACCGGCCTGGCCGGTAAAATTGATGGTTGATCTCAATGTTATTAATAGGGAAAAAAGATAAATATATAGGAAGGCCGGTATTTTTTTCCAGAAAAGGTGGCAACCCTAGCTGTGGTTGAGGACGGAGGGGAGCTGAAGGCCCTCTGCTCATGCAGTATGCTGCAAAGAATTACAACAGCAGTTGACTCCCTCGATACACTGCACAGCATTGCACAGGCATTTGGCTCCCCCAGTACAATGCATAAATATCCTTCCCTAAAACACTGCAAAGCACAGGCATTAAGCTCCCCAGTACAAGGCAGAGTATTGCATATGCACAAACCTCTTTAACTGCAGAGCATGTCACAGGCCTTCTGCTCATACAGAGCATTTCACATGTATCTACCCACCCCAATACACTGCCCACCACTGTGCAAAGGCACCAGGTATCCTGCAAAGCATTGCACACCGGGGCTCATTTATCAACACTGGCCAAATTTGCCCATGGACAGTATCCCATGGTAACTAATCAAATTGTTGCATTCATTGTTTTACTTAGCTTATTGGTTGCTATGGGTAACTGCCCATGGGCAAATTTGCCCAGTGTTGATAAATGACCTCAATACACTGCTAAGTATTGGTGGAGATTTGCTCCCTTATTTTTCCTGTGTCCTGGACTAAAGAGCACTGCCAGGGCCCCCTAGTTTATATAGGACTATCCCCCACCTCTCATCTTGGACACAATAGAAAAGTAATGAAATCAAACACAGGAACTGCACATTGAGGCTCTCCCAGCTAAACACAGTTGAAGCGTCGCTCTTCTCTAGTGACTTTTCTAGGAGACAGGGTGGCAGGCAAACTAAAGCAGCAGCACAAACACTGATCATTGTCACAGCTTGTGCCCGAACTAAACAATCCTCTGCACTGCTGAAGGAGGCAGAAGGTGGAGTGACAGCCAAACCAGCAAATCAGGCAGAAGGAGGGCGTGCAGCATAAGCGGAAATAGGCAATAAACACGCAGTTGGGGAGGGAGGCGGTGACGTACAGAAGGAACTACAACTCCCAGAATGCAACGCTCCCACTAGAACAAGGTGAGGGAGGGGGAATGACGCAAAGAGTCTGGAAGGGGGGAAGGGTAATGGTCCATTCGAGTCAGAGGCAGGACATTTCTTTCCATACATGGTTTCCTTTCAAACAGAGGAATCAGGTATGTTTATGTTTGAAGAAAAATACATGTCTGTTTATTTCTGTCAGTTTAGAAAGTGTTTATGTACCTTTTTAACAAGAGCCCAGAGGAATGACCTCTTATCAGAAAAAGGGGTTGTTTTTTACCCATTAAGAGAGAGAAAGAGCTCCTATAATTGGCCAGGGTGGGTTCCAGACCTGTGGCCCATTCAGTGGGGCTATGGCACACAGGTATCTGTTGATAAGTCATGAGCAGATGATTTCTGTGTGTGTGACATGATAGAGTCCTGCAGCACAGGATGGGTGGAAGATGTTAGTCTGAAACCATTTTGATTGATCACAACCATCTCCCCAACAGATAACAGAGTGTAAAATGTTTTAAAGGAGAAACAAACCTTCCCTAAATGCCCTATTTGTGCCCCCTACTCCAGAGTAGCAATGTTAGATCCATCTGTCAGTCCTGTGCCTGCAAACAGCACAGCAGGCATCTTTGTTACATAACATACTGACGGTACAATTCAGTTGTTGCTTGCTGATATTACACATGATAATCAAGGGCACAAATAGCAATACGTAAGTGTTCACAGTCAGAAAAAGTACATTTAATTCCTCCAGCACATATTTTATCATCAACATATGTACATCAGAGGCCTATTCTAGCATTTTCTTCAGCTCATGCATTATCATTCACAATGCATCAGCATGTGCTTTCCATAAAATCCATAGTGTTCTCATCAAAGACCTGCCTGTTTCTGATAGTTAGCAAAATCATGTAGCCTATTAACCATTGATACAGCACACCCATTTAGATTAATAATGTAAGAGGGCAGCTCATGCAGACCTTGTGATCTAGTCAAAGAACAAAAGAAAGAGCCATTTAGAAGAGGGAATGAAAAAGTGCCAGAGAGAATCAGATCAATTGAATATTCGGTACTGATTTCTGTATTGTTTGAACTATAACTAGTGGTCCTTTAGCAGCTTAGCTTTATATGAAAGTATATTTCTAGTTTTCTGTTTCATTCCATTCACAAAAATTCATTTTCAGATTTCATCCAAGTAACGAGTGAGTAAATTTGACAGATTATCGGAAATAAATTGTCATTGACAGTTTGTCATTTCAGTTATTAAGAATAAAACATAGATTGAAATGATGAAAATAAAGATACCAAGGGTAAGAAGCAGTGAGGCAGTAGCTGAAAGAATGACTGAATAATTATAGTGTCCAGGTTAAGTATGGGCAACAAGTTGGTAGATTTTGAGAAAATACACGTGCATTAATCAGGATTGAAAAGTAAAAAATGTTGTGTGTGTGTGTGTGTGTATGAAAACTAAGCAGATATTAATACATATGAAATATTTTGTGTAGACGGGAACGATCAAAGGTTCTGACATTTGATGTGACCTTGAAAATGGCTAAGGATGAGGACAACAGCAGGTAAGGCATATGTACTTGTCATTTGTGACAACAGACAGGTTTTCTGTCTGACTTTTAACGCATTGGTTTAAGGGAGAGGTGTAAAGAACATAAATGAGACACTCATATGGAATAGTGCCACTTTTTACAGGAAATTGTCTGGGGTTTTAGTGAAGTTTGCCTTATTGCTCACCATAAATAACACAGTTTTATTCTCATTTAACTCATCACTGCATTGTTTATTTACTAGCAACATGATGGCACAGTGGCTACCACTGAGTTCTGTGGCACTGGAGCTTCTGATGAAGTGACAGGAGCCATGAAACGCGTTAAGCGGGCAGCCCCTATGGGAGACATGCTGCTGTGATTTTTAATGGATAATTAATAAATTGTGAACTTTTTAACTTTAAACTTTGGCTTCTGCGGTGCTTTGTCTTTTGGCACAATGTTGTACTGGGTAAGCTCACGTGCAACATTAAGGCCCCTCATTATACTTTAGTTCTGCAGACCCATTTGGTGTCATAAACTTTAAAGAGATACTGACAACAGAAATTAAACTCTTTTTTTACATCTACTGTATCATAAAATTGCATTTGAAAGCTACTTATAACTTTGCCATAAAGTATTTGCACAATGCTTTACATTACCTGTCTGATGGCCTATGTTCCTGTATGAGGGGGCTGCCATATTTGTGCAGCAGGAGTCCATTAGCATTGGAAACTTTAACTGACAGGCTGAGATGGGACAGTCAGGTTGGCAAAAAAAGTCAGGTTTAGGTTCAACTAACAATTGCTTACAAAAACAAACCTCTCAGCAAAAAAATATCAACATGACCTTTAGGTAACTTTTAATGTACATTCATATTTTAAAAATTCGTTTTTTAGTGTCAGTATCACTTTAAGGTGCATTTATAAATATAAAAAGCAATTATGCAATGTATAAACGAGCAGCTGAACCATGTTCGCTTACCCATTACTGTGTAGCCATGGGTACATGCATTCAAGCACAGGATACACAGTTGATTACAGATAAGTTCTGAAGAATTCTATTGTACACTACACAGCTTATCTGTTTTCTGCTGTGTATCCGGCGCCCTTTTTCAGCTTTGAATGGCTGCCCCCATGAATACACAGCAGCCTGTTTATATAAACTATTGTAGAGTTTTCTGAAGCAAATACACACATTTTACCAGTGCAGGGTACACTACATTGTATTGTCATTATTTTAAAACACTTTGGTGTTACTGTTCATTTAAGCACAAACAAACACTAACTCTAAACAGTAGTTCTAGTGCCAATATGAGGACTAAAAGTAGAAACACTCAAAATGTAACATGTCCTTTGCATCAAAGATCAAAGTATAACTGATAAAGCAAACTCCTCTTGATAACATGGCACTGACATAGCACATGTACTCCAGTAATTCCTAGGCAGCTCTGAAGGATATTTTTTATAATTTACCAGGAGTAAAGGGTTAATCTAATAATGTTATGCAATAACTGCACAGAATCCACAGATCACCAGTCCGGGCTTGCATGCAGTTGCGTGTCAAATGCTCTGTGCTGTTATATATATAGGTGTATGGACTTTTACCAATGTTGTGGTGCTACCTCTGAGTCTATTCCATTGCCCCATACAAGATTGCTTGGTTATCAAGCTTCCCTGGTAAGTCTGGTCTTCTGTTCTGAAATAGCCTGTGTATACAAGTGCATAACTGTGCTTTTATCTACTTTAAAAAGCTCAGTTGCCAATGTGTTGCCCAATTCTCCAACTTAGCTATATTTGTTGACCAAATGGCAATATGTTGCATGAAAGCTAAAATTGTGCATAATAAAATAGTATCAGCAAAAATAGTCACAGTAGTGACAATGCCATCCTCAAGGTAATTTGGCAATAAATTAAAAAGCAACCAACCCCTGAAGTACTCCACTAATAAGATCCAATTAGAAAATGTTTAAATTCTTCAGCCAGATCTCCAAAGCTAATATTTCTTCATTTAATCAGTAACATTATATGGGAAAATGTGAGAAATGCTTCAACAAAATCTATATAAATTAGATCCACTGCAACCTCAATATTTAGGTTTTTGCTCCTCACTAAAAGGCAGTCAAATTTATCTTGCCTAATATGTTCTATGAGATTAGCTTTTATGGGGGTTATGTAATAAAAGGCACTAAGTTTGCCCAGGAGCAGTAACCCATAGCAACCAGTCAGCAAGTAGCATTTACTGGTCACCTTATTTGAAATATATTTCAGTTTTTTGTTCCTTATTATCGTATGTTCAATTAATGGGCCTATCGTTTTTAGGCTGAGAATGGGATCCCTTATTAAATAATTGAGCGGCATTAGCAATTTGCCAATCTCTCGGCACCATGCCAGACATCAAATCAATTTTCAGTAAGTGGTTTGGCAACCAGAGAGTTGAACTTTTATAGTAAATAACCGGGGTATTCTAGTATCATTTGTACTTCCTCATGAGTGAACCATAATTGAGTCTATTAAAAGGGAACCTTTATTAAATAGTTCATTAGGTGTGCTAATGGAAGAAAAATATATTGTTTTCCTGCTCTCATCAACCAATTTACCTCCCTCTTGTTACAATACAATTGAGCAGTATGAGCATGTAGGAAGGAGAAAGTGTGCAATGCAGTATGTGGGGTGTGATAAAGGCCAGGTACTAAATGATTACATACAGCAATAAATTGTTGTTCACCAACAGTGGAATGGTACACACATTGGATTTAACATTTGTAAATGTCAAGTGTCACACTTTCCAGAAGTTTTATATCCACTATGAAGCCATTTAATTAGAACTGTGAAGGTAATTCTTGGGAGTGATTATATTGCTAACCATGCATATAGGGATATTCTGAAAATACTAATATCCTTCTTTGAACTGTTGCTATGGACATGAAATAAAAAAATAACATAGTTTTTTTTCCCAACAACCATGATCTTTCACCTTTGTTATTTTATCACTTCCTACTTTATGCCCTCTAATTGAATCCTACTATCGAGTGATGTTCTGAAAGCATGTCATTGCCTAAATAATAATATCTTTTAGCGGTTTTGGGGACATGTACCTGTGGAAAATTATTTGGAAACATGAAATACCAGGTACCTGCCAATCGGTTTAGCTGTCATTCAGGTTAAGGGTTCTTTGAACTAAAATATGTCTCATTCTGACATATCCAGTTGAGGCCTGAATGAGGAAGAGCCATACGATGAATACTGTGGTATATAAATATATCCATATCTATATGTTTTCTTTTAGGGTCCATTTGTTGGATCTCCCTTGGGAAGATGTGTTGGTCCCACATATACTTAGCTATCTCCCACTGAGGCACATACTAAGTCTCCAGAGAGTCAGCAAGCCTTTTCACTCCCTGGTCCACATTTATCTCGGCAATTGCCGACACTTTGACTCTACTCAGGTATTTACTTCGAACATTTATTATCATTACATAAAATGGACTATAAGGTATTAATTGCATAACTGTTGATGTGCTTACTTGACAAATCAGTTCTTTACGGATGCAAAAGCATACTTCCTCTTTCCTTTCCTGCAAAAAAAAATTAAGGTGGCCATGCATGATAAGATCCGCTCATCTGGCGAGGTCGCTAAACAAGCAGATCTTTCCCCAATATGCCCACCAACGGCAGAGTGATATCGGGTTAATCTGAACATTCGGCCCTAGGCCCAAACTATTGGATTACAACAAAGAGAATGGGTGCCGATGGGTCGTAGGACCGCATCAAGTAGCCAATGCGGTCCTTAATCACCGGAAAAATCAAACCTCCCCAATCGATATCTGATGGATTTTTGGCCTGATATCAATCGGGGAGACCTGTCGAAAGCCCCCATACACTGGCAGATAAGCTGCCGAATCTGTCTAAAGAGCCGATATTGGCAGCTTTAATCTACCCGTGTAAGGCCAGCTTTAGTTGTTTGACCAGTGATCATTTATTTTGCTAACAATATGGTGCATTAAATTAAATTTAAATCTTTTCAAACTTTTTATTCATTTACAGATGTTATCTAGACATTAAGATGGTTCACCATGTGCCACCGTTTCACTGCAGTTAAATGGATCATAAGCATACCTTATTTAACTGCTGTGAATGCTGTTATACAGCAGTGTGGTTAGCTGTGAGTTCACAATACAGTTTTCTCCATCGGTAGTTCCTTAAAACTGCAATATTTTTTCCTGCATTTTAATTAATGAAAAGAGGATTTTACAATCTTGTCTTTTCTACAGCAGTTATATTAGAGTGGTTCTATCCACTCCATTTTTAACTTATTGAGGTAAAATCATATTACCCATCACCCACTCTGGATTTATCGGTAGTATTAATTTCAAGGTCATGTTGCTTATTTATGCTTTTATTTTACGTATATCTTTTGCAATATACTGTACTGGGAAAGCCATGTCTAATTGTAAATGTTTTCACAGTTGGGACCACAGTTACCCAAAACCACCTTCTCTGAGCTGCTTAAGAACAATACTGTATTGCAGAAACTTGACCTACAAAGCTGTTCGGATTGGTTAACAGACAAGGAGCTGCTTCCTATTATTGGCCAAAACCATCACCTCACCTACATCAATTTGAATAGCTGTGGGCAGCTAACCCGCCAGTCATTGGTTGCGATATCGCTCAGCTGTCCTCACCTGCAGAACATTTGTCTTGGTCATTGTGACTGGGTGGACTGTCTTTCAATGCGCAGTTTAGCTGACCATTGCAAATGTTTGGAGGCAATTGACCTGACAGCTTGTCGTCAGTTGAAAGATGACGCCATAAGCTACTTGGTGCAGAAGAGCACAAGACTAAAATCCCTGTCACTGGCAGTCAATGCAAACATTAGTGATATTGCTGTTGAAGAAACGGCTAAAAGCTGCCGAGATCTGGAGCACCTTGATTTAACAGGATGCTTGCGTGTAAAGAATGATTCTATTAGGTACTATTAATACTTACTGTTTGTAAATTGGCTAACACTGAATACTAGATTATCCTTATGTTATAATTAGGCGCTTGTTTAAAGAGCTACGTTTATGCAGAGACCATTATTGCTAATTTTTGTGGTTAGAACAATTAACTGTAACCTCTGCCACCAAAGCTATTTTCATGTTTAACCTTGCTATAGCTTTGAAGTGACTGGATATTTATTTTAGTATTGTTAGTGAGTTGGAGCATTTTATTTCTCTCAGCACATAGTTTGCTTTCAGCAGTTTAATTACAGTGCGTCAGGCCCCCCCTGCAAAAAGTCTTCGGAGGGCCTTGTACACTGCACTTCCCAACCCGCCTGTCTGCACCGCCCCGCTCACTCATGCCTCATGCTCGCCCCTTCCCGCCCAGAGCTGGATCAGCCTGTATCCCCCTTCCCCCAGCAAAAGGTGAGATAGCGGATGGGGAGGGGGTTTCTATGTAACTGTAGAGGAAGCAGACCTTGCAGTCCGGCCCCCTGCAACCGCTGGGTCTGCTTCCTGTATAATTACACCACTGTTTGCTTTATTTTTGGTAAAATGAATATCAGCAAAAAAGCAAAAACCAGGTTTAGCCAAATGTTCATGAACCTTAACCTGTTACCTAGAATTTGAAACCCTATGTTTAGGGATGAAATCTGGCTCCCAGGTTTAGACTAACACAAAGAATATCATTTTTACTTTCCCTTGGGTACATGGTAGGGGTGAAGGGGTTCCATAATCCCTTTTACAGGACAAACCTAGGCAATTGCTATTTAATGCAAGGGGTTAGCAATATAACACATTCAGCATCGCAAACAGGCTAACGTGTTTGAAGGGAACCAATGAATTTGCTTTTAAATATTTGGAGAACATCCTCACAAAGCATTTGAACAGCTTAGTTAGTCAACTTGGCTTTTTGCAAGCCTTGCTTTTCTTATTGGGGTGGTTCACCTTCAGGTTATCCTTTATTACCTTAGAATGGCCAGTTCAAAGCAACTTTTAAATGAGTTTTCATTATTTATTTATTATTGTTTTTGAATTATTTGTCTTCTTCTGACTCTTTCCAGCTGTCATACCGGGGTCACAGACACCATCTAAAAACAAATGCCCCGTAAGGCTCCAAATGTATTGCTGCTTTTTATTACTCCTTTTTACTTGTTTAAAAAAATAAAAAGGGAATACATTGCAGCCTTGTGAAGCTATGATACATATTTTGATTGCTCTTTCTCTCTGCAGGACCCTGGCTGAATACTGCAACAACCTGAAGTCCCTGAAAGTAAAGCACTGCCACAATGTCACGGAATCAAGCTTAGGAAACTTACGGAAAAGAGAAGTAGTGCTTGATGTAGAACCCCCTCTGCAGAGGGCGTTGGTTCTCCTGCAGGATGTTGTGGGCTTTGCACCATTTATAAACCTCCAGATCTAGAGCTGCTACTACTACAGTGTAACATTAGCTACCAATAGTTGTGCCGACTGCAGTGGAGTATACATTCATATTCTGAAAGGTTCTGTGAGGATAGAGAATTCTGTATTTGTTTGTGACTTGAGTCTGCTGTAGTGAACTCCCTTCATTCAACAGGACCATCATCGTGAATTGCTTTTAATTGCTCATTATTTAAAAAAATACCTGTGAGCCAAATGTTATAGTGAATAATGATAATGATATATGATATATTCTGTATAGCACAATAGAGACTAATTTAATTAGTGAATAATATGATATTCTGTACCAAACAGTAGAGAACTTTTTAATTTAAATATGCAACTAACTTTATTGGATAGTGATATTTGGCTGATGAAATCAACTGGAAGTATTTGTGTGGGGATGCTGGGAGTTATTCAAAATACCTGGGCAGCCAAAATCACACATCATTAAAATGATTGTGAACGTGACTTTCCAGAAACTTGTTTGGTGGTTTATTCATTGTATTCTGTGAATCAATTATACGTAGTTACATAGTTAAATTGGGTTGAAAAAAGACAAAGTCCATCAAGTTCAACCCCTCCAAATGAAAACCCAGCATCCATACACTGACCCCTCCCTACTTTTAATTAAATTCTATATACCCATACCTATACTAACTATAGAGCTTAGTATCAGAATAGCCTTTGATATTATGTCTGTCCAAAAAATCATTCAAGCCATTCTTAAAGGCATTAACTGAATCAGCCATCACAACATCACCCGGCAGTGCATTCCACAACCTCACTGTCCTGACTGTGAAGAACCACCTACGTTGCTTCAAATGAAAGTTCTTTTCTTCTAGTCTAAAGGGGTGGCCTCTGGTACGGTGATTCACTTTATGGGTAAAAAGGTCCCCTGCTATTTGTCTATAATGTCCTCTAATGTACTTGGAAAGTGTAATCATGTCTCCAACCTTGACAGGCTACCCTCATAATTTAAGTCTTCCATCCCTCTAACCAATTTAGTTGCACGTCTCTGCACTCTCTCCAGCTCATTTATATCCCTCTTAAGGACTGGAGTCCAAAACTATTCCTATTAATATCAACCAATTTTCAGATCCCCCTGGATTTCAGGAGCAGAAATTGTAATGAAAGCAGTGAGAACTTCAGTGTTACCATTTTTAAGGTAAAGTCTCAAAGAACTTTTTTTTTTTTTTTGGTGACCACCTGACATCTTTTCTGCATGGACTACTATTTCTGAAATTGCTGTTCTATTGTGATCAGCTGCAGTCGGCGAAGGTGAAATTTTTGAAGCGTGTAAAAATGCTGAAGTTGGCATTTTTTTTATGATTCCTGTGGATCACGATGGAAAGTTATTTCTGGATGTTTTGTAACCCGTGCTGAAAGCAATTTCATATGTGGCTTTACCCTAAGGATGAATGGTTTTTCTTCTGTCCTGTTGTAATGCTATTTTAGGTGCCAGTACAATTCATTTAAATCTGTTGAACATGACTAGGGATGTACCGAATCCAGGATTCGGTTCGGGATTCTCCCAGAATTCCGCCTTTTTCAGCAGGATTCGGATTCAGCTGAATCCTTCTGCCTGGCTGAAACTAAATGCATATGCAAATTAGGGGCGGGGAGGGAAATCGCGTGACTTTTTGTCACAAAACAAGGAAGTAAAAAATGTTTTCCCAGTCCCACCCCTAATTTGCATATGCGGATTAGTATTCGGGGTTCGGCGAATCCAGAATAGTGGATTCGGTGCATCCACTAATTTAACTGGTTTGACTTTCATATCTAGCTTAAAGTGACAATTTTTTCCAGATTTTATTACAGCAACAGAAAATAAGCACCCAGCAAACCTTAAAGGAGAACTCACTTAAGTGTAGGGAAATGCCACTTCACAACATAATTATAATAAATAATACAACCAATGCAATGTTTATTTTTTTTTCTTAGGTTAGAAAGCCCGGGGTAACACTGGGGATGTGCCATTTATTTTCCTCAGTGACCCCACCACATGGCAATGTGCTTATCTGACAGAATGCAATGAAGTGTCATATAGGAAGGTTTTATTATAGTGTTGTACCACTAGATAACTAAATGTTATATAGCTATGGCATCTGTTATCTAGAATGCTTGGGACCTGTGTTTTTTTAGGATAAGGGATATTTCTGTAATTTGGATCTCCACACCTAAAATATACTAAAAAATCATTTAAATATTGAATAAAAGTAATGAGAAATGTATGCAGAAATCTAGTTAATACTAAAGAGCTTCCAGTCTTTCTTGCAACCAGGCTTCAGTTTTGCCAAGTTCCAATTTACCAACCAGATTGAGAGTCAATAAGTTTGATGCCACCAATAGAAAATAAAGTAGGGTTACACTGAATCCCTTTTTTTGGGATTTGGCCGAGCCCTGCATCTTTGAGGAAGGATTCGGCTCAATCCCCAATCCAAATATGCAAATTAATGAACCGAAAGGGTAAAGCCCATGTGGACTGCGCCAGGTTCTTGGATTCAGCCAAATCAGCCTGCCTTTGCTCTGAACCCTAGGAGCTTCAACTGTTCTTTTCTAGGAAATTGATTGTACAGGTATGGGACCTGTTATCCAGAATGCTCGGGACCTGGGGTTTTCCAGATAACGTATCTTTCCGTAATTTGGGTCTTCATGCCATAAGTCTACTACAAATTCATTTAAACATTAAATAAACCCAATAGGCTGGTTTTGCTTCCAATAAGGATTAATTATATTTTAGTTGGGATCAAGAACAAGCTACTGTTTTATTATTACAGAGAAAAAGGAAATCATTTTTAAAAATTTGTATTATTTGGATAAAATGGGGTCTATGGGGGACAGCCATTCCGTAATTCGGAACTTTATGGATATCGGGTTTCCGGATAAGGGATCCTATACAACACTCCAGAATACACACAAGAAAAAGTAAAGAAAACACGCTTTTCCCCCAACTTTATTCAGAAGAGAGAAAAATCCTACATCATCATATTATAACAGAAATATGTTTATACACCTTTAAAAGAAAATAATCAAACACAAAACTGGCTTTTCAAAATTGGAATCAATATAAACAGTCAGGTTGTACACAAACCTATTAACCTAGCTTGAGACAATGTACATTTGTCATTAAACATTAAAAAAAAAAAAACCAAAACCTCATAGTACAAATAGTGGAAATAGGGTGTGTGTTGAACGTACTTTTTGCCTTTTTGTTTTAATAAGGAAATATGTAGGTTTTTTGTCGTTTCTTTTACTAAACAGAACAAAAAATTAATCTAAAGTCGCAAAGCAAACTAGCAGTTCAATAAGAAGCTCCTTATCTGAAAGTCTAACAGGCAGTACCTGTAGCAGTAGAAAGAGAGGGGTTTGTTTATTCAGAGGGCTTCTCAGGTTGCTGTTTTGTTTTGTGCTTGCAAGACTCAAAAGTAGAATGTGACTTTGCTTTCAATATCAGATTGTGCCTTATTTAGTACAAGAAATGATTGAAACCATAAATATTTAATAATTCAAATTGTCAAAAAGTATGTTCAGCACAAGCCCTATTTAATGAACGAATGTTGAGAAAGGGGATATACTGCCCCTTTAAACAGGTAATAATCACACCTTTTTTCATTGAAAGTAATATTGTGACAAGCTGTAATGTGAAACAAAAACTGCCTCCATTTCTGTGAGACTTTAACTGCAAGAGATCCATGCACCAATTAAAAGCAGAGATGTAGCTATAATATACACAAAAAGGCACCTGTAATACATTTATTCACAACTACTATTCAATTACAGGTTCCTAAAAGGACTTTGCATGTGATCCAGTTGTTGAAATGATACTTCAGTGTCATTGGAGACAAAGGGACGGAGGTTGCTGGTCAGATGTGGGGGCAGTGACATTTTTACCTTTGCATGCTGGTTAAGGCCAGTATAGACTGTAGCTCTGATAAGCAGGAGGCACTCTGACATCTTAAGGGTAGAACTACATGAGCGATTTTACCTGCGACAGCATCCGTTCTGACGTGCTGAGATGAATCGCAGGCATCACGTCGGATGCGCCGAATCTAAGGTAAGTAATAGGAATGTCGGACGTTGTCAATGAGTGCATCCAACACGACTGTCGGATGCAAAGGATGCATGTTGCGTCTTCATCCGACAGTCGTGTCGGATGCACGACGCAGCGACAATGTCCGACCACCACTTGTGATGGCTTCATAATGATGGAAAGGCAGATGGGGTTTGCAGGATGGAGGTCTTACACATAGTAAGAAGGCTATATAGAAATATAAAGAGCAATGAGGTAACCCTGGTAATGTCCTAGTCACAGTTAAGCTAATGTCAAATGTGACACTTTCCCTACCAGAAAATACATCCTCTTTTCAGAGCTCACGTGGGGTGGAGTTTGCAGTCCAAAATATGCCCCATGGGAGCAGTTACAGGCTGATGCTTTGCCTGTCAGTGAATCCTCAAAAGGATTTGTATCAAGGCAGATTGCAGAATTGAGGATATGGTTCTGCTCAGAGCATCCACTGAAGTGTGAAATGATTCAAATACAATGGGGAGAATGCACAGTTACCTATAAAACTGCAAGCATTTGAGCCTGTGTTACTATAATCAAATTCATTGCATCCCAAACTAAACAAATGCACCATATTGTTTATACATACAAAACACAGTCTGGTAACAATGTGGCAGATGACTCATCATTGATAGTCCTGTTGAATTTCTGTTCTGGGCCCATGAGCTCTGCAGTGAGCCCTTGTCTGGTATGAGGTTAGAGGTTGAAATATCAGTGCAGTTGTGAAGCCAGTGGCATCTCACATGAACATGCCAGTTGTTGTTAAACTCTCAGTCCCAGGGTACTGCAGAAATGCAGCAATGACTAGGTTAGTAAGCCAATCCGTTTCAACAAGACCTAGCGTGTACTGTAAGTAATTTTTCCGGTAAGTAAATGTAGCGCAGTCGCGCAGTACTGTGGAAATGACATACCGGTTTAAAACCAGTCAGTGAAACTTGTATTTTCTAGCTGGCTTGAGATTTATGTAGGTTTTCTTCATCTCCTCACTTTCAGGCTTCTTGATATCTTTGTAGCGCTCCCCCTTTGTACTGACCACTTGATTATCAATGTAGCGGATCATTTTCTTGGGAGCCTAGGGGACAGTAAAACAAAAGAACAGTTAGACGTTACTTCGACAAACAGCTTGAATTTGTGTTTTCAAACACCTGCCATAGAAATTCCTACGGTATGGTGCCAGCTGCTGAGGTCCTGGTTGCCAGACCCACATATTTAACACTTCTTGGGTTGCTCTTTGAAAAGCGCCTGGCAATACATAGTGCAGCAAGATCAACGGAACCCAGCAGGGACGGTGTTAAACCTTAAGTAGATTAACCATTTAGCCCAACTTCTGCGACTAAATCCTAGTTATCTTAAACCCTTTTCTGTACCAGCACAGGGATTTCCCTGTGGGACTTCACAGTGGTTAGTGCTTGGTTACTGGTAAAGGAGTATTCTATTCAGCATGAGTGACGCTGACTAGTAGGAGTATATCAATCACAGTGGCACATGACTACAATAAGATACTTTGGCACACTATTTACCTACTGTGACTCCATCACAAATCACAAGTTTATCCCAATAAAATGGCTCAATATTATTTTAAAAATAAATGTGTGAACTGCAGTAAAATAGGGCCTCCCAAGACCATATATGATTATGCCATAACAGTCTAATAGGGATGCACCGAATCCACTAATTTGAGATCTTTCCTGAAAGATTTGGCCGAATACCGAACCGAATCCTAATTAGGGTTGGGAAGGGGAAAACATTTTTTACTTGTGACAAAAAGTCATTTGATTTTCCTCCCCGCCCCTAATTTGCATATGCAAATTCGGTTCGGCCTGGCAGAAGGATCTGGCTGAATCCTGCTGAAAAAGGCAGAATCCCGAACCGAATCCTGGATGCGGTGCATCCCTAAAGTCTTATGATAAACTCATTCAGTTAATGGGCATCATGGTTACAACTGTTTTAAAGTAACTTAAATTGGGGATACTTACAAAAGGCACTTTGCTGGGCTGCACTGATTGAACTGAAAACTGATTGAGAACAGTACAACACATAGGGGGTTCAAACTCCAATCAAATCCGCTCAGGTTTTTTACGCTTATTTATTATTACATTTTCCCGAAAATTTGCTTTGTGGGGGAAACTTCCATTGACTTATATGCAACCTCTGAGATGCCGGATTTTAAGATTCTGACTTTTCCATCCTCAGGGTTTAATAAATTCCGAAAAATTTGTGATTTTTTTAAAAGTCCGATTTTATTAAAAAAAAAAAATCATGAATTTTTTGTGATTTTTGCATTCAGAGTTTAGTAAATAACCCCATAGTGTAGCTGGATTTTATACGATTTCTCACATGGTCTGGTAACCTTATTCAAAGGGTAACCCAACCATGATAAGGTGATGGCTCATATACTATCAGGATGACCTTGATAGGCAAATCTCATTTCAGTTGAGTTAAAGATGCAGCAGGAAGAAGCCTGTTTAAAGGGCTGTACTTATGGCAAGGGCACTTTGTTCCTGGCCTTCCAGACTACATGAATTGCCACAAGTCTGTGCACTCTATTTGGAGCACAAAGAGTGCAGCATCCCCATGTATTCACTATGTAAACATCTCTCTCAGAGATGGTAGACACAAAAAATGCACCTGTATCAGTTTCTCAATTTATGCTGGTCGGTATAATGCCCTTTTTTTTTTTAGCTTGTACAAGTTTCCTTTCTTTTTTTCAGTAAAGGCCTGACTCTAGCTAGTTAATGCCACAAGCCAGACTTTACTATTTAGTCCTAAATAACCAAAATAAACATTCAGTTAAACCGAGAGCTGTTTGTGGAATTCCTACCTTAGTCACATTTGTTTATTATTATGATTATTATTGTATTGTTGACTGAACTGAAGAAGCCACTCGGATGAGTGGTGAAACGTTTTCAAGGAAAAAAACTAAGGGGGTTATTTATCAAAGGTCAAGTTTTAGAGGTTTTTTACTTTAAATGTACTCAAAACTTGAATGTTTTCTAATTTATGAAAAAACTCGAATGTAAAAAACTTGAATCAAAGTAGTCGGGGTGAAACTCGAATAAATCACGTTTTCTGCAGAAAAAAAATTTGATCGAGTTTTTCAAATGAAACCCATCGAAAAACCGATTATCATGAAGGCTCCAAACATCTTCAAATCGTTCCAGGGTTCTCTGCCATTGACTCCTACATGACCTTGACATGTTTTAGCTGGGGTATTTTGGGATTCAAGCCATTTCCAGCTTCAGGGTATAATAAATCTAGACAATTTTATATAAAAAAAAAAAACTAAAAATTCAAGGTTTTTTTTTACCTGAATATTTGAGTTTTGACTAAATACCCTCGACTAATTTAAGACTAAAAATGAACTCAACCTTTGATATATAAGCCCTAAATGTCCATTTTTCTTTGACTTAACTCTACTAGATACTGTGTTATTGGCAAATTTTTTAAATGGCAACATACTCAACAGCGATGTACAATAAATGGGTATATACATTAAACATACAAGAATACATACAAAACAACCAATAACCAGTACAAAGGATAACGAGGGGCCTTGTCCAAAAGAGCTTACAATCAGGGCCGCTTCTGCCATGAGGCAAGGTGAAACCCTTGCCTCAGACGGCAGCGAGCGGCCAGTTACAAGGGGCGGCAAAAAGCCGCCTCTTGTAACTTTAAGGGCCGAACTTCCGGGTTTTAACCCGGAAATTCGGCTCCGCTAGTGCAAAGAGCGCTCTAGCGCTCAATGCACTAGCGATACTGCGCCCTGAAACCCGCTTCGACGCTAATTTTTAAGCGCGGAGCAGGAGAGGAGGGGGCGGCATCTGGGCTGCTGCCTCAGGCGGCAGCAGCCCCAGAATCGGCGCTGCTTACAATCTAAAAGATGATATCTTGCTGGAAGCAATAACTCACCTCTTTTGGTGCCACAGGCCTGTAGGTTTTTTTGTCATCTTCAGTGTCCACCAGCATGTACCTTAAATAGAAATCAGAATGCTAAGATTTTTTTCAGCCAAACGAGATCAACTATTACCTCTCCTACTCCTTGTGTCAGCTTCATTTTCCCAACAGCTCATTTTTAATTGAAGTGTTTAAAAAGAAAAAGAGAATGCACAAGTCAAAACTCCCATAGTGTATCACCAATGGTATAGTTGCAAGGTTTCAAAATCCTGTTACCACTTAGCAAGGAATGCGAGTAATATATATCAGGTAAGGGTCCACCACAATACTCCCTCCGCTGCCTATATACTCACAGGCACAATATTGAGAGTTGATTTTCAAAATACAATTTGAACCCCTTAGTCGTGTTTCAGCAATGGCAACCCATTCACACCAGTGTGAGAAAAGAGCGACGGAGCCTCATGAATTGCATTTGGAAGTCAGGAGCAGTCAACGCCTTCTCCTCTGATATTTCTGCTGCTTGTACTGGTATCCACTTTGTGAGTAGATATCGGTTTTTACTATTTATACTTCATTAAAAGCTTTAATGCACAATTGTATCTTCTATTGTTTTCTCACATACCGACTGAATGGGTTGCCATTCCTGAAACAAGGAGGGCTCAAATTGTATTTTGTGCCTGTGAGTATATCGTTTTACTGGCCTAGCCAGTAAAACACCTGCCAAGGCCAATGCTGGTATTACAAATTTACCGGCAATGTAGCTGCCGGTAAATTTGTAATACACCTAACAAAAGCACGTGGTCTGCCCCCAGTCTGGTCAAAACTCACATTTCTGTCGGCTTCTGGCCAATCGCTCACCGTAACGCTGCCCCCTTTGACATCACGATCAGCCCTATCTAATCGCGCACAGTTGCTCCACCCCCTTTGACGTCACAGTCTGTCCTTTTGTTCACGCCCCCTCCGCCGGCCAGTGGAAATTTTATTAAAAGGTCAGTAAGAGGACAATACACTACTGAGAGCTGCCTCCATTTGGATTTGAGTTCAGAGCAAAACCTTTTTTTTCTTTTTTTAATTGAAGTTGCAGGTAAATACTGTGTTGCAGCAGAAATAAATATTGTGTGCACCTGGCACATACTACCCAGAACCTTTAATGTAAAGTAAAATCACAGGAATTACGTAAGTTCTTTTTCACTTCTACCAGAATTCCCTGGAGTGTGTAATCATCAAATAAAATAGCTTTTTGGGGGTCTTATTACTGTGAAAAAGGAGATATATTTTAGAAATCCAAATCAATTAAAATTGAGTTTATGAGAGATGGCCTTCCTGTAATTCGGAGCATTCTGCATAACGGGTCTCCAGATAACAGACCCTAATACCTACAGTATATATATTTAAAAAAACATGGATCTGTAATACAGCCTGGTGTTTGATGATTACACACTACAGAGCTTTTTGGTATTAGTCTACAAGAACATACATCATGTTGTGATTTTAAACTCATTAAGCATTCTGGGTAGTATGTGACAAATGCACACATGCCAGACAAGGGGATCTTTACATGTACAGTGGAAGTGGAAGACAGAACAGATCAGCTATCCTAAAAAACCTGGCTGTGTTTTGCCAACAGATCTTGGATGCCACATTTCCATATTTCTGATTTTACTATGTACTTTATCAATAATTACTAAATGTTTTTGTAAACTAATACAGTTTGGAAAACATAAAGACTATTAATGCTTACTTTTGTAAAATAAAGTCTTTCAGATCTTCTATTTTTGGAGCTCCTTGCATATCCTGAAACAATATTTGAAAAAACAAGGAATATTTTGGAATATCAGGTTACACAGACTTCAAACAATAAAACAGTAATGACAATAAAAACAGATTATAGGGATTCTCTAGGGATGTAACAAATCCACTATTAGGATTTGGCCAAAACCCAGAATCCTTTGTGGAAAATTTGGACAATACCAAACTGAATCCTAGTTTGCATATACAGATTAGGGAAAAGAGGGGGGAAAAGAGCTGTGTGCACAACACGCGGTTAAAAATGTTCTGACTTCCATGTTTGTATGATGAAAAGTCATGTGATTTTTTGGATTTGCCTTTTTTTCCCCAGGTACAAAAATAATGCTACCCTGGCCAACAAAAATGCTGCTTGATGCCAATGTGATGGACCTCGGAACCTCTGAGTTCCATGACCTCTTGTTGGCCTCTTGTTTTTATATGGTCGTGGAACTCCTCAGTGACTTATAATATCCTTACATTTTACAAGAGCGGGTACTATATTCACCATATAAAACACTACTAATAACTTTTTATAATTTTACAGCAGTATGATCACTTACCAGTATGATCACTTACCTTTGATCCAGAATGATTGTCAGCAATCACTTTTCCATCCACAATAATTTGCACTGCATCTTCCAAGTCCCCCTTTGCCATAGACAGGGCTGTCTGAGCTTGGGTTATAGTGCATGATGGGAATATTTCCAGGAGCAGATCAACTCCAGTTTTAGGATCATCTTTGTCCTTTAGAAGAAAAAGAAGTACTATGTGACATCATGCCACACTTAATAAATGTCTTCGAAATATAGCTACTGTCCCTGCAAATGTTACAATAACCAGTCTACTTAGAAAATATATTTCTTACTGTATGTATTTATTCTCCTTAAAGGAGAAGAAAAGCTACCGAAGCAGTTTATTGCCAGTAGATTAGCAACAAATGTGCAAGCTAGAACACTATATTCATTCTGTAGAATGCCATACCTGAGTAACCAACTCTAGAAGCTCTTGCCGTTTGTTTAGGATAGTAGCTGCCATATTAGCTTGGTGTGACATCACTTCCTGCCTGAGTCTCCCTGCTCGCTCATAGCTCTGGGCTCAGATTACAGCAGGGAGGGGGAGAGGAGCAAACTGAACTGGAAGTCTGATACAGAAGTCCATGTGTACACAATAGAAGGAAAGAAATGTGGTGTTTCTTTTGACAGATGACTCAGAGCAGCATTACTTTGAGCATTTACTAGTTTATTTATATATATACACCTTTCTGATACCGCCTACTGAATTTTAGCCTTTCCTTCTCCTTTAAACATTAAAAGATAACAGCTTTGCACAAAAAACATCCCTTTTCTATATATTTACTAAAGTGGTCAAAATTGCTTTCTTCAGAACATTTTCACCATAAATTATAATGGCAACATAAATGATTATTATTTTATTAACACACATTTATGAAGCCCTACATTTGACCAAAACACTTAGATACATGCAAAAGTCCTAAGTGTCTGAATCCTGAATTATATGTGTTCCTGTTACAAAATACTGTCACATGGTTTAGCTATTGTTTAACTAAGGCTTTGATTTACAGTGGATATTGCCTAATGAGTGTAATAATGGATTGGCATGGTACAAGCCATGCTGTAGCAAAGACTAGTAACACACAACGTAGAGGTACCATGAAACTATACATAGGGTACCATGATGCTATATAGGTATATGGGACCAGCGAGTTTACATACTGGAATAATCACACTTATTTTACTCAGTACCTGGGCCACTGCGCCTTCTAATGGTTCTGTTGCAGTCTTTTCGCTGGGAGATGCAGGTGTCATAAATGAAACTTCCACAGTGGGATTAGGAGAAACATTTTCTTGGGGAAATATACAAAGCATTAACCAGAGTTATAATTTGTCTTCTATGTGCTGATGTTTGCTTGCTCCACTTATAAATATATTTAAGCTATGTAATGTTCATCAGGCTTCAAATTCAAGGACAACTGAGTTTCTAGTTTCTACTAGGGATGCACAGAATCCAGATTAGATTCGGGATTCTGCCTTTTTTTTTTTTTTAAGCAAGATTCGGATTTGGCCCGAAACCTTGTGCCTGGCTAAATCAATTCCTAATTTGCATATGCAAATTAGGGATGGGATGTGAAATCACATGACTTTTCGTCACAAAACAAAGTAAACATTTGTTCCCTTTCCCTCCCCTAATTTGTATATGCAAATTAGGATTCGGTTTGGTATTCGGCCAAATCTTTCACGAAGGATTTGGGGATTCGGCCGAATCCGAAATAGGGAATTTGGTGCATCCCTAGTTTCTACTGAATAAAAATGTTAAATCAATTCCTCCAGTTTCTTCCTTTTTAAGTCACGCATCAATATCTACTTAATATACCCAAGAATGAGAAGACATCATTGTCAGAGAGAAAAAGGCAACACGTTCTGACATCTCAGTAAAAAAAAAAAATCACCTACACTGAGCCACAGAAGCTACTAATTGACATAGGTAAGCCAAACCAGCTGCCAGCCCAAGCCAGATAATAATCACAGTAATTGGGTCATATACTGGATATACTTTTTATCCCGGTTAGCTGAATTGAATGTGCTTCATTGAGGTGGCTGTGGTTTGCACTGCATTAATGTTAGCTGTTCTGAGAGTTATTTCTCCTGTTACTTCTAACACTGCTTCTTCATAAGAATCATCAAATATAGGTTTGGTAATTTACTAGACATCCAGTAGTCAGATTCTGCACAAGACATTTTGCTAAATAAATACCGTAGTCTCATTTACAGCTTGTAGTTTACTTTACTAGTAACGGTAAAAGTCACTAACTTACCTGTGCCTCGTGCTTCACTTAACCTCCCAGAGAGTTCAAACAACATATCATATACTTTCTCACTGCAAATATAGTAAGAATTTTGTTAAGATGGTAATAGAAGGAAACATTTTAATTTTTATTACAAAGAATAATATGCCCCCTACTAAAATGTAAAGTCTAATTAGAAAGTTACCTTAAGGCCGCTCAAACAAGGTGTTTCGTCCTCCAGAGTTATCTACCCTAGGGGAGAAATTCCCTTCGCATGTCATCACAGATGGGATGGATCTCAGTGCGAAAATGTATAATTTTGCATCAGGAAGAAAATCTGCATTTCTCCGGTGGAGAAAACTCCTTATTGGACATCCCTCGCCTTTATAAAAAGCACCCTCAGTGACCTGTGATGCTTTATAACTTACAGTAGAGGGTACAATATGGTCTATCACCAGGAGATTAATCGCCAGCAATAAATCTCTGCTTCTGTTAGTGACTAATCTCTTGTAAAAGCTTTCCTACCGGCAATAATCTGAAACGCTGGTGGTAAAACCCATGTGTTGTTTCAGTCTCCCAAAAATTTTTTGGGAGACAAGAGACGTGTTTTACCACTAGTGATTAGTCGGCCCAGATGCAGAGCTTTAGCCTTGTGACACACAGGCGTTTGGGGAGATTTAGTCGCCTGGCAACTAATCACCTCTTCTTCTGGGTGACAATCTCCCCGAACTGCCTTCACGTGTCTTCCCGTCTGCTATGATGAAAAGTCGCCTGCGCTAAAGCACACGCGGCACTTCGTTTTATTTTTGTTCTAGCAACTTCGGAAAACGAAGCACCGCATGTGCTTTAGAGCAGGCAACTTTTCATCATAGCAGACGGAAAGACAAGAGAAGGCAGTTCGGGAAGATTGTCGCCCATAAGAAGAGGCGATTAGTCGCCAGGCGACTAAATCTCCCCAAATCTGCCCGTGTGTCACAAGCCTTATTGCTGGCCATTAATCTCTTGGAGTGCCATTGCCCTAACAATTTTGCAGTAACAATCTCCTAAATGTCACCCAGGTAGGGGGAAAGTTGCATAAAGTCTCCCACCAATCACTGAATGGCACCAGTCTGAAAGTACATCCCTTACTTTGATTAGTGCTAGTAAATGCAGCAGTCAGACACTACTTAAAGCTAGCACTTTTTCAAAATCAATCTAACTGATCCCACTTCTATGTAGATAAAAAATAAATCACAGTTTAACAAAGCAAATTCACCTGCTAATTTCAGAAAATCCTGGAATATAGCCCTCCAGCATTTCTACAAAAGATTCCATTTCAAAGTCCTCTTCTGATGAGTTCTGAGACCCCAGCTCTTCCAAGACTCCAGTGACATAGGCACAAAACACTTCATCCAGTGCACTAAACGAGCAGAAAAATGCATGCAGGAAAATCAGACCCCAACAAAATGTTGTTACTCTTTTTTCTTAACATCCACCGAACAGCAACTTACAGAACCATTGACTGAGCTATGTAGTCTTGTAAATAATAGGTGGCCTCATCACACTGTCCTTCACCTTGGAATTCCCTCCAGCTTCCTTTACTTAGCATTGGGTATTCAGTGATGATGTGAGGGCCACATATCAGCTGATGGCAACCAGATTGAATTTCTTTTTTTAATTTTTTGTTTTCTCCAGCAGCTTCCCAGTTTGCAATTTCACTTGCACTTTTTAACTCATTCTCTACTGCAGATAAGTGTGAAAAAACTGCCCCTACCTGAGGTCAGCATGAGCGATGTGACATTGTAAGAAGCCTGTAAGGGATTCACGGATGATCTTCTCCAGAGCCATGCTCCCTGCTTCCTCTTCTGCAAGAAGAAACAAGAGATTACAGCAAACGTTCTAACAAAAACAAGCACCAGTTGCTGATGAGCAGCCAGATGCTGGAAAAATACCAGTCTGTGCAACAGTAAATATAGCCTTTCAAGCATGTTCTTTCTAAGTGAAGGGGAAAATAAAAACAAAAAGTACGGCACAGTTGGAGTACAAGTAATATGATAGAAAAAGACTTTGTACATGAAAGCAGAATGGTTTAGAATTCAGAGCATATCAGCATATCTACTGATCATACATTAAAATGTTGTACAGGTATAGATTCTATTATCCGGAATGCTTCTAGGCCTGGGTTTTTCCTGATAAGGGATCTTTCCATAATTTGGATCCCCATACCTAAAGTCTACTAAAAATCACTTGAGCAATAAATAAACACAATAGGATTGTTTTGCCACAAATACTCGTGCACCTTAGTCACCATTGGGAAAAAAAATGTAATTATTCACTTAAAATTGACTCTATGGGAGATGGCCTTCCTGTAATTTGAAGCTTTCTTGATAAAAGGTTTCCAGATAAGGGACCCACACCTGTACCATTACAAAATGTTTGTGTATGGCACCCAAAGGCTACAGAAACTGTAAAAGACAATATTCCCTCAGTCTCAAATGCAGCACTTATGGGTGGGCAAGAAGAAAAAGTAAATGGCAACTAACTAGAAATTAGTTACCAAGAAATATTTGTGAAACTTGCAACAGCAAAACATGGCAACAGTAGTCCAGTTACAACATTTATTTATCACAGCAAGAGTTATGACATGCAGAAGGGATTTATTTTACATTACTGCAGTAGTCACAGTTACCCTGCAACAATCAATTATACACTGTAACAGGCTTACAGCCACAACAACCAGTATATTGCAACAGCAGTAAGCATGCCATAACAGCAGCTAAAATCATACTACAAATAAATAAACTGCAATGCTTAGCTGCACTGCAACAATAATAACAGCTATACCAAGTCTCACAGCACTGAACTACTGTACCATAATCTATGGCAATTAATCCATACCTGGAACCAGTCTTAGCTAGACAGGTATGGGATCTGATATCCGGAAACCACTTATCTAGAAAGCTCCAAATTACGGATAGGCTGTCTCACATAGACTCCATTTTATCCAAATAATCCACATTTCTTAAAATGATTTCCTTTTTCTCTGTAATAATAAAACAGAACCTTGTACTAGATCCCAACTAAGATATAATTAATCCTAATTGGAAGCAATACCAGCCTATTGGCTTTATTTAATGTTTATTTAATCATGTTTAATGATTTTTTAGTAGACAAGGTATGATCCAAATTACAGAAAGATCCATTATCCGGAAATGCCAGGTCCTGAGCATTTTGGATAACAGGTCCCATACCAGTAGTACTTAAAGAAGTAAAGATAAAATCACTGGAGGGGTGCCAAATGAAGCAAAGCATTGTGTATACAGGTATGGGACCTGTTATACAGAATGCTTGAGGTTTTCAATAAGGGGGTCTTTTCATAATTTGGATGTCCATACCTTTAGTCTACCAAATAAACCCAATAGAATTGTTTTGCCTTCTATAAGGATCAATTATATCTCAGTTTGACTCAAGTACAAGGTACGGTTTTATTATTACAGAGAAAAAAGGAAATCATTTTTAAATATTAGAAAGACTTGATAAAAATTGATTCTATAGGAGATAGCCTTCCCGTAATTTGGATCTTTCTAGGTACCGGGTCTCCGGATAACAGATCCCACACCAGTACTTAGTAACAATCCGAAAGTACCATGCACAATAATTGTTTTGCCTTCTATAAGGATCAATTATATATCAGTTTGACTCAAGTACACGGTACGGTTTTATTATTACAGAGAAAAAAGGAAATCATTTTTAAATATTAGAAAGACTTGATAAAAATTGATTCTATAGGAGACAGCCTTCCCGTAATTTGGATCTTTCTAGGTACCGGGTCTCCGGATAACAGATCCCACACCAGTACTTAGTAACAATCCGAAAGTACCATGCACAGCTGTAGAGATATGAGCACCGCAGTAAATAACTAAGAAAAACTAAAGTAGTGATATACATAATACACTATGTAGCCAGTAAATAGAATATTTGTAACATAGTAGCAATGACTGAATAACTGAAACACTTTAGCCCATAAAAACGTAATCTACCGAGTAAACATTTACTGTGTAGCTGCAAAAACTAGAAAAAATTAACCGTGGTATTCAGAAAAAAATGAATATACTGAGCTCGAACATAGTAATCTTATGAATTCAGGGGACTATTTATCATACTGTGTAAAACAATTGACAAGAGAAAAAATGTGTAAAATGCAGGGTTAAATAAATGGGGATGCATAAAGGTGTTTTATTTTACAAAGCCCGAATGCCGGACTTAATTTACACCACTTTCATAATCCATTAAAGTCAATGGGAAAAATTCAAACAAGTTGTGGTGGAAAAAAATTGAAAAATGCGACAGATAATTGCCACCTGAAAAAGCAGATTGGGTAATGATCCACTCCTTTGGCGACCTCACCAAACAAGTTACATTTTATGGGATTATTTATCAAATTATCAGTTAATTATTGAATTTATTGAGTTTTCGATTGAAACTCACTGAAAAAAACCTGATCATCATGAAGGCTACAAACATCTTCAAATGGTTCAAGGGCCTCTGCCCCTCCACAGGTTTGAGATGGATTATTTTCAGATTATAGATATTTCCATCTTTGGGGTATAATATCTCGAATATCTCTGAAAATTTGAGTTTTGACTGACAAATACTACCACACAGCCATAATGATGGTAACAGAGTGGCCCAAAATTTAGTGGTGGTTTAGGATACAAGGTTCTGTGACGCTGCTAGTGCCTCTAACTTGACAACAGGTTTGGATAGCTGCATTGCTATTTATTGTCACCTTTTTCTCTTTGTATTGCTGGTGAATTTGCTCAGATTAATAACAGTTTTCCTGCTGCAGATCTTAAAGGTGGGCATTTTGTACAACATGTTTTTTTCCCCTGTTGAAAAGGTTGTATTGTGATCTTGTCAAAATGACAGTATGAGCAATTTTAATACGATTCTTGCCTGAAATTACTCAAAAGCACCCATGCTGGTATTTCGACACAAAACCCATTGCTGCAAATAAGAAGTGGTAGAGGGCGATTTTCAGGGTTTTGAATCCACCTAAGAAAATACCCAAAAAGTGCCTTGTGTGCCACAGGCCTAAAACGAAATTCAGGAGGAAAAGTAGGAGTTATCAATAGCGAACTGTAAACTTAAATATATATAATAGTATAAGTTTAAAGGGGTAGTTCCCCTTTAAATTCACTTTCAGCATGATGTAGACATTCTGAGACAATTTACAGTTTGTCTTTATTTTTTTGTGGTATTTTGAATTATTTAGCTCTGTGTTCAACTGTTCTCTGGTTTGTAATTTCAGCAGTATCATGCAGTGCTTTCAATGAGACTGGAATAAAAAATTGGACAAGGCCTGAACATAATGATAAGTAATTAAGCAACAATAAAATTATAGTCTACACACGGGTGTTTTTTTGTGCGCTCCCCTGCGTTGCACTTTCTTCCGTTCAGCCGCAGGGGAGCGCAGGAGTAGACACACTCAATTATTGTGAAGGGGGCTGTACTGAAACAGATGCATGTAAGCACCAAACGCAGGTGGGATGCAGCATGTTGCATTCCATCTGCGTTCGGCACTTACATGCGTCTGTGTGAGTACAGCCCCCTTCATAATAATTGAGTGCGTCTACTCCTGCACTCCCCTGCGGTTGAATGGAAGCAAGCGCAATGCAGGTGAGTGCACGAAAAAACGCCTGTGTGTAAGAGCCCTTACAGAGCGAGGACTCTGCAGCCAGGATCAATGTACCCCAGTTAAAAGCTGGAAAGAGGCAGAAGATGTAGGTAATTAATATAGAAATAAAAAATAAAGACTTGAAAACTTGCAAAGAATATGCCATTCTATAACATGCTAATAGTTAACTTACAGTTAAGTCAGTGGTGTAGCTATAGGACTGCATGGTCTGCTTCCACTATAGTTGTTAGAAACCCTGCTTCCTAGCTGCTCTATTACCTCTCCTGGGACACAACATGACCATTTGGGCGGGTGAAGAGAGGTCTGGGAAGGGACTGATGCTTGTGATGATCCCCTCCAAAGATTTGGAGTTACCGTAACTGCCTACCTATAACGAGCCAAACAATAACAATTTTGATGTATTGTAATTATGTATATTAATATACTATTTTTGCATTAAAGGACAAGGAAAGGTTTAATCAGCAGTGGGGTTTTAATTTGTTATCCCTTCATAAATATAACCACCTCCCAACCCGGGCCAGTGTACCTCTTGGCTGATAAATGCAGTGGCTAGGGGTACTATTATAAAAAGCACCATTTTGCCACCTTGTCTCTTTTCCTAGGGATCACTTGCAGCTCTCCTGTGTAGTGCACGTGTAGTTGAGTAAAATTGGAAGCTGAACAACACATATGCATCACCTAGGACAGCATCAAGGGATCCCTGGCAAGAGATAACATAGTAGCACAGCACTCAGTGTGAGTTTAGCGATTATAATCACTAGGGATGCCTAACAAATTGTTACCCCAGTGACTAACCTTTTGTCTGTCCTATAGAGGGCACCTATCACTAAAAACATTCCACCACCTGAGCCAGCATTTCAGATGGTAGAAACAATGGTATTTTTTTTAAGACTTATTCCTACATCAGGGATCCCCAACCTTTTGAATCCATGAGCAACATTCAGAAGTAAACAGTGTTGGGGAGCAACACTAGCATGAAAAATGTTTTTGGGGTGCCAAATAAGGGCTGTGATTGGCCATTTGGTAGCCCCTATGTGGATTGTAAACCTACATTGAGGCTCTGGATGGCAGTGCAACCAAAACTTGCCTCCAAGCCTCGAATTCAAAAATAATCACCTGCTTTGAGGCCGTTGGGAGCAACATCCAAGGGGTTGGAGAGCAACCAGCTACTGGTTGGGGATCACTGCTCTACATCAAGAGCAAATTCATGGTGTGGATGGCCATGCTGCAGCACAGAATACTGAGCGAGTGTCTGGACTGGCTCAATAAGATCACGACCTAAGAAAGGGTGACACACTTACTGAGTAAACAAGGGGGGTGGGGTTATCTCCTGGTGCTATTTTCCCTCCATACATAGAGTGCAAGCTCTATCAGGTTTGTGGGAGGTGGGTGGGAAAAAAGTTGTGCTAAAAAGAAATAAAAGCCTGCATTTAACATCAATCCAGTTGCATATTAAACCTGTTGCTGGACCCAATGACAGTACCAAATTTGCCTCCCTAAACAATATGAACTGCTTAATTAGCACAAAGTAGTGCAAAGTAGGGATGCACTGAATCCACTATTTTGGATTCGGCTGAACCCCCGAATCCTTCGTAAAAGATTTGGCCGAATACCGAACCGAATCCAGTGGGAAGGGGAAAATTTTTTTACTTCCTTGTTTTATGACAAAAAGTCACGTGATTTCCCTCCCCACCCCTAATTTGCATATGCAAATTAAGATTCGGATTCGATTAGGCCGAATCCTGCTGAAAAAGACCAAATCCTGGCCGAATCCCGAACCGAATTCTGGATTCGGTGCATCCCTAAATTCAACTAAAGCACATTATTCATTCCAACCTCAATCTGGGTTCCCAAATTTTAGCTTTAATCTGGGTCCCATCCATAGAAAGCAAACAAAAGGCAGAAAAAAGTGCATGGCTTTATAAGGGACACATTGCATTATCTAAATCTCCTAGTATTATACACCCCTCCTCGTTTATATGTATAGTGTTCCAGCCAAAATTGTTTAAATTGCATTTTACCTCTTAAAATGTAATTATATCAGAGCTGCAGAGACATCCTCTCTGCTGTGTGTCTGAAATGAGGGCTGGGTGTGATCTTCTGTTCTCCTACAGGAAATGGTCATAACTGTGAGTGACAATTTGAACTCTGCAATAGCAACCCAAGTCCCGCCTCCTGTCTCTCTGCACTAGCAACCAAACTTTCTCTACCTCACTCCTTCAAACACTGCAAGTCTCAGCTGCAGTCGGACTGATCCAGTGTGAGAGGAGAGAGGGGTGGATTAAATCTGCTTGTTTCTGTGTATGTTGGGGAGGGAGTCAGGGATTGTGTGTGAGAGAAACTGACTGACTTTCTGTGTCATTATTATTGTGCAGTTAGTGGAAGCGAAGCATGGCTATCTGTAGTTATTGTACAGAAAACATACAAAATAACAGTGCAAGCTCCTCTGTGTTATGCTTTATTATATATGAAGATGGATTTCTATGATTTGTTAGTCACTTCCCATAAAATTTTTTGTGTTTTGGGTTGTTGAGGCATCTTGATTGGACCCCTTGGAGACAGAGACATTGAGGTTTCTTTGTAAAACAGGCAGAAGCAGTAATGTACAGGGACTTATATTTTAATACTGCAGAGAGCAAGAGTTTAAGCTTTAGTCCCTCTTTCTAACCAGTCCCCTTCACTATATGTGAAGATTAGTAGTTTAGTAGTTGTTAGTCTGAGGAGCAGTCAATATTCACGCCTCTGTCTTAGTTTATCCAAACAAATGTTAAAAAGCCAGCTGTAGCCTCCTCAAATGTTAGGGGCATAGAAACGGGTCTTCAAGGATCTACAGCATACCTCCCAACATTTTGGAAACATTTGGGTGGCCAAACCCCCTAATTACCATGTTCATTTTACTAAACTTGGCAGGTTATGAGCGTTTTTTTGTGTTATTACAGTTTTGCTAATGAAGGTGATTTGCCCTTTAAACTCCCCTTACAATAGTTTCTTTGCTTATCTTAAAGTGTTACAATTGTTTCTTTGCTTACTGAAATTGTTACAAAAGTTTTGAAGTGCACCTGCACGTATTCTGGGCTCTCTGCCAAAAGCCAATTAAGTTAGAAACATTGTATCTTTTTTTTATGGCAGTTCAGTGCAGGAGATCAAAGAGAAAGTCGGGACATTTCAGTGACAATCCTGGTACTGTGGGTCGAGCTGTCAAAATCGGGACTGTCCCACATGAAACAGTACAGTCGGGAGGTATGTGAATATACACAGAGGGGTGCATAACCATAATAAAATACTGTATATAATTTATTTAAAACAAGGTATAAAATGACACTCCTTTTGTATGCTAACAAGCAATTATAGCCACAGACCTCTAATATCAAATCAGGCACAGGAAATATACAGCTGCTGCAGGCTCCCAACCTGGACCTGGGAACGTTACAATCTTCTGCTCACTTTACAGGGACTTACAAGAAATAAATACCGCTGCAGCACCTCTTTGTTGCAAAAGTGATACATTGAATTTATTAGGACAGACAACCAGGATGCAACAAAGAGGTGCTGCAGCATTATTTTTTTCTTGAATGTCTATGTAACCCAAGAGTTCCGGAATTCTTTGCACCCAGTGCACAAGATTATACAAGGTGATTGAAGCACACACAACTTTTACTACTCTGGACACTTCGCAGGGACTGACAAAGATTTGCAACTGATTTCCTGTGCCTGCATTTATAGTGCATCTCTGAAAGGCTTTTTTGCACATACAACATGTATATGAATGCAATTGTATACCTTGTTAAACATTTTTTTTACAGTATTACTCTTATAGGTATGTTTTATCCTGGGGCACTCCACCAATGAGGCAAGTTGAGCTACTCGCCTCAGGCGGCAGCACCCCCCTGGCAAAAATGCCACTCCTGGTTTTCAACCTTGAAATTTGGCTCTTCTAGTGCAGAAAGCGCAATCTGAGTTCCATGACCTGTATAAAACACTCGGCCTTCAGCCTTGTGTTTTTATATGGTCATGGAACACCTCGGTAACTTATAATATCCTTAAATTTTACATGAGGGGGTACTTTATTCACTATATATTTTTCATATTTTTTCCATTGAGGTACAGTATTCTCTATAAAAAAAAAGTCACAGTACAAGGCTACTGAATAATAAATTAAGGTTCATACTACACTGCAGCATAGAAACCAGACTTTTCTGCATCAGAATGAGTTCATAATCAGTCCTGTAGCATTAACTTTAATGACAGATAAAATGTTAATATTGTTTCTTGTTTTTAGCACTCCAGCTATCAGAGAACAACCCAAAGTTGAAGACAGTTGTTGCTCTGTGACAGCTTGAGGTCCTCCTAGTTACTACATATGAAGGTGGCCCTCAAAATGCTATAAAATCACAGCTTTGTCTAAAACTGACGAGTTGTGGCTGACAACAGGAGGGCCACAGATTACTATAGGAACTACTGCATTAATTGCAATAAGATGTAGAAGATGGAATAATTGTGCTGAAAATTAGATCAGTGGATGATTATGGTGACACCATAAAATTCTCTTTTGGGAAAGCTTAGGCTCCATTAACCACCAGGAGCAGGAACATTGTAACACAGTTTGATCAAGTTTAAGGGTTGCCAGGTCTAATTTTCAAAAAAAGGCAAAATTCTTTGCAAAAGTAGGCAAGAAATAGCCCAATTTGCTCAGGTTGGTAGCAGAGACATGTAGGGTTGCAACTCGGTTGGTAAATGACCAATTAGGGCTGGTATGACTTATTCCCCATTCACCCAACCCCCCTTCCTGAACTGATCCACTGTCTGACCCAAACTTTTAATTTGTCAGTCCCTGCTCCCATCACCCACATACAGTTCTGACCCTTCTTTAAACAGGCCATTCCTTTCCCCAATCCATGCAGTCCCTGTCAATATGATGTCACAGCCCCCATTTCTCGCCCACAGTCTGGTAATATTCAGAAAAAAAGGTGGAAACCCAAGAGACACAGGGTGGTACCTGGTTAGGCTGGGAGCTGAGAGACATGAAGCTTCTGTTTCAGAAGTGTACTTGTCCCTTGTCTCGTCTCGGTGCAGCCATAATTTCTTTCCTAGGGTCCCATGCAAAATTATTCATTGGCCAATCAGAACCTGCACATATACAGAATTGTCAGATTTCTAACTTTACTACAATGAGCGAGAAATCTCTGGGAAAATTAAGAAAAGCATCTGTTCATCAAAGTTCATGGAAAGTACCTTGGGCAAGTGCCCAGGTTAGGGATTATATTCACAAATTGTCACCCCCATCCAATAAACTTGACTTTCCTTGTACTTTCATTTCTTTTATTTAATCTACACATATACCACTAAATGCAAGGCATTATATGCCATATGGACTGCAGAGATGCTCTCAGGGAGCATCCCAGGGTCCCATGCACAATGATTCCTTGGGACAATCAGGTCATGCACATGTATAGAATTGTCATTTCTAATTTTACTATAATGAGCAAGGAATCCCAGGGAAAATAAAGAAAAGCATCTGTTCATCAGAAATTTGTGGAAACAGTACCTTGGACAAGTTCCAGGTTAGGGATTAGATTCACAAATTGTCACCCCCATCCAATAAACTTGACTTTCCTTGTACTTTAATTCCTTTTATTTAATTTACACATATACCACTGATTGCAAGGCATTGATGCATACGCCTTATGGACTGCAGAGATGCTCTCATGTATGCTGGTATGTCATAACTTGGCAATGAAAATTTTGGGAACTGATCTACTTACGTTAGTTGCTGGCAGTGGTATAGTTAGGGAAGGCTTAGTTGGTCAGAACATAAGTGCACACATCAATTACCACAATACATCTACTTAGAATTGTGCCCCCAATATCTAAGGAACTCACCCAAGGGCTATGTTTCAGGTGGGCTGTAACAAGTATATACATTGGAACAGTAATATCAGTGAGTATTCCACCATCTAGTGGACAATGCACATATTGGCAAATACAAAACATCTACATAGAATATACTATAACTCAAAGGGCCTATTTATCAAAGTTTTGCAAAGACAAAAGAAGGTTATTAATGTCACTCCCAATATAAATGCAACCTAAATGCAACTCAAGAAGGTCCGGTGTCTCTTACTCCCAGCAAGCTTATCAATGATCTTTTTTAAGTAAAGGGCACATGGGATCAGCTGCATGTTACATTTGTCAATTTGGGGATGCACCGAATCCACTATTTTGGATTCGGCCGAACCCCCGAATCGGCCGAATACCAAACCGAATCCGAATCCTAATTTGCATATGCGAAGTAGGGGTGGGAAGGGTAAACATTGTTTATTTCCTTGTTTTCTGACAAAAAGTCACGTGATTTCTGTCCCCGTCCCTAATTTTGATATGCACATTAGGATTTGGATTCGGTTCGGCCGGGCAGAAGGATGCGGCCGAATCCTGCTGAAATAGGCTGAATCCTGGATTCGGTGCATCCCTACAATTTACAAAGGCAGCAATACAAAGGTTTTAATATATATGTTACCTTGCTATGAGACAATGGGTGCCCTGACCAAAAATGGGCCTCAAAGGGTGGTTTGAAATTAAAAAATCAGAAAACCCAAAGATTTGAAAAGCAAGGGTATGCTTTCAATAATGGTACTGCTCATGTCCCACTCAGGCCCAAATAAATTTGCAATATAACAATTTATAGCATTATTCCAAATCTCTTGTGCAAAAATATGTATTTTTCCGACTAAAAAGCAAGTGTTGCCAATGAAAAAACTCTTTGTGGTTGTTCACAAGCAGGCTGGTGCCGACCACAGAATGATCATTAAATTCTTTTTAGAGGCCTTTGTTTAAACACCATAAGAAACAGGTCTCTCTGACCCAGCCTAAGGGTCTGATGCATAAAATAGCATTACAGTATCCAAAGATGAACTTACCCAAAGTAAAACAAAAGTAAAATTTAAAATTTAAAGGAGAAGGAAAGGTTAAAACTAAGTAAGCCTTATCAGAAAGGTCCATCTAAATATACCAGTAAACCCCCAAAGTAGTGCTGTTTTGAGTCCCCTGTCAAAAGAAACACTACATTTCTTTCCTTCTATTGTGTACACATGGGCTTCTGTATCAGACTTCCTGCGTTCAACTTAAACCTCATTGCCCTGGGCAAGAGCATGCTCAGTTTGCTCCTCTTCCCCCCCCCCTTCTCTACTGTAATCTGAGCCCAGAGCAGGGAGAGACTCAGGCAGGAAGTGATGTCACACCACATTAATACTGCAGCTCCTATCCTAAACAAACAGAGAGCTTCTAGAGCTTTTTACTCAGGTATGGTAAAACATTCTACAGAATAAATATAGCATTCTAGCTTGCACTATTGCAGCTAATCTATTGGCAATAAAACGCCTCTGTAGCTTTCCTTCTCCTTTAAGGAGCTACTATAAGCTACACTGTAATGGATGTATCATAAATATTTTAATGTTGGGTTTTATTATTTCCCTACAGTTTTTGATATACCGGCAATGAGAGGCAGGTAAGAGCTTTTTGACTGCTGTTCTCTTCTGGAGAAGTCAGAGCCTGAATGTGTTTTCACCTGTATATACAAGAGCTTCTATGGACTTGTTAAAATGCATATTTGCCATATTTGCCTAAAGCTATGCAAATGAGTGGAGAAGAGACAGGGTATGAGTGATAGTTGAGACAGGGTAGCACTACAAGTTTACTTTTCTGATTTTGGATATCTGATGTCAGATTTCTGACATTTTCTGTATGAATCAGAAGAGGAAGAGTTTTGTGGCCATCTTACAAGTGAACATGTTATATTGTGCAAGCATGTGGGTAAGAGATAATGAAAAGCATTCTGCAGATTTTTCGAGTTGAGACTTGCACTCATTTTAGTGTCCTGTGAGTCTCGGAGCAGGCCGGGTACTCGTGCAATATCCACAAATCGGACAGGATCGAGACAGAAAAGCCCTGACCTCCCTACTGTGCAAGTGGGAACCCTCTAGGTAGAATTGGGGGGGTCATCAACTCCAGCCTTGATATTTTAGTGATTTCATTTGAGGGGGTTACGCAGTATGAATTAAGAGTGGGTTGACTTCTTTGCACTATTGATTTGAGCTGGTTTAGGCAGCTGGGTACAGATAGAGAAGTACAAATGAGTACAGTTTGGAGGGGGTCTGACAACTAGAACCAAACAGGACTCCAACCTGATGGGTCTTAGGAGTTATGTAATAAAGGACATTAAGTTTGCCCAGGTGCAGTAACCTATAACAACCATTGAGCAATAGCACTTACTGCTCACCTGTTTAAAATCAGGCATTTATTGATTGCCATGGGCATTTGGGCAAACATGTCTTTTATTACATGTGGGGGCAAGTGCAAAAAGGGTAGCACACAATTTGTCTGTGGCTGCTACTATTTACTTTGTATAGTTTACTTTTTCATAGTTAAATTGGGTTGAAAAAAGACCATAGTTCAACCCCTCCAAATGAATCCCAGCTAACATACCTAGACACACCCAATGACACTAAATATACCAATATCTATATTAATTGTAGATATTAGTATTACTATAGCCTTGGGTATTATGCTTGTCCAAAAAATCATCCAAGCCACTCTTAAAAGCAATAACAGAATCAGCCATCACAACATCACCTGGCAGTGTATTCCACAACCTCTATGTCCTCACTGTGAAGTACCACCTACGTTGCTTCAAATGAAAGTTCTTTTCCTAGTCTGAAAGGATGGCCTCTGGTCCGATGATCCATTTTATGGAAAAATAGATCTCCTGCTAGCAGTCTATAATGCCCTCTGTTATACTTAAAATTAGCAGTTTTCCATCCCTTAACCAGTTTAGTTGCATGTCTCTGCACTCTCTCCAGCTCATTTATATCCTTTTTAAGGGCCGTAGCCCAAAACTGCACCGCCTACCACTCCAGGTGAGGCCTTACCAGGGCAAAATTATGTTTTCATTCCTTGAGTTAATGCCCCTCTTTATGCAAAACAGTACTTTATTTGATTTAGTAGCGACAGAATGAAACTGCCTGGAATTAGAAAACTTGTTATCTACAAAAAACCCTATATCCACCTCAATTAAGGAAACCCCCCAACACACTGCCATTTAGGGCCGACCTCCACGGGGCGATGTTGTGTGATGTGTCGTGCTGAGAGGAAAGACAGGCGACCAGTTGGAGGCGCGGAATATAATGGAAGTGATAGACAATACATTGCATGAATACGACACGACTGTTGGATGTGAACTCTGCATGCAATGGGAAGTATTCTTCATCAGACAGTCGTGTTGTTTATAGTTTGGACATGCAATGTTTAGATCACTTCCATTATATTCAGCACCTCAGACTGGTCGCCTGCATTTCCTCTCAGCACGACGCACCGTACAACATTGCCCCTGGAGTTCTGCCCTAAGTGTATAACTTGCATTAATATTATTTCTGCCAAAGAGTATAACCTTGCATATATCAACACTAATCCAGTTTGCTGCCCAGTTTTCTAATCCAGTCAAATAACTCTGCAAAGTGGCCACATTCTGCATGGAACTTAAAGTATCATAGCAAAAATAGAAATGGTACTTTCAGTGCCCTCCTCCAGGTTATTAATAAACAAGCTGAAAAGCAAAGGACCAAGTACAGACCCCTGCAGTACTCCATTAATAACATTGGTCCAATCAGAAGATGTTCAATTTACCACCACTCTTTGTAATCTATTCTTCGTCTAGTTCTCTAGCCAATTACAAATACTATGTTCCAGGCCAATATTAATTAATTTAACCATTAACCTTCAGGTGTGGTACTGTAACAAATGCTTTAGCAAAGTCCAGGCACTGTCATTTCAGAGTCAAGTTCCTGCTCACCCAGGCACATTTCAGGGGCTGCTGCGATCGATGCACTAGAAGAGCCGAATTTCTGTTTAAAAAACAGAAATTTGTCTCTTAAAGTTACCAGAGACGGCTTTTTGCCGCCCTTGGTAAGTGGCCGCTCCGTGCCGCCTGAGGCAAGATTCTCACCTTGCCTCATGGCCGGAGCGGCCCTGTGCTCATCTCCTCATAAAAGGCAATTCAATTTTTTGGCAAGATTGGTTACACATTAAAACCATGCTGGCACAAACTCATAGTATTATGATTTGTAATGAAGTCAACTATTTTATCCATTAATACTACTTCGAAAAGCTTTTCTTTAACTGACATAAGACTGACTGGTCTATAGTTTTGAGGCTTTGAAAGCAGCATCACATTAGAAATTCACCAGTCTCTCTGCACCAGCTTTTTCCAACTTGGCAACCCAATTACCCCAGTCAATGTTTGGATTGAAGTCATCCATAATAATAACTTGAACCTAGTTGTGAAGCAGCCTCCATTTTTAATATTAGTTGGCCCTCAATCTTACTTATTCAAGGTGGTTTGTAGCATACCCCAATGATAAGGGAGTCTGAAGTAGGCAACCTCAAAGTAAAAACAGTAAGGAGCAATCAGGTGAGATAGTGGTAGAAGTGAGTTGTTGGTTCTCAGTGGAGCTGGTGGGAGACAGTGGCAGGGTAGTGAAACGAGCAGCTGAGACTCCAACGATGAGGAAGTGAGTGACCAGTGTCTTATCGGTATTTGCCCAGTTAGGGACCCAGAAGGGTATTAAATATGGTACGTAGGGCCTAGTGTACAAGTAATGGATGGCTGACTCTGCGGAAAGTCTGCAATAAGGCGATAGGCAAGGAGGACCTGGGAAGTAAGCAGGTGATCAAGCAATCATATAATCACTGGTGGCTGACAATAAATTTGTTCTTGAGTTCATGGCAAGATGAACCTGCAGTTTGCTACAGTGTGGCAAAAGGCTTTCAGAGAAAGGTGGTGTTAACTACTCTAATAAGTATCCCACAGGGTATGAATCCTTGAGATCCACTTAAGGAAACCAATAATCTTGACACAAAACCATTAGATTGGACCTTAAGGGTTCCATTTAAAACTCAGGTTATAGGGGGTCATTCATGACCTCCAAGGCAGTGTGCAAAGTCCAAAAATGGGCACAATGTTCTCATGCCAGAATGAGCAATAAGGTGCACACTTATGCCCTGCTGAGCGTGTCTTATCCAGAGAAACCCTATCACTGATCTTTTTTAAACTCAGGACCTAAAATAACCAAAAAATAACAAAACAAAGTGAAATTAACTGTTGAAAAAACTTGCGGGCACGTGTGGTAGTGGGTTTGTGCCAACCACTGAAAAGCTATAAAATTATTTATAGGCTTTAGACATAGGATAATCTGACTGCATACAATGGGATTACAGTATTCACATTTAAACAAAAGTAACATTTAAATATATACTATAAAGTCATGTTGTAACAGATTAATATTTTAAATGTTGGATTTTATTTTTTTCCCTACAGTTTTTGATATACGGAGAGACGTGCATACAAGGGCTTTTTGACCACTGTTGTTCTTTTCTGGAGAAGTGATGGTGTGACTGCTCTCTTGCCTCTAGATTAGACCTGCCCTAGGGTTGATTTTTGTTTCCTTCTCTAATATTGGGCTCTGTTCAAACCTGTGTCCTGTAAACAGGATGGTGTCAGTCCCTCCATTATCTGAGTGTAAAGTGTAAGGATCTATAGACTCTTTGGGTGGAGGAGAGAACTTTGTGTCTGAAGAAAGAACTTGCCTGAGAAGGTACTGTAAGTAAGGATGATTTGGAATCTGGCTGTTTTGAGAAAGAAGATATGTTGGTCTCTTTGCTGTTAATAACATGTTCCTAACCTTGTGGTGTTCCTTGTGAGAAGCCCTGGGTGGTCTGGAATACGATGATCTCACATGAAAGAGTTATGTTATATTTTTGCACTGCCTTGTGAACAAAAAGTACCATTCCCATGTTTTGCTGTTTGGAATAACGTGCAAGTCCTGGTTTGTGGCATGTGTGTCTCTGTCCCTCTCTGTATATAAAAGAAACTATTAATGGATGATTTATATAGTATGAATTTGGAAATGTAATGTAACCAGATGAAAGCAACACAAACCTCCTAATTTACATAGGGTTTCTTTGTTCAGCTTCAAACAACTAGTGGTTTGTTAGATCACCAGAAATAACTTTGTATTTTCTATGTGTCACCGTTTTTCTAATATCAACTCTGAGAGGGGAGGTCGCCGACCCTGTAAACTGTTCTAAATTGATACATTTACTTGATACATTTCTTATCTTTGTCCCTGCTGAGCAGAATCTCTGGGTTTCATTACAGGCAGCTGTTAGAATTGATACAATAATTGCTAATACTCCAGAGATGCTGCTGAAAAATTTATCAACTAAATGTTGCAAAATATACACCTGAATTACTGAGCTGTCAGACTCAAACACCAGAGACAGGATGTAACATATCCTGGTGGTCTAGTGGGCCAACGGGGACGCCAGCTGAGTGGTGCTGCCTCCTCTTCTGGTGCTGGGTTTCCTAAAGCACATGCGATGCACACTTCTGCAATTTATGCACCATGCGTGATGATGTCTTTGAACCTTGGCGCGAAATTCAAAGCTATTTAAAGGAGCTTCAGGCCTCGTTGTTAGGTCTAAGTCGTTAGTATCGATTTCTGTCTTGTTTGATTCCGGTTTTGATCCTTGCCTGCCTGACTATTCTGAACTCTGCCAATATTGACCCTTGCTGGCCTGACTACTCCTAGAACACTGCCTGTACTGACCCCGGCCTGTCTGATTCCGCTTGAACTCTGCCTGTACCATCCCCGGCCTACCTAACTAAGCTTTTTGTCTACTCCTTGAACTGTTGTCTCCAGTCCAAAACCTTGGAAACGCACGTGCCCCTTTGCTCGTTCAGAACATCTGCCTTGCTCCTCTCAAGTTAAGACCTGACGGCATCTGAGTAGCTGAGGGCTCCTCCCGAGGCCAAAGGCGGCTGCTTCAGGCAGAAGATTGAGCAGTGACCAGGGAGCCTAGTAATTGTTCTGAATTTAGGGAGCCATAAGTTAACATTCAACTTTCAACTTTTTGGAAAAACTGTAAAAAATAAATAATGGAAAGTAATTGAAAAAAGTCTTTATTTCTGGGGAACAATCTAAAAACAACTGAACTGAAAAAAATGTTTGAAACCCTTTTAAAAGAACAGTAACGTCAAAAAATGAAAGTGTCTTAAAGTAATAAAAATATAATGCAGTGTTGCCCTGCACTGGTAAAACTGCTGTGTTTGCTTCAGAAACATTACTATTGTTTATATAAATAAGCTGCCGTGTAGCAATGGGGGCAGCTATTCAAAGGAGAAAAGGCTCAGGTTACACAGCAGGTAGCAGATAAGCTCTATAGAACATAATGGTGTTATCTGTTATCCACTATTTAACCTGTGCCACATAGCCTTTTTTCAATTTCTGCCATTATTGCACAGCAGCTTGTTTATATGAACTATAGTAGTGTTTCTGAAGCAATCAGATCAGTTTTACCAGTGCAGGGCAACAGTACAGGATATTTTCATTACTTTAAAACACTTTCATATTCTAGTGTTACAGTTCCTTTATGCCTTTGGTTGCCATGCTGTTCGGACTATGTTGTAAGTTACCATTATATCAATTAAAATGCCCTTGTATAACAAAGGAATATATGACATATTATAGAAATAGTACTTAACCATCCAATCAGGTTCCTCATTTTTATTATTACATGCATTTATAAAATGCCAACATATTCTGCAACATTGTGCAATAGGGTGTATACATTAAACATTGAAATTACATACAATGTGGATTGATACAGGGAATAAAGAGTCCCCATTAGAGCTTACAATCGAATTACCTTAATACTATGTAGCACTAATTACACTCATAACTGGGATTCCTAGTTCGCACAGTTATTAAGAATGCTAGAATGCTAAATAGTACTGTTTGGTTAAGGATCTAAAATGTGTTCTAGCGGTGGGAGTTCTTGTTGCAAGCAAGAGTTAAATATAGGGCTGAAATTAGTGGTAGGCAAAAGAGGCATGAGCCTTGAGTACATTTTCACAAGCAGTGTAGTTTTACTATTACTATTTTGTCTGCACCCCTTTGCAATAATAAGCCCCACTCTGTCCCCACACATGCAGCCAGATCAGTCCTCTATCTTGTAATGGACTCAGGTGCATAGATGTTTAGGATGAATAGTTCTACTAATTTAGACCAGTGTAACAATGATCACTTCATAAACAGAGTGCATTGTTTGATTTTCCACTGCATGTGGGGGGGAAGGGAGGCTAGCAGGCATCCTTTCATCCTTTCATTATTAAAAGAACATATGCAAGGGGCCCCATTATATCTAGGGTGCGATATTGCCTAGGTCCAACATCGGTCAAATTGGTCAAATGTCATTTTACTAAACGGATGATTAGTGTTTGTTAACAGTTAAGTGAATAAGAACATATATAGAGAAAGAATTTAAATTTTAGGTAGCCCCCTGCTGCTCTCTGACTACGGTTAGCACTTTTTGTCCAGTGCAGGTCAAGACAGCCGGGGCTGAGCATATGACTTAGTAGACATTGTGGGTGGGAATTGTGACATTAGACCGCAGAGCTATGACATCATGGGCACAGGACCCACTTGAAGGCATTTTCCCTGTTTCAGAACTCTGAAACTCAAACAGGTAGTTTTGGACTGGACAATCCATGTAAAAAAATTCCTGGCCAATAGGAAGCACTTTTTCTTTAGCAGCCTATGTCTAGAGGATGACTGAATTAGGTCTTAATCGCTTTACATATATGATGTCTTTCTCTTCATATTTTAGGATCGCATTCGCTTTATTTTCCTAGGTAGCCATAGACGTAACAGTTACAATCTTTCCTGCAACCATTGGTGGCTGATGTCCGGGCGCCTACAGACGAGCGACGGGCCAACCTATATCTTCTGCCATACATTCACCGAATATGGTATGCAATAATATCTGTGCGTCTATGGCCACCTTAAGACTGTTATGTGCAGGATATAATTAATCTACATTGAAAGCAAACCCAGCCTATTGGGTTCAGCGTCGGACCAGGCCTACAGCCTCAGGGGCCCCCCAAACATTTTTACCATTGTCCCGCCGGCCCAGTTTTACCCTGATTGGATTTATTTAATGTTTAAATGATTTTCTAGAAGACTTAAGGTATGAAGATCCAAATTACAGAAAGATCTGTTATCCAGAAAACCCCAGGTCCCAAGCATTCTGGATAACAGCTCCCATACATGTACTTGTTTTTATGTTCATCCATATAAACAAGAGCCACAGGTTGTTCTTACTGGGTAACCTGATCAATATACAAAAAGTAAACAAATTGTTTAACCAGTATCTACTTGTTTAAATTGTTTAACCTGATCCACAGACTCAATGTGTCTAATATGCAGTATTGAAATACTTCTGACCATAAGAATTCATCATACTAATAATAAAAATAACTGTTGTTAGATGGGAACAGGTATTATTATTATTAAGTATTTATATAGCGCCAACATATTTTGCAGCGCTGTGTTGTAGTTGTACAAAAGTAAGACTTTCTCCTCACATTGAATAAATTGTATCACCCCCTCATGATTTATTTAGAAAAATGTAATTAAAATCGTGGGGGGGGGGCAGAAAGGGAAGAGAATTTGTGCTGATAGCAGCAAAGTCTTCCACTAAGTATAGGTGTACCATCAAGAATACATTTAACACAGTAATTATGCAGTAAGTTGCTTTAACACTAGATGTCACTCTCAATCCACTCTAGTGAATGAAGAGGCTGACATGTTTCAAGTTCACTGTTCCTCTAAGAGGAAAGAGTTAGTGCATATGCATACAAATGTTTATTTATACAGTGGTGCTGTATACTCTGTGCTGTTCATTTTTAAAACACAGTAATAGCACACCTGATAGACAAATGTTAAGAGACGCAGGTGGAAGGATGTCCCTGAGCTGTAGAATTTACAATTTACATAACAGCAGAGGGTCCTATTAATAAAGTGCTGTATTAGAGAAATCAATTTAACTGGTTATTCCAACTTAAACTATTTGTAAAAATTTAACTTTGACAGAAATGTTTAATTCTTAAGGCTTTCTGTTTGCACCAGGGATTGACAATTTTGAGAGATTTGAAAGCTCAGGGGCACCACTGAATCTATAGAAATGAATGTAGGTTAACTGCTTGAAGCATTCCAATATTGATAAATGTGTCAATTTGTTAAAGATTTCCCTATTTTTTTAGGAAACATTTTCTAAGAAATAGCAAAGTGTTTAGTAACTAAGTAAAATTCAAACTGCTGGGAATCTCCCCAGTTAAGGTTTGAATATAAATGCCCCTTAATTTCCATTACTATGAACTCCTGAAAAATTTTTGTAAGTCTGCTATGACATCTTCAACTTATAAGGGGCCATTAATGACGTCCTGGGCCTCATTAAAAAAACCCACGGCTATCCCCCTGAACAGAGTACTGTCTGTGTTTGCAGTGCTTTATTCAAGAAGAGTGGGTGGGGGTATTTATGAAGCTGCCCCCCTTCTGTCCCCTACCTGTTTGCTTCCAGAGGACACAGGACACCATAGGTAGACGGTGATGCCCCCAGACTGCCAGAATGAGCGCTAAAGGCTGCACAGGGACCTATAAGATATGTTAATGTTTCTAGACCATCATCTTGGGCAATCTGGAAAGTGCCACCATCTTTGGAGAAATCACTGGTCCCTTGCTGCAGTCTTGCACCAAGAGCATTTGCTGTACAGTAAAGATCAAAGATTGTACTATATCATGCATGTGTGTGGTCCTGACAGTCGCAAGAGATCAGTAGAACTTCTCAGAAGAACTATAAGAGTATTCAGTGAATAGGAGCACCAGTTCAGAGGTTTTAGGTTAAGGAGGTTTAAGGGGGTATCTAACATATTGGCACCCTCCAGTGATTTACACTTGCCTTGTCCTTTAATTGTAGTCAACAATATAGAATTATTTTAGATAATGTATCATCCATTTGAGAGGCAGCATCAATGAAGGCTGTATGTTTGAATTATGCTGTTAAAAGTATATGGATCATAGAACTGTGATGAATGGCTGGGGTCCAAAAAAGTACAGAGTTATGTTTGAATACACAGATTTCCTCTGTACTCCACAATTTGTTGTGTACTGGTTTTATAATGTGTGTGTTTGTGTGCATGGCTTAGAGGGAACATTGTAGTCTGGTTGTAGTTCTGATTCATTCTAGATTATGGGAAATATATTATTTAAACATGTGTCTCCTTTTAAAAAAAAAGAACTATAAACTAAAAAAGAAAAACTAAAGCTTAAAGAGAAAACTGTAACAATAAACAATAAGTAGGCTACACCTTATGTTTTGGGTTTTTCTACTAGACCAGGGTGACCCCAGCCATTTAGCATGGCGATATGCTCATACGGATGATGCCCCCAGTAGATCCCCATATTATTTGTGTTGCTGCCAGTTGCTAAAGCTTAGGAACTGACTCTCAGTATACAGTATAAAAATATAATATTATATTCACAATTGATAAGTAATTAATTCAGACTCACATTACAGAGCAGCATAGAAACTAGCACATTATATATTACAGATGAACCCAATTTTCTGCCTCATAGTTTTCAAAAAGTTTAACTTTTCAACAGCAGGCCAGTGTCACTGCCACTCAAAATATTGCCAAACAACATCCAAGATGGCTAATTCCCAGGGCCGCCATCAGGGGGGACAAGTGTCCAGGGCCCAGAAAGCCGTGCGGCCATTCAGAATGGCCGAAATGCGGAAGTGCCGAAAAGTCGAACAGTCGAAGGACCCGAAGTCATGAAAACAGCCGAAGCTACGAAAATAGCCAAAGCCGAAGTCACGAAAATAGCCGAAATTGAAGTCCTGAAGTGGTGAAAAGACCCAAATTCACGAAAACAGCTAAAATTGAAGTCCTGAAGCGGTGAAAAGACCCAAAGTCACGAAAGGAGTTGAAGTTGAAGTCCTGAAGCCTCGAGTTCAATACTACTGAACACCAATTTGTGTTTTTTTTTTTAATCCCCTGGCCACCAATGTATTATTTTAATATTCTAAAGGCCCGTGCCACCAATGTTTTTTTTAACTTGTAAGGGGGGCCCTGGCACCAATGTTTTTTTTTTAACTTATAAGGGGGCCCTGACCATCAATAGCTTTTTATAACTTGTGTGTGGGGGATTACTTTTTTAGCGCTGATGTCTGTGTAGTCATTGGGCAGGATGGAGTGGGGCTTGGGTGGAGTGGGCGGGATCTGGGGTGGGTCTTGTGCGCCAAATTTTGTTGTACGGGGCCCCGTGATTTCTAATGGCGGCCATGCTACCTCCTGTGGACAACTTTGTTGGCCTGAATTATTACTGTTACAGGGCTTACTTCTTTGCTGATACATTAAGTTTAGGATACAATCTCATTTATAAACATTGGGCATATTTGCCCATGGGCAGTAACCCATAGCTACCAACCAGTGACTGGCTTTTTCTCAACCAACTGTAGGTTGAACAATTAAGGCGAACATCTGATTGGTTGCCATGGGTTAAATTTGCCCAGTGTTTACAACTATTTGAGATGTATTAAAGATGTTAATATTTAAAATATTTAAGATGTAAATATTTAAATGTATAAAGCGGTTCTTTTTGTCTTTCACAGAGCCTAGATTTGAGCAAGGATAGTTTTCCCTTTTGCCCTCTTATAGATGGTGCATGAGTGATCCATTCAGGGGCAGCACATGGATCCCAAACTGTGGGCTATCCCCCTAAGGAGGGGATGCAGTGAAAGACTCCCTCTGCTCAATTTGGTTAGTTAACTTTTATAGAAAATAAAGTTGGGGATTTGTTTTTTTTTAAACATTTTTTTGGTCAAGGTCTCTTGGGCAAATGTCCTAAACAAATGTCGTTTAGCAAATAGGGGTTTTCTGTTGGGTAGAAAAATGTTGGGTAGCACCAAAAAGCTGTAAACATGTGCCTTACTGCACTGACCCATTACTGCCCTCTACAATTAGAACTGGGTCAAGAGATACATGCACCCAAGGCAGCTTGGAGATGACCTCGGCCCTCCACCCACTGCCTGTTATCAGTCTACAGCCTCATTCCTGCTCATTTTCTGCCACCAACTTGCTACCAGCCACACTCTTTGTTCACAACCACCAACACACTCACTGCCAGACCCCATCCCCCAGTGAGAATTTTTTTTTTTTACTGGAATCACACACCCCTCTTGCACCCATGGCACCTGGCTATTGCTAGTTCTAGCCTTGACTACTAGAGCAATTTAAACTCCCACCAATACCCGTGTCCATGAATATGAATGCTTGTACTGAATGTGGTGTTTAAAATCAAGTTAAAATCGGTAGCCAGAAAAAAGTCTTATAGTTAGCAAAATTTGAAAAAAGTATTTCTTTGGGTATTTATGGAAGGTGTAAACATGGTCACAGGTTGCATAGAAACAATTTTCATCTACAACGAATCAGGTAACTTGGTCAGGTCATTTGAACAAGCTCATTTGCCCAATGTAGCCACCTAGCCACCTAAGAGCCAAATGAATCGAATTTGAACATTGTGCTATTGGACAAACAGTTGAAACACACATGGTGGCAGATTTACTAAAGGGTGAATTGTCGCCAGCGACCGCTTCGCAAACATCGCACCAATTCATCTGGCGAAATTTCGCTACCATGCTACCATCACTAATATGCGAAGTTGCACACTGGGCACCGAATGCTGGCGACTTTTCGCTTATGTTACTTCGGCAGTGGGAGCATTTCATAGTGAAGAAGCGCTAGCGTTCGTTTGTGCCTAGCGATTCACTAGCGATCTTGCGCTTAGGTCAATTTGCATACGGTGGGTAATTTAAAGGAGAAGGAAAGGTTAAAATTAAGTAAGACTTATCAGAAAGGTCCATCTAAATATACCAGAAAACCTCAAAGTAGTGCTGCTCTGAGTCCTCTGTCAAAAGAAACACTGCATTTCTTTCCTTCTATTGTGTACACATGGGCTTCTGTATCTGACTTCCTGTTTTCATCTTAAACCTCCTTGCCCCGGGCGTGAGCATGCTCAGTTTGCTCCTCTTCCCCCCCTTCTCTGCTGTAATCCGAGCCCAGAGCAATGAGTGAGCAGTGAGAGACTCAGGCAGGAAGGGATGTCACAACAAGCAAATACTGCAGCTGCTATCCTAAACAAACAAAGAGAGCTTCTAGAGCTTTTTACTCCGTTATGGTAAAACATTCTACAGAATAAATATAGCATTCTAGCTTGCACTATTGCAGCTATTCTATTGGAAATAAACTGCCTCCATAGCTTTCCTTCTCCTTTAAAGTTGTATGGAGGTCTTTATTATAAATGTTGGTGCAAATGCTTAAAGTTACCACTTTTTCTTATAAATGTCCAGGGAACCTGGACAAAAACAAGAGACTCAATATAATGGCCTGCACATGAGCACACTGTAAAATAAATGTTCCATATGTTATCAATCGTCTGGAGAAAAAAACGGTTACCCAAAAAAATTTAAGTCAGGACTTTTGCAGACAATTCTGCTTCAAAAAAGGAAAAGTCAACAGCGTTTTTGGAACTTTAATGCATTTTCTGCACACAGGATATTATGTAAGTGACAGACCATTGAGGAAGATCTAGCTTCTTTTAAGCACTTTGTCTGGTCTGAGGCGGCAATGCAAGTAGTATTCTGCGGAAGTACAAGTAGTTAAATATCTCAAACAGTGTAAGGAAGGAAACACATGGCAGCAGGGAATTTTTTAAACTTATAGGAACAGTAACAACAAAGTGTTTTAAAGTAATAAAAATATAATATAGTGTTGCCCTGCACTGGTAAAACTGCTGTATTTGCTTCAGAAACACTACTATTGTTTATATAAATAAGCTGCTGTGTAGCAATGGGGGCAGCCATTCAAAGGAGAAAAGACAGGTTACATAGCAGATAAGAACTGTAGAACATAATGGTGTTATCTGTTATCCATTATTTAACCTGTGCCATATATAGCCTTTTTTCAATTTCTGCCATTGCTACATAGCAGCTTGTCTGAATGAACTATAATAGTATTTCTGAAGCAAACAGATCAGTGTTTCCAGTGCAGGGCAACAGTACATGATATTTTCATTACTTTAAAAGACTTTAACTTTTTTTATGTTACTGTTCCTTTAATCAAATCATTATAGGAGGCAGTTGAAATGCAAGGAGAACACTGGGATTACAGGCTTAACACACATTTTTGCCTACAAGCAAACACAGTACCACCTTTGAATCGTTTATGAAGGGGCTGGCAACTACCTCCCACAGCAGTCTACGCTCACATCATTCTTCCATTCCTTGTACTTCTGTGTTTTGCTTATGTTTAAAGCTCAGACCTAATGTGTATGCACCCTTTAATCCCATATAATTAAGGTTTTATGGTGCCTGAGCATAGGCATGGTTGGTAGAGCAAAAATTATCCAAATACCTCTTAATCCTTTAAAAAAGAATTATGAGTGAAACAAGACATGGGGGTCGCCATCAAATTGACATATTTGCATAATGCAACCCTGTAGAATATATCTGAATGTTAACCAGTCTGATAATTAGTAGCTCTGTACACAGAAGCCTGGGTACACCTTTTTTAATGTGGGGCTGGCAATGGATAAGTAACCAGAAAGTAACCAGAAAGAATACTCTATTTTGCCCTATTCACTGTTTGAAACTGTTCTTGACATTAGAAAATGGCAACCTACACGATACACAGATACATTTTAAAGTAACAAGCACGCACCCCCACAATACAAAGATTGTGCCTTCTTAAGACTTGGAACTATAATGGTATATTAATATAAGGGTGATTGTATGTTTAGAACAAGTAGAAAAGGAGTGAGAGTGTGAGGCTGATAAAAGAAATGACTGAAAGCCAGCAAAATGCAAGTAGGTAAGTTAGGATCATTACACACAGTTATTGCTACTGAGATTACTTCTTTCAAATGGTGCAAATGATTCAATCATTTTAATAAAGCTTTGGCTGCAGTTAATAGAAAATATATTTGTGGATCTGCACTTTTTGCTGTTGTTTCATAATCTGCAATTGTGGACAAATTTATATATGTGTGCAGCTGAATCTTTGATGGTTAAACATCACTTAGCTTGCATGCTAACTTACGCCATCCTTTTGTGATAGAGTGCTTTATGTTGTCAAAGGGTAACTGATTTAGCCTGCTAAAATATTTCATACATGACATCTCATTTCACTTAAACCTTAGTCCCAGTGGTGAAATACTTTATCTGAGAAGGCACACAGCCTATATGCTCGAACTGTGTCTTACCCATCCATCTTCTTAGGCCCACCTCATATTAGCATTGATCTACAGGGGAAATAAAGTGCACGCTGCTGTTATTATATACCCTGTTGCAATTTCAGTTCCAGTGATTGAATGTATATGGAGGCTTTTTGAAACATGGCCATTCTAACTTATTTTGTCTTCCTGTCAATATCATGGCACTTGTCCAAATTATGGATCAATACCAGCTGATCTTTTTATGTTAAACTGTAATGAAGTTGCCTCTTTCTTATTGGAGATGGGATTTTGCTCTAGGCGACATTTTTAACGGAGAACTTTGAAATGGAAATGAGCTACAGAATGGAGAGTAGGTGAATTTTACTCTGCGTATTATAAAATTAATGGCAAGAAAGATATAGAGCTCCCTGTTGTAACTTAATTAAAGGAACTTACACGCAGGAGGTCGACAGATCCTATGCGATGATAAATGAGTTAATTCAGTAAAATAAAGACACTACATACTGTTTCACGGTATGGAGACAGCGATAGATCAAAATTGGTCACTGAGGCCAGAAATAACATTACATGAACCGTAAGACATATCTGTACAGCAAGTGGGAGCTTCGAACTTCCAACACTTTTGCCTGCATGGGAAATAAAGTTGAGGCTATGGATAAGGGGACTTTTACAGGCCAACTGCAAAGTGTTAAGAGGATTTGCACACATGGGGGCATATTTACTTAAGGGTGAAGATTCAAAATTGGCAAAAAGTTCTCTACTATTAAGGAATATTTATAATAAAATCTACTTTTATTATAATGACATCAACAATGTCCATATAAAGGCACAAGGCCGTAGGCCAAGTGCTTTTATACAGGTCATGGAACCAACATCGAACTGAGGCCCACCAGCACTGCTGCACCTGAGGCACCCACTCAGGGACCCCACTCCTGCTCGCTTACCCATATCAACCTCCCCTTCCCCACCGCACCTAGAATTCACTGTGATCAGGGGAGGGAAGGCAATAGGGAAGTGGCTGTACTTACAGGTAGGAATCGGCTCTGGGTCCACAAAGCAGGTCCACAAAGGCCAGGGCCCAATGGGGGTTTTTTCCCGGTGTCCCACCCGCCCAGTCCAAACCTGCATGAATCTCCCCGAAAACATCTAATATCCTCATATTTTACAACAGCAGGTACATCATTTATTATAATACATAAGCAAGTCATGTAACAGAAATTATACAGTATCATTAAGCATTAAGCATTTATAAAGATAACGGGTATTCATGGCTCTTGTGTATTATAAAACTATAATGTTTAGAACTTAAATCAATAGAAGTAATGACATGTTCTGTTATGTCTGTGCTGTGATAGCAGCTCTGTCATTGTTCTTATACCAGCACCTGTGTGCACCATTATTTGCCCTGTTGGCATTACGCCTCTTTTAAGACGCTGGGCAAAGTACAAAAAAGGGCACAAAGAGCTCTGTTTTTTTGCACTTTGCCCTGTTATTACATTTGCATCCTTTTTGATGACAGACTTCAACACATAAAGCTGTGTCTGCTCTGAAAAGTACTACAGTGTGCTCAATGCTGTGCTATGCTCTTTGCACCCGATTTTTAATCTGACAAAATTTGAAGAGCACAGCCTGCAGAGACTTTTGCCATGGGTGCAAGTGTATTGTACATTCAGAGCAGTGCTGCTAGTGGTGCTATAGATGCAAATGCAAAGTGATAGAATATGATCCACTCTATTCATAAAATTACATGAGCCCCCATACATTGAATACTAAGAGCATGGACCTGGCTTTATTTTCAGGGTTCCCTGTTGCAGTCCTCTTTGATTAACATTTATGGTATATTTCCTACTAGAGCCCTCTACTCTAAGGAGTTCTTCTCCCACATTGCCATCTAGTGACTGGAATAGGTAATAGTATAAAAAAAAAAGCTCTCCATTAACCCCTTAAACACTTCCCACCTGCATAACAGCAATGTACCTCAAGGAGATATAGACAAAAGCAAGAGGTCCTCTGCAATCACCCAATAGCATTTTACATATAAGACATGAAGATGTTGATGTGCATTAAGCTACTAAAAATGCCCTCCCCTTTAAACAAAGCAAAGATTGTTTATCCATTAATTGCAATATATTAAAGCTGGCCAACTAGTCAAAGTCATCCCTGATCAGGCCAGGGATACATTCACTTTCATCTGGTTTATTCAATGCAGGACTCAACTTATGCCGCTCTCCTGGACCTTAAGGCTGTAGTGGATAAGTATAAGGTACACACGGGGGGGACATTTGTTGGGTTGTGACATCTGCTAACAACTGGGGAAAGGGGTCCTGAGGGAGTATGGGGGCCCCTGAGGTGGCAGCCCCGTTTGGGAAACGGCAAAAAATTTTCAAAACGACGCCGGCGTCTCGTTTTTGACTTTTGAATTTTCGCTGCGGTTTTGTGAATTTATTCCCCGGTGGCGAATCGTGGGAATTCGCGCCTGGCGAATAAATTTGTCCATCACTATTTATTAAAATGACCACATGTCTCAGCAAGAATATGAGCAGCAAATCACAATGAAGGACAAATATTTTACATTGCCTTTTAGTCTTAGTTGAATCATGTATATGCATCTCTGTGTCTGTGTAATTAATACCATTATGGGGTTTCATATGCTCAGGGCTCCTTTAATCGAAGCTACATCTTCCTTCTGTTCTGTTACTGGAGTGACACCTTCATCAAATCCCCACAGCCCTCTCTCAATTCATTCTTTTTCCTTGCAGCTTTTCATATCATGAGACTAAGAGATCCTGTTTCTTTTCTTTGCAGGCATCCACCTGGGCCATAAAGTGCTTTTTTTGTTTTAACCCTCAGACCAGGGGTCTATAATTAAAAAGATAGTGTTCCTGTTGTATTAACTAAGATTATGTTTCAGCTCAGAAGCGACCATCACATGCCCTTCATATACTGATGTATAGTGGCAATGACTGGCTTTGCACATTCCCATCTTTATGTATTTTTAGTTTTTGTGGTGTATTGTATGTGTATTAACACACCAGTTGCATGGTTCCGAAACACCACAGCAGTGTAATTAAGTTTGTTCTGTGCTCCTGTTTAGTTTACAGTCCCTCTTGCCAAATAAAAAGGCCAGTAACACTAAATACAAGTTACTTACATATGTATTAGCACTCAAAGACACACATTTTGACTTAATACGAATAAAATATATCACAGAAGATGTAAATCAATTGTATGGCAACATATACCATACCATTAAATGGTAAGGCAACCTCAAAATAAAAATTTGCCTAATAAAAGAAAACATCATTCTAAGCAACTTTCCAATATACATTTATTAAAAATGTCAGTGCTTTTAAAATTATTAGTAAATATGGTTTCTATTGAAAGCAGCATTTGCTTAACTCCTGGTTGATACTTTTTAAACAATGTTGCAAAAGTCTGAGTTCCCCTTCAAAGACAGGTCTGTTAATCAGCTGCCTTGTCTTATGTTGTTTCAAAGATCTGAGCCATCAGGGCAGAGAATAGAATATGACAAACACTGCTTTCAATAGCATTACATATACAAATAATTTAAAAACATAGAACATTTTTAATTAATGTGTATTGCAAAGTTGCTTTTTCTTTTATTAGGTAATTTTTTAGTTTGTTGGATCAGAAATGGCTGGGTGAAACTTTCCAGAATTTGTGGATAAATAACATCTGGAGAGCTAAATGTGGGAAAAGGTATCAGTATTAGTAAATAAGTGGCAGAAAGACTCATTTATTAATGTACAGGAACATTGGTGCTACCCTCAAGAACATGTATAGGCTCACGTGACAGTAGCATTCATAAATGACCCCTAGAGCGTTTTAATACAAACGTAGGTGATAAAAAGCCTCTACAACAGATTCCAATAGTTCTTTTTTGTAGGACAGAGGTTTAAAGATTTTCTCTTAGGTTTTCATGCTCACTTGGTTCATATCAGAGTTAAAAGATATACAAAAGCATGATCATAACAATGCCTAGGGAAAGGGCAAAAAAAAATCTTACTATGTCATCCTGGAATGGCCCATTCTCACAGGTAGAGAAATGTTCCACTGCCCATTTCCTTGGCATTTACTTTGTCCCATAAGTGTATAAGTGGGCCTAAATCATTTAAAATAAATACACTTCACACAGTACCATAGCCATCAGACCCCAAGTCCTCTGCTTCTTGAAAATAGGTTGAAGTATGTCTCATGTAATAATATGGACAATTTTCAATGCTCAGTAGTACTGCTTGTGTTTTTTGAACTTTTTACTTGCAAAAAGAGCATTTTAAGTAAGGTGCATATGCTCTACCATACTACCCCCCCCCCCTATATAATCTGAGCTGTATTTGATGAAAATGCTTTCACATATCCTAACTGATATGTGTGATCAAGTTGACCAAAGATTTTGGGATGTGGGCTAAGAGATATAGAAATAAAGGATGCCACTCTCCTGCAGTGCTTACAATCCAAGGGGGTGGATAACATGTAGGAAGGCACAAATAGGAGGGAAAAAAGTGTTGCTTTTAAGTTAGCAACTAGATAGAAAGGAGACAGATGAATGGGTTGTAGATTTATTCTGCATGGCAACCATTGCAGAGCTCAGCATGTGGAGACAGCCCTGCAGTATTTGGTTTAAATTAAATTAATTTCTAGTATGATACAAAGAGTAATATTCCAAGACAATTTGCAATTGGCCTTGCAGGGAATTTGTTAAGCAGATGGGGTCAGTGACTCCCCACTTGGAAACTGGAAACAGTCAGAAGAAGAAGGCAAATAATAACTATAAAAAAGAGAAAATGAAGGACAATGGAAAAGTTGCTTACAATTAGCCATTTCAAATTTATCTCAATATTTTCTGAAAACAACTCTGACCAAATCTACACGAGTTTTTTACCTTATTTATTAATACAATTTCCTGAAAATTTTTGTGAAAAAAAAAAATTGTGAAAAATATGAATTTGTACGAATTTTTCTCATTTTTGTATGAAACCCAGTGCAGATCAAAAAATCTTCGGGACTTCTCCCATTGACTTATATGCAACATCGACAGGTCTGAGATGACGGATTTTCATATTCAGACTTTTTCCATCCTCAGGTTATAATAAATTCCGAAAAATTTGTGTTTTTTTTAGTAAAAGTTTGGATTTTATACTAAAAAACAAAATTTGTTTGAAATTTTGACATTCGGAGTTTAGAAAATAACCCCCTTAGTCTCGGTACTCCTATGTACCTTGGCAGACAGTCTGAACAGTGATTCCATACATTAACTTGTACAAAAAGTTGTTGATGTCTCTTATGAGTACATGGATGGAAATCAGCATGGAAGTGTTGGGGGCTACAGCTTGCTCTCTTCCTTCAGAATTGTTTGTTTTTGGTGGGATAAATGAATCAGTTTTGATTGCCCATCTTTCTGGCTTTCCATCAAAATATTTATATTTTTCAAGAATTTTAACAGCATAAAAGGGTGCATGGCCTTATTGACCTGGAGGCATGCGCAGCAGTGCAGGCCAAGATACTTCTATTATTATTCTCTTGTACTAAATATGTTTTAATCTGTATGTTCCATTGTGCTGTACTGTACTGTTTTCTTAACACCTTCAATAATTTTGCAAAGCTCTTTGCAGTACATTTCTATTTATGTTCAACCTGCAAAGACCACACACAAATATTCTATTCTCTGGACAAGATCACTTAGCCCGTAGCAATTCCAGTTATTTACCATAAAATCCTTCATTTGTGACACTTAACAGTGTAAACTGGACATTCATTCTTATACTATCATAATAATAATAATAATAATAATAATAATAATATATTCCTTATTTTAAAAATACCAAAAGTTGCCTAAAGGAAAGCAATTCATTTCATTAATACTGTGACTTCCAGATATCCAGTGTAGTAATTGCCGTTATTGAACCACCCTTTTCTTTTTCTATGCTTCATTAAGAACTTCACCGATTAATATGAGGGTGGGAATTAGCCTATTCTTTCTTTAAGCAGTTGTCAACTTTCATTTGTACAAGAGCAAGGCCATCCATAGCCACCTGCATGTGTGTGCAAATGGAGCCCAACCCCAACATAAATACACATGCTGCTACTGATGTACACACACACTTCTTCTTAGGCCTCCAAGAAAGACCTATATAGAAGGACACAGGAGAAGAGGTCATAACCTTGTCCATTCTTTTTTTTTTTTTTTGGTGGAGTTTTGTATAATAATGGGAAAAGAAACAAGGCCTTAGGGTAATCTTTAGTGGCATTTCCTGGCCTCTTCTTTACCAATGAAGCTCTGTTTCATCTTTAGCTTTATCAGTTCTATAGTCATGTGGCTTTCCGCATGGACGCCTCTCTCTCCCCCCAGCTCCTCAATCTCAGATGCTAATGGAAACTTTGTTAATACCATTAATCTACTGAGCTGAACAAGTCAAAATCACATCCAGCACTCAGCACAAAGTCCACTTTTACCCCCAGGGCTGACAGCCAGAGGTAAATTCTGCATTCAGTGCATTCTTTCTGTGGTTATCATCTAGACGCATTTCCTTAACATGCTTTTTAATCTTTGTGTTTGTTTGTTGTCTTTGTTTTTCTTAAATAACCTCTTGCTGCATTCACAGACTGCAGGACACACAGAGCCCTCTCTCTGTCTCACATTTCTAATAACAGTCTGGGTTTGCTCTGGGCCTCCAGACCTGTTTAGGCATTTTTCAAGAAATGATTTCCTTTTTTTACACTTCGGGGGTTATTTATTAAGGTGTGATTTTTTTCGTGGTGTCCTTTTGGACGCCGAAAACCCGAACAAGTTGCAGTAAAAAAAGACGTAATTTTTTTTGCAATTTATTATGCTCTGAATCTTTTCAAAGTCCGAATCCAAAAATACTCCATCTAAAGCTGTCCATAGACTCAAAGATCCGCTCTTTTGGCGAAAATCGCCAAACGAGTGAATCTTTCCCCGATATGCCACTAATGGCATGGCTATATCGGGGGTAATTCGAACGTTCGACCGTATGGTTGAACGATCGAATTACGATACGCCAAGGGGCTCCGACGGGTCGGTCGGGTAAAAAAATGAAACCTTCCCGACAGGCCCGGACTGGCAATCTGTGGGTTCTGGCAAATGCCAGAGGGGCTGCTGTACAATTCCATAGAAAGTTACCATATAGTGGGCTGGTATGGGGCTGTTTGGGCTGGTAGCAGGCTGTTTGGGCCTCTGTGTACTTGGAATGACAAGGCCTATTTTGACTCCCAGTGCAGGCCTGCTTCCCGATCAATATCATGGCCAGATATCGATCGGGAAGACCCGTCAGAAGGCCCCATACAAGGGCAGATAAGCTGTCAAATTGGTCTAAACGACCGATATCGGCAGCTTTATCTGCCCGTGTATGGCCACCTTTAAACCTTACAAATTCATGTAAAAAATTCATGTCAATGGCAGATATCCCCTTAACCATTTGAAGATGTTTTAACCCTCATGAGATGTTGGGTGTTTTCAGGGTTTGATGCTGGCTTTTCCACGAAAAAGCTAATTTTTCATTAAATGTGAAAAATTCTGGGGTTTTTTTGCACGACAATCTAAAAAAGTTGTGGTTATTCCAATCATATTTTTTCAAGTGTTTTTATTGATAAATAAGGGCAAATCCTGGATTCTACTTTGGTTGGACTTTTTTATTTAAAAAAATCTGTAAAAATTGGATTTTGATAAATAACTCCCTTCAAATAGGATTATATGCAAAAGCACCTGTAAGAATAATGGCATACACTGGCCTGCCAACATCCTCTAAGGGAGAATTATATTGATCATTATGGTCTTGCCCAGTGGAAACCAGATCCCATTTTTAGGATACATTCCACCTGCATATGGTTGTTCTGAAACCATTTCACATGTATTCAAAATAAACAAAGTGCTAAATATGATACATGTACAGTTATTATTTGATAAGGTTTTCTTCTTTGGCTTTTGCAGTCAGGGCCTCCACCAGAAACTTTGGGGCAACATACAGTTTATTTAATTGCCCCCATGATCCACTAAGAAGTGAGTTTTGCTAGGACAAAGGTTGAACTTGTTGGATGCATTTTTTTCAAATACAGCAAACACAAAGGGGCAGATTTACTAAAGGGCGAAGTGACTAACGTTAGCGAAAATTCACCAGCGTGATGTCATTTTGTTACTTCGCCGCTTTACTAACGGGCGCAGGCGGAACTTGGCTAGCGAAGGAGATAGACTCTATCGGTAATTCGTTCCCTTACGCCTGGCGAAGTTGCGCTCTGGCGAAGGGACTTAACTACGCAAATTCACTAAGTTGCAGATTTTACTGAACGTTACCTCTTGCGCCAGACTTGTCTTCCCCACCTCAGACAAGGCAAAGTGTAATAGAGTAGATAGGACTTCCTCTAAGTCCCAAAATGCTGGTGACTTTTCATGTTTCAGGGTGATAGGCTACAAAAGATCGTAGCATTTTTCTGGGGTACCGGCTTCCCCACTACATTTCCTAACATATGGCACAATGGGGTAAATTTATCAAAGAGTGAAGTTCCTCTACTAGAGTGAAATTCCACAGCTCTCAATTCATTTCTATGGTATTTTGAATGGCGTATTTATCAATGGGTGAAAGTGAAAGTTCACCCTTTGATAAATACGATTATAAAAATCCCATAGAAATTAATGGAGAGTGGCGGAACTTCACTATTAACTCCACTCTTTGATAAATATACCCCATAAACTATACACTGGGCTCATGTGTAGGGCAATATAATTTTATTTTATTAAGGTTTCCCGGACTTGTGTAGTGTAATGTATTGGCTGCAACATATACGTCCATTCAACTTTAACTTCCCGCCGTATGCAAATTAGGCAACACTTGCGCAACTTTTCTTCGCTTGCCGCAGTAATGCTAGCACAACTTCTCCAGCGTTCGGCGCCCTGGACACAACTTCGGATTTTACTGAATTAGTGTTGTCCTGGCGAATCTACGCCTGGCGAAGTGTTGCTAGGTGAGCGAATTGGACGCTAACGCAAATTCGACGCTTAGGGGCAGATGTATGAAGGGTCGAATATCGAGGGTTAATTAACCCTCGATATTCGACTAGGAACTAAAATCCTTCGACTTCAAAGTCGAAGGATTTAGCGCAAATCCTACAATCGAACGATCGAAGGATTATTCCTTCGATCGAATGATTAAATCCTTCGAATCGAACGATGCGAAGGATTTTAATCCAACGATCGAAGGAATATCCTTCGATCCAAAAAACTCAGGCAAGCCTATGGGGACCTTCCCCATAGGCTAACATTGACTTCGGTAGCTTTTAGCTGCCGAAGTAGGGGGTCGAAGTTTTTTTTAAAGAGACAGTACTTCGACTATCGAATGGTCGAATAGTCGAAAGATTTTTAGTTCGAATCGTTCGATTCGTAGTCGTAGTCGAAGGTCGAAGTAGCCCATTCGATGGTCGAAGTAGCCCAAAAAACACTTCGAAATTCGAAGTTTTTTTAATTCGAATCCTTCACTCGAGCTTCATGAATCTGCCCCTTAGTGAATCTGCCCCAAACTCTGAAAAGCAGGTGTGTAACTATAGAGGAAATAGGCCCTGTAACTGCTAGGGGTCAAAGGAAATATAGGGGGTACATGGGACTGATAAGCAGCTGCAATAAATGTTTGTGGAAAATTTCTTGTTCCCAAAGTTTAGTGGCCCAAGATTATGCCGTGGGTCCCAAAAACTAGTCATTCTACTGTCAAAAAGTTCAGTAAACACATCTCAACATAAACAGACAATGTTACTCTGTAAGGAGTAGTTCATACAAATAGTTAATTTAATTAATTTGCTAATATAGTCAGTTCTTTGGGGTCAGCAGAGTTTGTCCTAAGTTTAACCCCTTCTCACCCACCTGCTTCTGATACACTGCTCTACCTTGTCATTGCTTGATACCCAAGTTAAGTTTCTACATAAGTAACATAAGTTTTCCTGTAAATAAGGTAAATTGCATACATGTAGGGACCCAATGATCTCACTGTGGGCCCAATAACTAGTTAGTAGTAGTTATAAAAAAATAATTTTAAAAGAGTGCTAAAATGTTAGTTAGTACCCTGTAACGCTTCTCTGCATTAGCATTGCCTGATAAGTACGCTTCTGTGTAAGTTACATACGTTTCTAGGCAAATCAGGACAGTTTTTTTTTTAAATTTTTGGTGTAACTTTATATGCAACTTATGCAATTTACATAACTTTTGTCATCCCCCTTAAGATGAAGATTTCTCCAGACCTGGTACAACAGTCCTCACGCTCCCAACCAATCAGTGTCGCACTGGGCCGGCGGGACAGCGGGAAAAAAACAGATGGGCCCCGCCGGGCCAGCCCCCCTCCCCCAATCTCCGGCACTCCCAAATAAACATAACAGCGGCGCTGTTAGCATTTACGCCGCCACTCACGTATGGGGGCCCCCGGAAGTTAGTAACCCAGTGGGCGTCCAGTCCGACGCTGCCCCCAATGGTAGCCCTGTTTGCAGTTTCCCTGAAATTAGAGGGTGAGCAACAGAGGTCAGTACCAAACAAATATGTTAGAACAATGTTATCATGTAAGAAGCCCCTAATTTATATGTCAGTCACAAGATAGACTAAAACATAATACTGACATTTCAATTTTCCTTGACTTAACCATACCAATAAGGTTTCAATGTCTACCAGATCAGTAAAGCTGGCCATAGACACAAAGATTTGATTGTTCAAATCTCTGTTTTGTACAATTTCCAGGCCGTCTGTGGAGTGTCCAGTCATTTTTCATGACATGGAGATCGGCTGTTTAGTTGATCAGACAGGTTAGAAAATTTCTGTCGGCTACCAATAATATCTCTGCATGTATTGCCGATCTGACGATATCAGAGGGAGACTGTCACTAGCTTTTGTCGGACATAACTTTCGTAGGACTGCTGTCAGGGGCATAACATTGTCTGATCTGTTCTTTTACTACTTTATTTGATCTGAATGGTTAGTGGCAGGTTGGGAGATGGCACCGAAGAAGAGTGAAAGGAGTAGGAGTGAAACTCAGATGTACTGAACCAAAATAAAAGTGCATACACAATACAGTATTTCAATAGACACGTATTTACAGATTATTTCATTGAATTAACATCAGCACAGTGCAGTGTTTTGTACAGGTATAGGATCTATTATTTGAAATGCTTGGGATTTGAGGGTTTCCGTAAAAAGGATATGTTTTTATCATTTAGTTCACCGTACCTAAAAGCTGCTAAAAATAATTTGAACATTAAATACACCCAAAAGGATTGTTTTGCTACCAATATGGATATATCTATCAAGTACCAGGAAAGAATTATTTGCTGTTAATTGACTTTATGGGTGTTGGCCTTCCCATAATTCAGAGCTTTTTTATAATTGGTTTCTGGATAAGAGATCCCAAACCTGTATATTGTTTTCCGCAGTGGTTTACCTACTATTGGCGTCATCTGGCTCATTTGTAGATATAAATGGACAACAGTGTTCATCATGCTAATTTGCAGTTAATTGATTTATTTTTCTTTTTGTCTTCCATGTTGTAGGTATAGGCCCAGCAATAATGATTTTTTTTTAAATGAATGCACCAGTCACAAACTGGAATACAACACATATCAGTAAGAGTGACACATTCCTGTGGATATGTAACATTATGAAATTCAGGTATGGGATCCATTATCCAGAACCCCATTATCCAGAAAGCTTCTATAGCCTCCATTTTAATGAAATAATCTAAATTTTTACTAATAATTTCCTTTTCTTTGGAGCAGCTCTATGCTTAGGAAAGGGAGATGCTTTGACCATGCACATCTAAATAATAAACAGACAAAATTATCATGACACACAAACGTTTTATGTTCCCACATTCTATAGTTTAACATTTGTATAAAGTTGTGGGTTAAATATGGACATTGAAGTCCATTCCTATTTTTTTTTAAATTAAATAACTCTAAATTTTTATTCATTAATTAAAGTGAAAAGTCATTAAATTTAGTACTAATTTTATAAACGTAATGACTGACAAAATGCAGAAAAAGTGAACATGATCACTGAAGCATGATACCCAGAGAACTAGGCAAGGTGCAAATTGCAAATATATATTCTCCAATTTGTATAATGTAACCTAAGATACAGTACAAAGTCTTTGCACTCCTAGAATGGAACTTCAAGTTAACGTGGATTCCATGGAACACTCCTAGGTTGTAGATAATTCTGAAACCACAAACTGGGGAGTACCATGAGACAAGGTGCTGGAGAGACATATTATCATAGTCATGCTTATGTGGCCTAAATATATTAAAGGAGAGTCAGTAGATGGTCTGTGCTTATTGCGTCCTTGGTTGCCTATATATGAAACAATTTCAAGAGTTGTTGCCAAAATCTGAAAAAATGTATATGTGTGTAAAGTTTTTGCACCAAACTCCAAATTGTAAGGTTAAAACAAATGACAACACTGTTCAGTCTCTTTTAAAAGAAAGCAAAGTTGTTGACCACTTCACATCCAATTAGTTGCTGAAATTTCTAGTTGGGGGATAATGTTATACTTTTATATTGAATATTATAATTGTACAAACCACACATCTAAAGGGGAAACTAAAGCATGGAAGCATCTGTGCTTTAAATATCTTTGAAAGAATTTATGGAACTCATAATGACTTTTTGATCAGTAGATTATGTCTGACCACTGAAATCAATGGAATCAATGCTGCTTTTGAATAGCCGAAACATTGAAATAAATTTGTTTGGCACTGAAATAAGTCCTGTGAGTAAGGTTCTTTTGATGTCTATTCTATTGCTTCATTATACATTTTACACTGGAACTAAGTTTTACCTGCAACTTACTTGCTGCTTTCAAAGTAAAACTCCCAAACTTGGCTGCCCTTTTATTAGACACCAGTGGGATCACCTGACTATAGCTGGGAAGGGTGGGAGCTACAACATGGAGCTGGTCACTGCTCCTGTATAAACTATAACAGTAGGGAAAGTTGTGCTCACCACTAATTTTTAAAACCATTAGGCGGGGTTGCAATGAGGCTGTGACCACAAAATACATGTAGACAAATACAAGTGCAGAGGACCTCTTGTATTTGTCTATATGTATTTTGGTCACATATTGATCTTACAGGGCATAAAATCACATTGACTCAGGATTGCATTTGGCAATATATGCAATTTTGGCTGGCAGATTATCAGTAACTCTCAACATCAGGATCCTGATGACCAATCATTGGATAAACCAGTTTTGGTACACCATTTAGAAGGAAGAATCGAGCAGAGATCTGCTTATCTATAGAAGTTAGTCAAATCAACTGGACTTGCTTTGTTTTTTCTTGGTCATTTCACCAGTCATCCAACTGGTTTTCTCAATTCAGAATTCTAAATTGAGAAACCCAGTTGGATGACTGGTGAAATGTCTTCAAAAAAAAAAAAACACAGCAAGTTCAGTTGATTTGACTTACTTCTATAGATATACCATAACCTGGATGAATGAGAACTTTCACAAACAGAGATCTGCTTATTTGTGACTTTTTGTGACCAGCAACTGGTTGTTAGGGTCTTGTTTACCTCAGCAACCAGGCAGTGGTTTAAATAAGAAGCTGGAAGATGAATAGGAATGGTGCTAAATAGAAAGATAAGACATAAAAATAATAATACTAATAAAATTGTAAGCATGCAGAGCAATAGTTTTTGGCTGTCAGGGTCGGTGACCCCCATTTGAAAGCTGGAAAGATATAAAAATGGAAGGAAAAAATTTAAAACCAAGAAAAAATAAAACAAAGACGACTAATGTAAGCTAGGAATAGGCCGTTAATGCAAGTGAACTGCCCCATTTAAATTATTGATGTTTTCATAGCAGAATACATTTTCTTATATGCGGCACTTACATTTAGATGGTAAAGAAGGCAACATTTTTTAAGACAGGGTGGCACAGATTCAGTAAAACATTTTGCACAGTGTATACATTATACATAACCATATATTGTAAAACTCCTGGGAAAGCACATTATACATCGAGGCCGCTCAGTATAACCTATACAAACCGGTGAATGAGTCCTCCAGTACATACCCTATTTGTGCAAAGAAACAAAAACATCCCCATGACTAAATTGAAGCCATTATTTTTTAACTATATAGCCCTAAATATTACAAAGAATGGTGAAACAATTCTATCACAATGTCGTCACAATGCATCTCAGCAGGTATTGTAATGCTCAGCATCAATGAGCACATGACATGTTTTCAACCAACTATAACTCACGCTGAAATGAGTGTAAGACAAAATGTAGAAATAACCTTTTCGCTTTTCTAAGGATTTGGAAGATAAACTTTGACCTTCAATTCTCAAGAATGAAGAGACTAACTTTTGGCCAAGGGAAAAATGCAAACACATGGCATATAGAAAGGTAATTGTCTTCTAGGATAAAAACAGCTTTATTTGCACCTTTTCTATATCATATTCATTCAAGCTGTGGTTCTTTTGTTTAATTTCTAGCTAACATTAAACTTCTTTTGGGCTCACACAGAGTGAAGGTTTAGGTTTTACAAAATATTTGTTAATAGTTTCAAATCTTTCATTCACTTCCTTGTTAGTTGCAACAAATACAACAAATAGGAGGAGCAGAAGGAGAAACAAAACATACCCTGCAAACTCAGTTTCTTAGTTTGATCACCTTGGCAACTTAATTCCTCTTACAGGCTTCCTACTACAGGTATGGGAATCTATTATCCTGAATGCGTAGGACCTGGGGTTTACCAGATAAGGGAACTTCCCATATTTAGGATCAATAACAAGGTACTGTCTTAATGTTGCAAATCATTTAAAGAAATTAGAATCATTTTTTAAAATGGACTCTATTGTTGACAGCAGCCTTCCTGAAATGTGGAGCTTTCTGCATAATGGGTTTCTGGATAAGGGAATTCCATACCTATATTGCAAGTTGAGATTTTGATTCAGTAGCTACATATTTAGAGCCACTAGTATAGATATGTTGTGATCAAATTACATCAAACTCTCTGGAACAGCTAGTGATATAAAATATAAATAAATTAGATAAACAATCAGTTAATTACTACTAGTTACAAATTATTGAAGAAGGTTTAAACATCATAAATTAGTGTCCTTTACAAAATAAAAAAATATATCCAGCACAAGTTCATAAACCAAGTCAGTTTCTATACTTTAGAAGAAAAAACAGCTCGGTGTAGAACTGGTTTTATTTTTATGTATTGTACACACAATTCTAGCACATTTTACAGGCTACCAATTAGGCATGTAATTGAAGGTGAGATAAAAAAAGGAGGCAATAAGGTTAGGGTACTTAAAGTAGCAACTGTAAATTGTTTAAGGTATCCTCTCACTGCCACCTTCTTGCACTTTTCCCATAGAATCCTCCAATCAAACCTCATACACCAATAACTCTCTCAATGGCAGATGATATTGAGTCTATTCTTTAACTAGTAGTAATTATCTGATTATCTATGCATTTATTGTTTGAGTTTTCTGGCATCCGAGAGTAGTTGTGCATGTCATAGGGGAATTAACTAAGTCAATATGGTGATCTATACCTTTGAGATCTATAGTTAGAAATGTGCTCTTTACTTATTTAAGACAATAATTGACCTCTGTGTTTACTTAAGGCCAGTGTCACACAAGCAAAGATGTGTATTTCAGACATGTGAAACAAGAAAACTAAAGTAGACTGATCAGGGTATGCTGGGAATAATGATTGGCTTCTACATTGTGAATCGCCACCTTATTTGAATGTATTTAAGAGGTTGTCTACCATTTTTGATACAAGGAATAGAAGGCAACTTAACCTAGGACAAAGAGTCCAGTGTATCATTCACAGCTATGGGGGGCATTGGCCTACTTTTCATTTTAACTATTTTGAGTTAAATTGATTTGGGGGCCCCACAAAGGAGGAATTTCCAGTTAATAGCAAGCAACGGGTGGGCCCAGCCTTATCTCCTGAGAATTTTCATGACTATGTTTATCATATACAGTATTACTATATAAGTAGTTATTACTATACGATACTATAGTTATTACTATATATATATATATATATATATATATATATATATATATATATAAATATATATATATATATATATATATATATATATATATATATATATATATATATATATATATATATATATATATATAGTTTTTATATAGTATGTTATGTACCAGGGGGTTCTGACAGCAAAGCAAAGCTCATTCTCATTTATAACAACAGTTTTTAAAGTCTTATCTAGGAAGCAGGCTTTATCTTTGCACTAATTGTACTGATTAATACAAAATGACCATTGTATTCAAAAGCATAAATAAGTGTTAACTGGAGAAATATAAATGTGGATTTTTGTAAAAAGCCTTTTTTCCTTTGGTTTTGATTGCCAACTCTGCTTCTGATTCTTAACATAATATCCCCATTACCTAAAAAAAACAGTTGGATTTAGAAATAATGTCAAAGCCTTTTGAGCAGAAAAACCAACAGAGAAAATCCTTTTCAGTAAAGAAGAAGAAAAAGAATAGGATGCTTTGAAATTAACTAATTAAAGTTGTTTTAGCTACTTTTGCTCTGTCCCTCTTTCTCTCGACTCTAAAGGCGCCTAACCTTTCAGGGGTACGAGGTTAGAGACAGGAGAAACAAAGGCAGACCCCTCCATCACTGACTCTTCCCTTGGCTGAGAGGTCTTAAAACAAGAGGGTACTTTAAATTAATGAGTTATCAGCTGACAGATAGGGGGTTCTCACTAATTAAGGCCTGTGTTTGCACATTCTCTGGCTGTCTGAATAAGAAGCTGCCAAACTTTTAAACCGTCAGGAAGCGCCATTCAGAAAAACATAGCCAACCTTGGAGGTTTGGGGTGGATGTCTCTGAATAAAACGGTCAGATCAAGAGGCCAAGTAGGAACGTGTACCTCCAGCCTTGTCTGTCCACAGGGAATCAAGAACCTGGCTCCTCTGTCCATTGTGCATGGAGTAATTAGGAGGATCCGAATAGCTTTGGTGTCTACTGAAGTCTGTCGGGATAATTAGTGAGGATTTGGGGGAAGCTGTAGTATTGATATATATAATTCCGTGTTCAAGGATTTACATTTTTTAAATATGTCGAGTGGAAATCATTTACCATTTTTATTTTTTGATTTAGAATAGAAGATTATTTTAAAGGCATACCATCAGCCATAAAAGCTTTTCATTACACCTGGAAACTGTCAGTTGCATAGTTAGTTAGTATTAAAAATTCAATTTTTAAAAAAGTTATTGCCATAAAGTTGCATAAAAGAATACATCTGTTTTTTTTTATCAATCCAATCTTTGCATTCTAGCTTTTTGTACAGGCAAGGTAAGTGTTACTTGTCTACCTCACAAATAATTGTGTTTCACAGGCTTAGGTAGATAAATGCTAACGAGCTACTATTATAATATTTGTTGTCCTATATCCTCAGCTTTTTTGTGTAAGCAAATCATTAGACCACAGGTTTCGAACAAAGAGAATTCAGAAGACTGATTCTTTTTAAGCAAGACTGAGCTAGAGTCACGAACAGCAGAGAGCCCCATATCCCCATATATAAATTAAAGAATAAAGTGTAAATTTAAGAATCAATGTAAATTATTTACCTTACGGTGCTTTCATTCGTTATATCATATACATATTTCTCAGACAAAATCAAAGGAATAAGAGATCGAAACCCACATTTTTACTGAGCAAACTATTTGTTTAGAATTTTTGGATTTTTCTGTTTCAGCTTAAAATATTTTGAAAAGAATGTTACATGGCAATAATTTAAATTTTAATACCTGTTGTAAATATTTAACTAATAGATATATACTGCAATTTAGAGACCGTGCCCCCCATCTTTTAAAAGTGTAATACTTTTGGTTTTTATTATTTTTTTGCGTTTTATTTTATATGCTATGTTATCTATTTTCCTTTGGAATCTTTGACTTTTTAAGTATATGTACTTATTTGCTAAATTCCTTGATATGTCATGCAGCAATGTATATTCTTCTTCTTTGTTTATCTTGACATACTTAATATGTAAATCATAATCTGTTGTGTTTATGAAAACCCAATAAAAATGTTGGAAAGATAAAAAAAATAAAAAAAATAAAAGTGTAATACTTATTAGATGTATTTTTATTTTTTATATTGTGTGCAAAAAAAACCCCAATTTTTACTCAATTGCTAGCACATATCTAAAAACTCATATTGAAAAAAATCTATCACATTTCATGGAAAATGCAAACTCAATTTAAAGGGACACAATCATCAAAATAAAATGAATTGAAATAAAAATGATGTACATAATTTTGTTCATGTGGTTTGCATTAGAAAAAAAGCTAATTTACTTAAATTTTGACTAGACTGTAGCCACTTTTCTACTTGTAAATATCCTGGTACACACTGGCATATCTTCACTGACAAAAGGTGACCATACACAGGCTGATAAATGCTGCTTGGACCAATAGGAGCAAGTTGATTCTGAACTGACAGTCTAATCAGTGGAGCTATTTGCAACAAAATTAATATTGCAGTAAGGCACTCAGGAGTTCACTGTCTCACGTTAAATGAGCATTCAAGTAACAAGAAATTCTTGTTCCTTACTTGTGTTCAACCAAAGACTGACACCAATCTGCCAGATTTATACTGGAGCAACTGAATAGCCATTGTCCTCTTCTCTTTCACTAATTTTTGATAGAATTTTAATGAGAAAATGGCCAAAAAATTCAAAAAGAAAAGTACGACTATCGAATTTGCAGGGTTTACAATAGCATAGGGAGTTATAATCAGTTCCAGTATGGTTTTCTCTCTATATTTTTATCCTTATTTTCCCATTCTACCCCATATTAAGCAATGCAGTCCCACATATCCCATTAGCATAGTTACAATGTTTCAGGCTTAAAATGGGTGAGAGGGAAACATGGTGATTTTTTCCATCTATAACGATTGCCTTTGGTCTTAAAGTGATACTGACACTAAAAAATTTTATTTTCAAAATATTAAAGGAGAGCTAAACCCTAAAGTTAAAAAACCTCTACCCCCCTACCCTACATAGACCCTCCTCCCCCCAGCCTAGGTGCTACCCTGGGCAAATGCCCCTAAGTCTTTACTTTCCCCTCCGTACAGATTCTGTCCAGCAGAGTTCATGGGCGCCATCTTCAGCTGCTTCGGTAATCTTCGGAATGAGGCCGGTGCTTTGGCAATATTCACAAGTGTCGGTGCATGCGCAGTTGTCGCAAAAACAGAAAATTGCTCCAACTGCGCATGAGAAGAAGATGGCTGCTGTGAACTCCGCTGGACAGAATCTGCATGGAGGGGTAAGTAAAGAATTAAGGGCATTTGCCTGGGGTAGCAGCTAGGCTGGGGGGAGGAGGGAGGGGGTCTATGTAGGGTAGGGTTTTTTTTTAACTTTAGGGTTTGCTTCAGGCAAATACTTTTACAAATACTTTTATGGCAAAATTATAAATAGCATTCAAAGATAATGTTATAATAGATATAAAAAAAATTATTTTCTGGTGTAAGTATCTATTTAAGCCTTTTGATAATTATTGCAAGGGAATGTATAAGTGTACAAGGTAATGTAACCATGCTTGGTAAAATTCAGTCTCTTAAATGCATTTATAGTTTTTGAATTAGGTCCCAGGGACCCAAGGACCAAAAAAACAGACCAACTGAAAGGATAAAATTTAGGGATGCACTGAATGCACTATTTTGAATTGGGCTGAACCTTCAAATCCTTCCTGAAAAATTCGGCTGAATACCAAATCTGAACCCTAATTTGCATATTAAAATCAGGGTGGGGGAAGGAAAAAGTAAAAATTTTTTACCTCCTTGTTTTGTTACAAAAAGTCACATGATTTTAACGTTCGGATTTGGTTCAGCCAGGCACGAGTGCATCACTAATGATTTTAAATGTTTAATATTAATTTTTAAATGTAAAATTGGAATAATAATATTTCACAGCAAGGAACTTGTTTTCTAGTATAGTTCTCTAAAGGAAAAGTGCTCTGTAGCAACTTGTCCATTATCTTCTTTTATGCAATGGGAGAGAAGCCTTTTCCCCTATTCCCCTGAATATTCATTCTAAATTACTAGCGATCATTCCTCAGATTCTTATTATACCAAAAATGTTGTCTCTCTAAGTCTTTCAGACTTAAAGGAATTATTCAGTGTAAAAATAAAAACTGGGTAAACAGATAGGCTGTGCAAAATAAAAAATGTTTCTAATATAGTTAGTTAGCAAAAAATTTAATGTATAAAGACTGGAGTGATTTGATGTATAACATGTCAGTTAGAACACTACTTCCTGCTTTTCAGCTCTCTTGGTTTATACTGACTGGTTACCGTGGCTACTTGAGGGGGGCCACATGGGTCATATCTGTTGCTTTTGAATCTGAGCTGAATGCTGAGGGTCAATTACAAACTCACTGAACAGAAATGTACCATGTGGCCCCCCTTCAAGTCGCTGACTAGCTCAGAGTTATAGAGCTGAAAAGCAGGAAGTTGGATTCTGGCTGTTTTATTAGACATCTGTTCACTCCAGCCTTTATATATTACATTTTTGGCTAACTAACTATATTAGAAACATTTTTTATTTTGCACAGCCTATCTATTTACCCAGTTTTTATTTTCAGACTGAACTATTCCTTTAAGTGGTTAACATGATATAGATTTGCTACAGTGGGGAATCCAAAAGCAACCAATCAGACAGTAGCTTTCAGAAACCAGTTGCTCAGGGTTGCCACTTTTACATACAGTATCTGCACTTTAGCTTCTGAATGTTTTCTAGTTTTATTCATCCACTGATGCACTGATTTGTGTGTAACCCTTTTATACGGTATTTAAAGCTTTAAGGATCATTGCTCTCTCTCCTCAAGAGGGTGCTTGTGCTTTGAGATGCACTTGAGCTGATGTGAACTTTGAAGCACCATTAGCTATCAGAAAAGTGTCTTCTTAATTGACCAAAATGATACAGTGTTTGTTATTTTCATAGTGATGTTTATCAGAGGAAATTCCAATTTCTTGCAAGCCTATCACTCTTTTTATATACACCAAGTAGCTATGGAAATATGCACAATTTATACACTATAGGGACAAATTTTAGTCGCAACAACAAGAAGACATTTTTCTGCTCTTGGATCTAGATTTAAAAAAGATAATAAATTACCCCTATCTTTTGTTTGATTGAAAAATATTTATGTCACTCTACTTACCCAGCAATTGTCAGGTTGTTTTCCCTTTTGTAACCCTAAACTTTGGCTCAAAATGAGAAAATGTTATATGGCACTTTCATGCTTCAGAAAATTAAAATGACAAATGATAAAATATTCAAGGATTAAAAAAATTGAGCAATCTGCAACATTTCTCTTGAATGAGATTTGCCAACATAAATTAAGAAGAATTTTCAAATTTTGATAAATCCACTCCTATATCTCTCATTTACACCTTACCAATATACATTAATTTAAATATTTTCAACATTTTATGTGATTTTAACGTTAATTTGCTATTGAATGTGTCTGACTGCTTAATTTCTCTTCATTTCTGGCTCTGACTCCTAAACAGTGGGGCAACCCAGCTGACTAAAGGGGATTAAAAGACCTAAAGGAGACATTTAACGCTGTTTTCACAGAGAACAGAAAATGATAAGAACAAATGGTATCAACATCATTTACATTTACAAGTAACTCCACAATTACTAAAAATCATAAATTAATGCCTATTGGAATGCTGCTTAGAATTACATTTTCTTCTATTATGGAAAAAAGTTGGCTGGAGGACCACTTTAAATTTGCTAGCTCTGTATACCATTTTTGCCTGTTGCACCTGCTTAAGAGCAGTAGCACGTTAAAACACATGGGAGACCTTGCCAACACCTGCCTTGAAGGGTGCGTACGTTTACATGCATGTTTCGCTTTACTTGCCTGCAATTTACTAACAAGTGCAAATCTGTGCACTTCTGTATATGATGTAAAGACATGGCAAATTACACTAATTATTTTCACTTTGTACAGCTTTAATAAATAGTTCTTGGGTGCTTAATTAATAAATCCTAATTCTGTATCATAGAGTAAATACAGGGTACTTCAATACAACTTGCCTAATTATTAAAACTTTTATTAAAATTTAAAAAAAAACAGATGCCATATTATATTGGCAACATTTCAAGTCATGCATTTTTAGAGGTTGTAGGGTAGATAGGACTCAAAAGGCATTATTAGCAAAAAAGGTGCATGGTGCAAAAAAAGGTGATTGTTGCTCCAGAAGCATTTGCACTTGGTGATCAGAGGGCGAAATGAAAAAAGTGCCACTCTCTGAACACATCACTGTCTGTGTTTTTCAGGTCTTCATAGGGTGCCTTATGGCATGTCCTTAATTTACATATTGGTCAAAACACAAACCAGCAACCCTAGGGTATGTAAGGCATACAAAAGTTTCAAATCATTATTGTCCAGTACCTAAACTGATATAGGTCAGTTTGGGTAAACTGATGCATTATGTTGGTTAGTTCATGGTGCAACAGTAGTTAAGGGAGTAAAGAGGAGCTGCAAAACTAGAAAAACTAGTATAGACCGAAAACTAGAAAAGTTAATATTCCATATATGGCCCCTTAAATGCTCTACATTCATTTGGCCCATGGGCCATGAATTTAGTGCACTCTGGAATTACACTAATAATAGGGAAGATCAAGATGCAAAAATGTAATGCAGAGTGCCGTATACCATTAGAGGAACATTAGATTCACATGGATCTCTCTATTAAAACAAAGATGCAATTAGAGTGTCCAAAGACAAGTTTTTGCACATCATAAATGGAATCTGGAAAGTTACCAAGAAAGCAAATATTACATAATGCCAATCTTTAAATCCGTAAATTCCCCAACTGTGTAAAAAGGTTTGAAAAAAGAGTATAAAACATCCTTTATAGTGTTTCAGACCTGAAATTGTGTACATTCTTAACAGGTTAAGATGGATAAAAGTATGTCTGAGGTGAATGTTAAGAAATCACTGGTTGAATTGTAAAGGTTCTATACACAGTAATATAAGCTATAAAGGACCTGAGTTTTTATGTAAATTACAAGAGGTGATTTTGAATACAATTCAAATGTTCCAGACCAGGAGGAAATGACCGAATCTCACATACAGTATTTCCCAATGGCTGGTTTTATTGTACTGAATGTTACTGGAGTCAAACCTGTTATTATTATAATTATTATTAACATTTTGGTTTTATTGTGGCAGATTTAAAATTTGTTTTATGAGATGGGACCTAAGTTAAGAATGTTTATTTTATTTACAAGTGCAAAACTAAAAATACCTTAAAAGTTTCACTTGTGAAATACTAATTAATCCATATTTATTTACTGTAATCCATGCTGGGGACTGTTTTTATGAATTAAGTAACATGCTGAGAGCACAATCATGTGTTAGTGAAATGGAGAGTAAAGAGCTGAGATTCAATAATGGAATTTGTTTTACATTCCAAGATTTTAGTTTGAAATCAGCATGTTCATAGACCCTGTAGTATATGTCATAAATGCCTATAAAATGCCTACATTTATATAGGAATACCAGGCATAGAATGCTCTAAAAAACTACTAGAAATATTGCACATAATTTTAATTATCTTTTCAAGACACTTGGATTAACATTATTTATCATGATGTATGATTTGACCCAGTTAGAAACTTTTCTTAACCCACCCTTCTACGGTCAGGGACTTTGCAGTACCTAGGTACATAGTACCACTGTTTTTAAAGCTGGTAAATAGTGATTGGAGAATTTAATCGCCAGGCATGGATTTGTGGCGAATTTCTGGATTTCGCTGACGACGAATGTTTTCGCCAAACTGCTGGGAAAATTCGCAAATCTCTTGATGAAGTGAAACGGGACAGATTTACCCATCACTACTGGTAAACAATTTAGTTGGACTCATGCATGCAACCACTTCTACTACCTGACCTATATTGCATGTAGAGACACCCCAGGTATTGGTTTCATGGGACCATCTCAGGATATTGCACTTAAAGCTGTATGATTTAATCCATTTTTGTTCAAGCTTTGCTAATTGTGTGACTATCCAAAACACAGGCAAATTGCTGTGTGGGATGAGGTTCAAATATAGAGGATATCATTAATACTCACTTGAAGCAAAACCAGCCTATTTGGCTTATTTAATGTTTACATGATTTTCTAGTAGACTTAGGGGCCCATTTATTAAACCTTGAAATTTTCTGGTCGAAGGGGAAACATTTTTTTAGATTAAAAATGTATTATGCCTCAAAGCTGCTAAAAATCTTAAAAACGTGGAGGGCATGTATAAGTCAATGGCAGATGTCCCTGAAGATGTTCCTTGACATCAGGATCCATACTGATTTCCGTCCGATAATCCGATAAAGTTGAGTTTCAGGGGTGTCGATCGTAAGATTCGAATTGATGCACAAATTTGTTGCAACATTATTTTGCGCCAGTATGAATTATTGATAAATTAGCTAAATTCGTGGATGTGAATTAGGTTGACTTTGTTTTACCAAAAACTGAGATAAACTTGAGTTTTTGTAAATACACCCCTAAGGTATGAAGATCCCACTTACAGAGAGATATATATATAAAACAATATCTACAATGGTGCACACCTGCTAAATAATAAATACAGAAAGTCTATTTTATGGACCTCGTTAGGGTCCTAGGTCCCTCTTTTAAAGTAAAACAAGAGGAATGAGGTCTGATTATGCTTCCCCTGGTCAATAATGAATAAGAACATAAACACCACTAAAGGATTTGTTGGCAAGTCTCACAATAGAAAAAGAACAAGGATCCTACACATAATGAACACTGTATGGAAAGGAACAAATACAATTTACATACAGGCAGGGGGAACAAGTTTTGCTTTTCACAATGAAAAAGTTTTCACTACACTTTATAGAAAACAATGTGCAGGTAACACAATTTTACATACTAAGTCCTCTCACTCAAATAAGTCACTTAAATAAAAGTATACCTTGTGGGCAATTTCTGAGATTGCGTCAAACATATTCTTCCTTTGATGACTTTATATCAGAATCATGCCAATTGCGTAATAGACTCTTACAAAGAGGTTACAATATGACAAATCTAATAAGTGCCTTTACTAAAGCTATGCATATGAAGCAACATAGTCTCTTTAAAAGATATATATCTAATGATGCATGTGATCATATAGCTCTTTCTTCTTCCCACATTGAATCTTCAAAAAATTTAAATACTAATGAAGAAACTCCGTCCTGTATTTTTACTACAGTTCACAGTTTAATCAAATAAAAAAGATTGTAAATAAAAATGTGGCTATTTTATGTAACGATCCTGTACTTGATAAAATTCTAGGGCCCTCTTGCCGATTTGTTTCAAGATGTTCAAAAACCATCTGTAACTTTCTTTCTCCAAGCCTCATAGAGGATAAAAAAACTTACTGTTAGCACCTGGCTAACTAGAGTTGGTATGTATAAATGCGGGGCTTCTAGATGTATCAAGTGCATCTATGTCAATAAGACAACTACCTTTTCTTCTTCTGTCTCAGGAAAAACATATAACATAAGACAATATATTAATTGCAATTCTAAAAATGTTGTGTATCTGATCACTTGCAAAAAATGCCTTCAACAGTATGTCGGCCAAACCAGTCCAACCCTTAAAAAAAGAATAAGGGATCACATTCTGAACCTTAAAAATGAAAACAGCACAACTACAGTGGCCCGACATTTTGCTAGCTTTACGAATAGGTCACTTAATTATTTTATAGTGACTGGAATTTCATTGCATATTAGAGGTGGAAATACTGTAGATAGACTCTTAAAACAAGAAGCAAAATGTATTTTCTTTTTAGGAACAAGACAACCCATAGGAATGAATTTAGATTATAACGTATCCTGTTGTTTCTAAAAGTCTTTGAAACTCTGTCTAGGAAATGCTCCCAACCTCTAAATGATTGTAATTGTAATTGAAATTAAATTATAAAGTATCTTGCTTTGTTCAAAGGTCTTTGAAAATCTGGCTAAAAAACACCTCTAATGGCTTGTATTTTAATTTAATTTGAGAAATACTAGAACTGTCACCTTAGCCGTTAAAACTATGAAACTTAGAATGTCTATCGCAAAAAGTATTTTCCCATGGTGCTAATACATATGTTTCTTCTGTAATAATATGTAATTTTAAGCTGTTAACTTGAAAATTTTATATGTACTTTATTTCCTTGGACAAACCAATCATTTATGTACTAAACTTTCTGATTGACTGTCCAAAACACTTCTCTGATTGGTGTGTTTCCATTTAAATATCACTGGTTGTACAGGATATCCCTAGCCTATGACTAAGTGCCCATAAGGCAAGAAACGCGTAAGGCTACCCCACGAGATGTTCCTTTTTGCGTAATAAAATATTTTTTTACTTGCATCACATTTTGGAGTGAAGTCCAGTCTTTGTGCCAGCCTACCACTGAATCGAAAATGTATGATATTACCTCCCGAAGCTAAAGGTCTGGGGCTTGAGCACCTGGATCCCCTGTTAGTATTGGTAAATGTACCTTACTGCTCACCAGCTTACAATACTGGATACATTTTTCATCCCTTTTTTCCCCTTCCCTCATGTTATCCCTTCATTATTATGTATAGGGGGAACACGTGTCATACAGTAAAAGCTGTTAACCCTGTGAACCATCAGAGGTATCTATTACTACTTTCTTTGAACAAGACTGGTTATAATCAGCTGTTTGGCCTTCCCTAAACTCAGCTTTGAAAGTTGGCTGAGAGTGAGGGGCCATAAGCAAACATTGCAGGTATTTGCTTAGTAAAATACTTAGGGGAAATGAAAACGACTACTCTTTTCAGCTTTTTAGATCATTTAAGCTCTTTTTCAAAACAAAGTGCAATGAACCTGTAGATGCTTGAGAACTCAAGACTGAAGTGCACTATTTCTCCGTAGATTTCTAAACTAGAAAATAAATACCTACCTAAAGGCAAAGACCTTGAAATCATTGAAGGCACATTCCTATGCAAAATATAGTAAAGCAATGTAGCTTTAGGAAAAGACTGCACCCCAAAAAAGTGACATTTTTTAAACTCTACTGTGTCTGTTATTTTTGAAGCTAAAAAACTGATTTTGGTGAATCTCAGACAAGACTAGTCTATGCAAATTAATCTTATTTACTAAGGATTTTGGTTTGAAAACCATACACAAGTAATGTCTATGTTTTTTACAATAACAATATGATTCCTTTTAGACCTTTTCTATAATGAAAGCTGCAGCAATCAGGCCTAAACTGCTACAGTCTGCATGGGACCCATTCCCATAGCAATCTATAGGAAACTGTCATGTTCGGCACCCCTATATCCAGAACCCAAGCTAAGCTCCCTGGTCACGGCTCCCACTTCTGCCTATAAGCACCGCCTTTCACCTCGGGAGGAGCCCTCGGCTAATCGGATGCCGCCAGGTCTTATTTGAGAGAGGAGCAAAGCAAACGGTTCTGGACGAGCAAAAGGGCATGATCGTCTCACCAGATACTGGAAGGAGGAACACCACCAGGAACAGGCAGGCCGGGCAAACTCTTCAACAATGCATTTTCATATTATGCATTATTATGCTTCTTTAATTGAGCAGAATACAGTTCTTTATGGTAAATTGATTATTCTGTTTCAAAAAGTGTTCAGTGGTGGAATGGACAGTTAGTGGCCAGATTTTTAGGTTGAATATGAATTAGACCTAAATGTACATTTACGGTATCTATGTATTTATATTTTCATAGAGGTAGTATTAGGGCATTTTTCCAAGCATGGTACGCTTTTGAGGGTTTATCCAAAATACAACATAGGTTAATTGGTCTCAGTTATTCTTGTGGGTCTGAACCCCCACAGAAGGAGATACAAACACTGAACACACTGTTCCTGTTTTTAGAGTTAGTCTCCATTATGGATACAGATTTTTCAGTGCTAATCTCTGTCACCTTGGGTACATACATATTATTTGTGTTGCTTCCTATCTTGTGTGCACAGAACATAGTCCCCTGTTTTCAGCCTTGGTCTCAGTTTTCACAAGAATAAGTGGGACCAGTTAAATCATATTGTGTAGTACTGTGCAGTGGCATGGATTGGCACATCCCATAAACTAGTTACCCAATTGCTGTCTCTAAGAAAGAGCATAACTATGGGATGAAACCTTGCAACAGGATACTAATATTAAATACATATATTGAAAACAGGAAAGTGAGGCATTAAACCCTTATTCATAGACTTTATCTTACCTGAGTAGTATAATTTAAGCAACTCTACAGCTGGGTTTTGTTTTATAATAAATGTGGTCCTTGCCTTGCTGTGTTCTGCTACTAGGGTCTGTGACCCCCACAACCAGAAAGAAGGTTTTGATGCTACTTTTTATTGTTCTGATTAGACCCTCTCCTATTCATCTTTCAATCTACTATTCAGCTCCTTGTATTGCTGCTGCTTACCATTGTCCTAGTATTAGTTTGAATTGGAGAATGGACAAAGAGAAAGTCAATTTAAAAAAACCTACCTAAAACAGCTGCAAAACATCTCTTTTAAAAGCATCACAATATCACTGTCTACATCATACTAACATGTAACCTCAAGTTCCTCATAAATTACACCCAATGGTAAGTAGGGGATATAATTTTGGCCATCAATATACAGCATAAAATCTAGCTGAAATGGATGATCCAGCTGTATGGTCAAGCCATAGTGCCTATGGCAACATAGAGGAAAAGATAGAGGTTAAAATGTGTATTGTGTAGTAGTTTATGATCAACACACTTTTATTTAACAAGCAAGTATTACCAGACACACATGAGCATATATATATGTCATATTTAATCTGGCATGAGTTGCAGGGCACAGCTATGCCCCAGATGCAAGTGCTTAGTGAATGATCACTAAGGGGCCCTCATGTTTAATAAAGCATGGGGCACTCCATTCAATTCATATTTCACAGTCCTGTAGAACAATTGCAACCCATGAATTCTTAAACTGCAAAGATGTTTATGTACACACCCTAATGTATATCGGGCTTTTTCAGAATGGGTACCTAGTGCAAGGCTACACCTCCTAATGAAGCTCGGATGACAAAACTTTGCTTTAATGATTTATAGAATTGCTTAAAAATATAGCTAGTATGTGACTGATGTATTGTAACATTTTGTCATTTTAATTATTTTTAAAGGCTGTTTGAAATAGCTGACATCATTGTAGTATTATTGCTCTTCCTTGTAAACTTACAGATTCTTGGCTTTCATTGATTTGATTGACAGCATATACAATAATTGAAGAAAATGCCAATCAGAGTGGAGAGAACAAAAAGTCACTGAAGGCACTGAAGACTCACTGAAGATGGAAGACAAGAGGTTCTAACAGTGTGCATATTGTCTCTTTAGATTTGTTAATTTTCAAAATTGGGCCTAATTAGATCTTTTGGGCCACACCTTGGGTATTTATGGCCTGGGGATAAAGTTCAATCGTTTTCTAAAAAAATAAAAAAAAGTCATTTGTAAAGAACAAGCCCCTTTTGTCTTCCACCAAGTACCTGCTGATGCTTAATGAGAACAACCTGCTGACTTACATGGGGACATGTTTACTAATATAAAGCCCATACTTTGAGCATGCTTCTCAAAAAGACTATAAGGCCAATTGTAAAATTACATGACCTCATAGTTAAATTTAAAATGGGTTTAAAAAAGACAAAGTCCATCAAGTTCAACCCCTCCAAAGAAAACCCAACATCTATACACACACCCCTCCCTACTTTCAAATAAATTATATATACCCATACCTATACCAACTATAGAGTTTAGTATCACAATAGCTTTTGATATTATGTCTGTCCAAAAAATCATCCAAGCCATTCTTAAAGGCATTAACTGAATCAGCCATCACAACATCACCCGGCAGTGCATTCCACAACCTCACTGTCCTCACTGTGAAGAACCCCCTTCGTTGCTTCAAATGAAAGTTCTTTTCTTCTAGTCTAAAGGGGTGGCCTCTGGTACGGTGATCCACCTTATGGGTAAAAAGGTCCCCTGCTATTTGTCTATAATGTCCTCTAATGTACTTGTAAAGTGTAATCACGTCCCGTCGCAAGCGCCTTTTTTCCAGAGAAAACAACCCCAACCGTGACAGTCTACCCTTATAGTTTAAGTCTTACATCCCTCTAACCAATTTAGTTGCATGTCTCTGCACTCTCTCCAGCTCATTTACAGGGTCAGCCCTGGGCCCACCAGGACCTTTGTTCAGGGCCCCCTACTGTGAGGTGCCAATCGGGCCACACTCATGAATGGGCACACAGCGCGCATGCACTAACAGCGGGCGCATGTACAGACGGTGCGGTGCTGAATAAAACCTTTTTTTTTACCATTCCTATATCAGAAGAGGGGTCTGGCCCGGCGGGGGCCCATGAGGGTTTTTTCCCGGTTTCCCACCGGGCCAGTCCGACACTGCTCATTTATATCCCTCTTAAGGACTGGAGTCCAAAACTGCACTGCACACTCCAGATGAGGCCTTACCAGGGATCTATAAAGAGGCATAATTATGTTTTCATCCCTTGAGTTAATGCCCTTTTTTTATGCAAGACAGGACTTTATTTGCTTTAGTAGCCACAGAATGACACTGCCCAGAATTAGACAACTTGTTAGCTACAAAAACCCCTAGATCCTTCTCATTTAAGGAATCTCCCAACACACTACCATTTATCTGCATTGGAGAATATTTTTTTTTAACTTTGCAAACTCCTACGAATTTGTTGCTAAACCGGATTGTTAAGGACAGCAATGTGGATTAAATGGGTGCAATGGCCACAGTTAATTACCTATGTTCTTGCCTACAGAGCTCCTCAGCATTGTCTTCTGCATTTAGGGAAAATTGGTTGGATTTTCCTGCAGTGCCTTGTGTATTTACCATATATCCTGCAACCACAGTTCTCTTGTTCAGCAGAGATATACATAAATATGCAGAAAAAATAAGGTGGCATGAAAGTTTCATATATAGGAATGTAATAAATGCTTAAGGGACACTGAGAACCAAGATGCCAGTTCACAAGTAAAATGCCATTTATTCCTAGTAAAAAAATATACACTAATATTCGGTACGTATGGAATTAGTTGTCACTTGCTGGGATTACATACAAGACTAAACACATTGTGCACAAAACTGCCTTTAAGTAAAAAACGTATTTTAAACATTTCTGTAACAAAATGCCCCTTCTACGGTTGTTTGGGAATTGATAACCTTAGCAAGGCAGAGTGCCATATTCATTAAACATTTAAAGCTTTTGGTAATAGGAAATAGAAATCATGATTCAGACTTCACAGAGATCTCTAGCCTGGGGCTTGGTCTGCTTGTATCTGTTACTACTACTATTCACTGATGGTTATTTAATGTAAACGTGCTCTGCTGTGTTTTGTGTTTGTTTTCTATTTTCCTGAAGCTTTTAACACTTCCTCTTGACCTCAGTGACATCATAAATAGACACGGCTACTGTGGCTAATATGGAAACTACTTTCCAAGACCTGAGAACTGAAGGTCACCAGGAATGGAAGAGATTATGACAGAAACACTAGAAGAGCAAAATATTTTATTATAATGTGCAGTAGCTCTGCTCAGCATGGAAACAGGACACTAAGAAAGGTGAAAAGCAAAAACTAGTTTTTGTCTCACTCATTTACCATTCCCTTATACTAGAGTTTTCCTGTGAACTCAAGGAAAGGTCTATAGGTTAATACCATTTACCAGTTGCTTTAAGTCACCCTTAGTCTTTAAAGCTATCTCTGTGCATGTTCCACAGGGGCCCTCTGAATTACATAAATGATGGATGTTCAACCTGCAGCCCTTCAAACATTGCTTTTTCCCAAAGCACTCTGTATAGCAAATGTCTTTCTGCCCTACTCCAAAACATTCCCTCTTTAGATATTGACCTACCATGCAGGCCTGGACTGGGAGTCAAAATAGTCCCTGCCATTCCAAGTACACAGAGGCCCAAACAGCCCCCTACCAGCCCACTATATGGTAACTTTCTATGGAACCATATAGCAGACCCTCTGGCATTTGCCAGAACCCATAGATTAAACCATAGTTTAGTTCAGTGAAATAGCTCAGCAGGGGCTGATTTTATATATACAGGTATGGGATGCATTTTTTGGAAACCCATTATCCATAAAGCTCCAAATAAAGGAAAGGTCATTTCCCATAGACTCAATTTTATCCAAATAACCCAATTATTAAAAAAATATTTCTTTTTTCTCTGCAATAATAAAACAGTGCCTTGTACTTGATCTAAACTAAGATATCCTTATTGGAAGTAAAACCAGCCTGCTGGGTTTATTTAATATTTATATGATTTTTTTTAGTAGACTTAAGGTATGAAGATCCAAATTACAGAAATACTGCTTATCTGAAAAACCCTGAGCTTTCTGGATACAGGTCCCATACATGTATATAGCTCACATGAAACAGCCCACGTCTGACACACTGATTCATCTAAATAAAGCATTTTAAAAAAAACTATACTGGATAATCCCTACCCCATTACTACCTGCCCAGTAACTTGGGTGTCATACAGATACATAAGTTAGGGTGCATTGGGGTCCATGAGTCTTGTGACATGTCAGTACAATAAAGTACTTTCTTGCATACACTGTTCAGATTTGCTATGAGGTTTTGGCACATCCATAAGCCTCTCCAAGCTGTAGTCCACTGTAATACAACAAAAGATGTAGTCACAGAAGAAAGTGGCCCAAAGAAAACCCTAAAGCATTTATTGCCTAAGTGCAAGGAAAACTACACAAGCTCTGGTGAAGAACCCAAAGTGGTTAGAAGGAGTTTTGTTTGCAAAGAATCTGTGTGTCTTTTTTATACTCATTAGATAGGTGCCATCACTAAGCACTGATTATAACCAATGTCATCATTAAACATTATTTATAAGAATATATTGTGATGCTTATTCATGGCTCATGTATTATATAATTATTTTTAATTCAGTGAACTAACTAATTTTTTTTGTATATTCCTACATTATTATCCAATACTAGGGAAATTGATCCAACGGTTGTGAAACACAGATTTGCAGCAACGCTTCTCATGGGATGCTGGAATTTATAGTCGCATTGTTGGTTTATATGTGATGATCCCCTTGCTCTACTCATTATATTCTGGTCAACATTGCATTGAATGTTTCTTAGCGACATCTTCCTTGAACTGCTCATGTTGGGAAACAAATGAAACATACTGCATACACTATATAAAACACTCTCTAAATCTAAAACTAGTTTGAACTGGGAAAGAGGTTTTGTTGGAGAAATTCCATTTCAACACTAAAGCCTTTTTTTTTTATTATCAATTAACCGAGTTGGCTGAAACGGAAACAAAGACAATGACAAACAAAGAGAAGCCTGGACAGAGACCTATTTTTAATAGCATGCTCTGCATCATCCTAATTGGTGGGGGAACACTGACCCGATTGGAACAGCCATGAATCTAGCTTTTCTTTCCAAGGTTTTTGTGTTTCCTTACATTGGACTCTATTAGAGAGCAGATAAAATGGGCAGCCCAGGAGAATTGAACAGAAAATGCCAATTGTCACTTGATTGCTTGCTGTAGCATTCTAACTGACCTGCTTCTTCCTCCTCTCTACTTGCCAAAACTTCCAGGAAAGTGCTTCACTTTAGTGTCAGCATTAAACTAGACAGACACCATCTTAATTGCCCTGTTTATATAATTAATGCGTGTGCGTCAGAGAGCATTTCAGACACCTGAAAAGGTAACAAAAAATCTGCATCGGGGAGGGCCAGGCTACATTCTTGCATCTTCTAGTGTCCCCCAATAACCTTTGGCCACAGGTTGCTTTACTTAACTGCAAAATTCCTGGGTTTGAGCTAATGAGCTAAGAATAATAATCAAGTGCAAAATCACTCCCCATAGTGCACATCCAAAGAGAACATGTGCACTGGATATGGCTGTGCTCTGCAAATCACAGCAGATCAAAAATCCTTTGTAAGTTACAGTGTCATCAGATGCAACAAGCCTGTCCTTAGAGTAGGAGGTAAGTACAGGGCTCTTTTGCGGCCTTCCTCCACCAGCATTCCATAGTGAGGCGCAAGTAAGGGAATAGTAAAATGGTGGTGTGTGGGGGGGTGCCTGGGTGCCTTCACCCAACCCACATCAGCAATCAAATAGTAAACATTATTGCTGTTGTTTTAAGGAATGTGGGGTCTGCACTCAAAAGCATTAATGAAAATACTGACATATTAACTCCATAATAGACACATGCCTCCTCTTGTGTGACTGGTGTAACAGGAGAGACAGCAAACCAGTGACTGTCCCAAGGCCAAGTAACTTTTAGCTACAGACTTACTCTAACAAAGCATCAATTAAAGGAGAAGGAAAGGCTTTGCGCATTCTATTGACTTGCCTGAAACCCCGGGCTGGTGCTCCTATCAGCAGAAAACTGCACCGGCCCAGGGTTATACCAGTGAGCACTATGGAGCGATCCACTTCCGTCTTCCTCTTTCCTTCACATGCGCAGTAGTGAGAAAAACTGAACTTTAACTAAAAAGTTGTCTACTTCGTTCAACTGCGCACGCGTTTGCCCAGGGCAATTTGAAGAAAGAAGAAGCTGGAAGAAGATCGCTCTGTTGTGCTCACTGGTATAACCCCGGGCCGGTGCAGTTTTCTGCTGATAGGAGCACTAGCTTGGGGTTTCGAGTAAGTCAATACAATCACTTGGGGGCGCCTAACATTTGACACCCCCAAGTGCACGAAGCCTTTCCTTCTCCTTTAAACATGCAGAATTTTCTTTCAAGCCATTTTCTACAAAGAAATACCTCGTAATTCCACTTATTACTTTTGTAGCAAATATGTCTGGCTGCACCTTCGCCTAGGCCTTAAAGGGGGCCAATTCTAAGTAACTTTTCAATTTGTCTAAATGTTTTATTTTTTGTTTCGTTTTTGAATTATTTGCCTTTTTCTTCTGACTCTTTGCGTATTTCAAATGGGAGTCACTGACCCCATCTAAAAAAATGCTCTGTAAAGCTACAAATGTATTGATATTGCTACATTTTATTACTCATCTTTCTATTCAGGCCTCTCTTATTCATATTCCAGTCTATTATTCAAGTCAGTGCATGGTTGCTAGGATAACTGAACCCTAGCAACCCAATTCCAGAAATAGCAATCAAAATATCACTCTCTACATCATACTGAAAGTTAACTCAAAGGTTTTATTGAATATTTCTGCAAAAACCTCTTCCACTTCCTGCTCCCTGAATTCCCAGGCTGTGCAGGGGAGCCGACGGCACTTAGCTCACTGTAATGAAGGATAGGAACCAATCTGCAGCTAGCAGGACCTGATAGGAAACTGAAGCCTGTCTGCACTTATGTGATTGCAAGGCTGTGATTGGCTGTCCCCTCCTACTGTGCTTCTTAGGACACGCCCACCCCTCATTTAAAACACAGACAGGGACCAGTGAACATCTATTCGATCTCCAATAAAGGGGTGATTTTTAAAGATAAAAATAATCATTTTTAGCACCATGTAAAAGCAACACCATATATTACTTACAATTGCCAACAAAATTAGGGTTTTTCATGTATCTATATGTCTCCTTTAACATTTTCAATGACATGGGACATGGCCTCCCCGTAATTTGGAGCGTTCTGGATAACAGGTTTCCAGATAATGGATTCCATATAGATGTCAGTAGTACAAGTTATGTATTTTGATCTGGGTCAAACTTAAAAGAATTCCTTAGTATACGTCTTAAACAGCCATTCCTTTGAACACCTAAAATAATGGCAGAAGGAAATTTGATTTCTTTGTGTGTGTCATTTTCTGCTTCATTTTTATGTATAATGGAAGGACTACATGGACGTTTTCGGCGAGATCCGACACTCTGCACCAAAACGCCGGCGTCAAATCGCATGCAACGGAAATAAGGTAAGTGAATGCATTGTCCCATGGAGTCGCAGCATTGATCCGACGCAACACAATTGTCGGATGCAGACGCTGCGCGCTGCGTCTGCATCTGTCAGTCGTGTCACGTCGGATCAACGTTGCGACTTCATCCGACATTTCCATTACTTACCTTATTTCCGTCGCATGTGATTTGACGCCGGCGTTTTGTTGCAGCGCATCGGATCGCGCCAAAAACGTCCATGTAGTCCTACCCTTACTGGTACACACACAGGCTTAAGGTGGATCTCCAGCAGATGTTGTAGTAAGCAAAGCTCACAGCACACCTTACTGCTCATATCCACTCAGGGCTGGATATTATTTAGGCATACAGTGTAATGTTGTATTGTAAATTGCTGTAAATCATCCTTTTCAGTTTTATTTGCATTTTTTCCACAAATGTGCCACAAAGCTACTATTAAATAAAGGACATTGAAACGGAATGCTGAATGACATGCATTGATGGAGGGCAGCTCTTGTTCCAATGGCATCTGATGAGTCAGCAGGTTGTCTGCAGTAAACAGAGCCAAGTTATAGAAGGAATATGGACCTGCTCAGCAGGTGGCACCCTTTCCCTGGCAATGCACCTCAAGCCAACCTCATACTAATTGCCCTCCCATGGAGGCTCTGTGTAAAAATCAAATATACACTAACAGAGGTACAGTACCACAGAAGGTATTGCTTTTTGGCCATTAGTATAAGTTACTGTTGTTTTAGTACTTTAGTACTTTCCCTGTAAACCAGTTAGTTTCCAAAACTAATGTTATTTACAGTGTGAGCAATTTTAGAAATGTTAGAAAGAGGTGCATATTTGTTGAGTTCAATCATACATGATATATGGAGCTGGTGTCACGTGTCTCTTGCTAGTGCCTTACTCATTTCCCAGCAAGCACTGCATGATGTCCCATCATAGTCCGGTGACTAGCTGTAAGGAGCCGAGGTATATCAAGTGGGGGTTATGTGCTGTCCCAGTCAGTTACTAATACTTAGATATTGACATTATCGAGTTGCTTTGCAGTTCTACTAAGATGCTTTGTTAAACAGAAAATCTTTCGGGGGAAAAAGTGCTTTTCTGCTAAAGTAAATGTGGCATATTTGCTCTGCCATAACTACTCCTATCTATTGTTTCCCCCAGTTCTCTATTAGCCTGCACCTTTGGCAGAAGAAACATTTTTATTTATTATAGATGACTTTTAAATCTCTTAAAAATATTTAAACTTTTAATAAACTCAATATTTTGGACAGGGCCCCCTATACTTCTTGCCCAGCATGCCTCTGAGGAAGCCGATTGGCTGGGTGAAACGCATCAGGCAGGAAGTGACGTCACACCCAAATGCATCGAAAGCCACGAGGGGAACGCACACGCCGGCAGGGTCCCTCTGTAGGAGCTAGCAACCTGAGAGATTTATTCATTTATGTGTGATTGACTTCAAACAATCAAATTTGAGTGTAATTTTTGTTTTTAAAGTATTTTAAAGTAATAAATGGTGTTACACTATTTTGGATTTGTATTTCTCCATTGGAGCACAAAAGCCGACCCACAAGGAAAGGGAGATCTGCTACACAAAACATTACAGGCAATGTGAGTAGGAAATTTAGCCAAATGGTGGAAACACACTCCAATGAGCATTTTCTAACACTGGGTGCTTTTGAAATATCTGAACCTACTACACTATATTGCTTTCTGTTTTCTTTATTGACATATGGTATAAAGACTTCTTGTACTGGTTGTTTTTGTATGTATTCTTGTATGTTTAATGTATGCATCCATTTATTGTATAGAGCTGCAAAATATGTTGGTGCTTTATACATATGTGTATAATAATAATAATAATAATAATAATAATTTTGCTTCAGATATGTATTTATGCATATATGATGCCTAGAAACCCATTATTACTCAGTTGCTTAATGCTTAATGGTTTTATTTATTTATATATTTTTTTTACAAACACCCTCATTTGGTTTACACACATACACTTGTAGTGCAGGCTTATAGCTCTGGTGGACTTGATGAGAGCTGAACCCCCTAACTTTGGTAGGCAAAGGGAAAAAATACCAAAATGTTAGTTTATCTCTGTAATGAAATGCAGCCCAGCGTCTTTTTTTAATTTAACAATGCCCATAGCAAATATCCCAGCAGACAAGATAAATTAAATAAATCTGTTATATATCTGCAAGCTTACCATGCTACCCTGGCAGACAAGAGGGGTACAAGTAATACAATTTATTTGCAGTGCACTACCTGTGGATTTAATTAATTCCCTACATTAACTTAACCTTATCAAACTGGAAAAACGAAAAAAGTATATTCCCCATCAGGCAAACGGTTAATTTTATTTACTCCCTTCTTTATTTTTCATTATTTTATTATTATCTTTACACTTATCTTCACTGCATGAATTATTTGACTTGGAATGCTTGCTGTGAAGCCTCTGATTTATAGCTGGTGAGGTTTTTAATCATATATTTAGGAGGGCCCAGGGTCCCAGTGGCATAAAAATTTGTTAGATGGTTAGTAAAATTACAAAATAGAGCGCCAAAAGTTTAATTATATATGCAGGGGTTGAATTAAGTTAACTTTTTAGTATGATGTAGAATGGCAAATTCGAATCAACTTTTCAATTGCTTCATTATGTTTTTTATATAGTTTTTGAATTCTTTGTCTTCTTCTGAATCTTTCCAGATTTCAAATGGGGGTGTCACTGACCCCATCTATTACTCATCTTTCTATTCGGGCCCTCTCATTCACATTCCAGACTTGTATTCAAATAAATGCATGGTTGCTAGTGTAATTTGGACCCTAGCTACCACAAACAATAAAAAATGAAAACCAATTGCAAATTGTCTCAGAATCAGGGCTGGATTTACATAGCGCGCGCACCTAGGCCCACTGCCATTCGTCGTCCCTGTCCTCTTCCCTTAATAGGGATTGTTGCAAATTTAAAAAATGATTGTATTTCCATCACATCCCCAGTGTTTTTGAACCAATGTGGGTATGGTTGGGCAGCATTCTGTCCCCTAAAATCCTGCCACCCTAGGCTCAGGCCTAGGTGGCTCAGAATATCACTCTCTACACCATACTCACTCATTAAATTAATCTAATGGTGAACAACCTCTTTAAAAGATGTGGGTCAAAATAAGATTTCAGATTAAGAATCTAATGGTACCTATTGGTGTTTGGGTTGGGAAGGAGAGAGGGGAACCCAGGCCCAAATTTAGCAATGGGACCAACGGACTTAAATTTGACATTGCATTATAATTCTTATTTATCATGCTGTGTAAAAATTGGATGAAAAATAACCGGTGATGTTGCCCATAGCAACCAATCCACAATTAGATTTCAACCTGCAAGTTCTAAAACAAAAGTAAAAATCTGATTTGTTGCTGTGGCCAACAACAGGGGCGTAATTATAGAGGAAGCAGACCTTGCGGCTACAGGGGGTCCAAGCAGGTATAGGGGCCCCATAAGGGCTTTGATTCATATGCAATTTCAATACATATCGGTAAAACAGGTAAACCTCTAAACATTTTGGAAGCCTGAAAAATAATTTGCTGTAGGGCCCAGAAATATCTAGTTATGCCACGCCAACCAAGATCCGCTCTGTGTGGATGCTGTGGATGCTCCCCTGCCTGTTCGCACCCGCCTTTTGCAAATGCTAGGAGGAGGAGGAAGGCAGTATAAGGTATGTGTTCTGCACAGATGGGAGAGGGGAGAGTCATCTGCCTGTACAGGTATGGGACCTGTTATACACAATGCTTGGGACCTGGGGATTTCCGAATAATGGACCATTAGTCAATACACAGTGCAGCCCACATCCAGCCTGGAATATTAACAGTTTAGTTTTTCTCCAGCCCCTTTAATTTTACCAGGAAATGCTACTTTCATCTGGCAGTGTAAATGCCATTAAACATCTATGTAATGTCACCGTACTTGTTCTACCCATAATCTATATTTCCTTTTTTCTTGGCAGTTGAGAACACTTTAGGTAAAGAGATCTCTGTAGTTTCTGCACCACTATCCCTGCAAATTTTCTTTGCTGCTGCCTTAATATACATTTGTGCTTTTAGCTGCAAGTTAAGGCTAAAAGCCCCATTTCTTTAACCAAATGTAAATACCTGCATTGATTTGGTGGTTTAAAGCACATTTTTTATTTATATTTATTACAAGGGAATTATCTAGGCTAAACCCATTTTCTCCTTTGCTTTAACATCATACTTCTTAGTGTAGAGGAAATGGGAAAAAAAGCAAACAGCCTTAATGTTTATGAGTGTTCCCATTTCCTGACTTTATCACAAGATCTCTCTGCAGGGATTGTACCTTTAAGCGGTTTTCACTTTACGAAAGAGGCTAAATAACTCTCAGCAGAAAGTGAGATTTTAAGATTGTTCCTTCCTGGGCCATGTAAGTATTTTATATCTCTGTACTCTGTTTTCTGTGTAGAAAAGTAATTGAAAAACCAAAGCAGGAGTGGTAACAAACTTAATTTCAGCCTGTGTTCTAATAAAGGCTATACTGGGGAAAAAGGTTGCTGTTCTCTATGAAAGTGCATCTTGACTTGTTTTACACAGAGCTTGATGACTGCTAAAAATCGCTTGTTTCTTTCATCTAGATATTTTTTTGGAAAGGTGATTAATTATAGAGAATTTAATTAAATTTAAGACTGCTGCAGAATAATGTAGAAGTAACCCTTAATAGACAAATCTTACTGACTTTAATGGAAGGTTCCATCCTTGAAATAATAGTAATGCAATAGTAATGTACCCTATTAACAGAGCTGTTGTAAATGTTTTGGGCTAGCTCTACTTAAATCAACGTATCATCCTTCAAATTTTTACTCATTGCACAGGTGAGAATTCTGGCTAAAGATCTATATGCATGTCACGTTACATGCTCAGAGCTGCATTTAGCCTTGTTTGCATCACTGTTCTATGGGTGATACTACAATTTTGAGACTTTAAGTGAGTGCAAGTTTGCAGGCCGATTAAGTGATTTATATCCAGCAGGTGTACATTCTATACACCATCTCTATACACAGGGATATCTCTATGGGAGTGCTAATTTTCAGTCTATGGGATAAGGGAGGACAGACATTAAGAAGAAGATAAACCAGGCATCCAACTTCTTTCTAGCTACTCCTAGCAGTTATTTACTAAAACACAAATGAATCTTAGTTTTTTATGAAAGCAAAGTCGATCTTCTATGAATTGAACTCATTTATCACTAATATTTCTTTAAAAAGTTGGATCAGCTGTTGCTGGGTGTGAGGTTGAGCCAAACAATCCTAACCAAAAGCTCTTCTTCTATAATGTGCCTAACTTGCATTCATGTTCCCCTTTTTTCCTTTTATTTTTATTCCTTTCCCCTTTTGGTTGACATTTTGCTGGATATGTTTTCTTGTTTACCTTATGTATGCATCAGTGCTATCTATGCCAATGATAACTTTGCCCGGGGTGTTCCCGGTTTGCACACGTACATGATGTCAACTTTTCACTTGAAAATAAAAATATATAAATAAAAAAAAAAAGTTGGATCAACAAAACATCACAGCAAAATCGAGTGTCATTTTATATGGTATCATTGACACTCCGTAAACTCGACTTTTGCTGCCAAAACTCTACTGTTTTGGATTATCTGACAAAATCCCCAACTTTATCAGATTATACAATGAAGAGCACGATGTCAATAAACAACTTCATGGACATCTGCCATTGACTTCTTCATGACCTAGACAGGTTTGAGGTGCAGTATTTTCATATTTGGATTTTTATCATCTTTCAAGGTTTTCCCTTAAAAACCTTGACCAGATAAATTTAAGGTTTAATAAAGGATCATGATCGACTTCTGATTCTTGCCGCCTAACATTGACCCTTGCCTGGACTCGACTTTGACCTTGTCTGTACCTCTTGTGCCGCGCTTCCAACCACCTTGGCTGTGGGTAGGATCCCTGAAAGCCTGGGGCCCCAAAAGGGTGTCGGTGAACACTGGAGTTAGTAGGGCTCTCTTACTACACCTAAGGGGTAGGTCCTCGCAGTTACGGGCTTCCTTACACTACTGAACTGTAACACCCATTTTGTAAAGATACTTGCATCAAAATGTGTGTTTTGCATTTCTGTATAGTTGTGATCAGTGCTGTTCAGTCCTTCCTGCATCCTGTGAAGAATTGAGCACTGCTGCATTTATTAATACAAGGGAGCCCTGGAATTACTGCCACCTCCGGACTAGGCTGTAGTCCCAGGGTTACACTTGTGCCCTGCATCAATATGAGCAGCGCAGTTGCTTCTAAAGAATCAGGAACACACGTCACTCGCATGATGAACACCAGAAATGATGTCAAGCAGATATCCGCGCTATGACGGAGAATTTGCACTACAATGGTGCTGGAATTCTTTAGAAACAATTGCTGCATTGTGGGACAGAAACATAACAAATGGCACTTTACAGACATAACTGGGCCCAGGTCCGGACTGAGAATTAAAATAGGCCCTGGCATTTCAGGTACACAGAGGCCCAATCAGCCCTCAGCCCACTAAATACTGACTTTCTATTGGACTTTATAGCAGCCCCTCTGGCATTTGCCAGAACCCACAGATTGCCAGTCCAGGCCTTATAACTGACATGCAACCAAGGTTCCTAAGAGAGACCAGTAACTGCATGGTAGGAACATGTTCAAGCAAAGTGCCAAATGACGCAGAAGAGTTCCTACAGAATCAGACAAGGATATGGCTGCTTTAGAAAGCAAGAACAAGGTTCTGACAAGGTACTGACCTAAGCTTGTGTACTAAGGTTTGGTCAGATATAACACTTTCAAAGTGTGCTGGAATTAACAAAACATTGATTTTTAATTAATAAAACACATATTATGCAATTACACCACTGTGATGCTTGGTTCTTGATACCATCTTGCTAACCCAATGGTGCAGTCAGAACATGGCAAGCTTGATGGCTACCACATACACTACTGGCCTTGCACAACACACTTTGGTTTGCATGTTGAACTCAATACCAGTAAGTGGGGAAAAAATGAAGTGCATAGCACTACCAGAGCTCCTATAGGCTAATATAGTACCCCAATATGTATCAGGGATTTAAATTTTGATTTTGATATTTATATTGTAAGTGTTCAGGATTAAGGGTCTGTTTCTTTTAGCTGCTTCCCTGCTCTTTGCAGAGAGCTATACATTTTACCATAATAAACAATAAATACATTTTATGTGGATATATGTGTAATGAAGGAATTGCTTATGCATTTACTAGTTCTATATAAAAAATAAAAAAACTACTCATCTGTGTGCTTGTGTGTGCGCATAGATATAAACACCCACACACAAACTAATATATGGTGTGAGAAAGACTGACAGGGGCTTCCACATAATATCTGTGGGGCCGCAATATAATAGGCTAAGTTCTAGGGTCTGAAACAGTAGACTTTAATAAAGCCACTGACAGCAAGTAAGAGGCTGACATATGAGTCACATTATGCACAACAAGGACTGCTTTGTAGTTTTAGCTGAACCCCAATCCGGTCCCGTACTGTAACTGAAAGGACAGAACAAACCACAGCCTTTAATAAATACAACATTTTCTACAAAGGCAGGGAACAGATCAACTTTGTATGTCTAAGGCACAGCTGCAAAGCCATCCCAAGTCATTGTTCCATTTTAACACTAATTAATAATTAGTAATTATCCTGAATGTATAAGGCTTATCCAAGTACAAGGCTAAAGTGTAAGTCAACAAATATAATGCAGCATTTACAATTACATGTTTTCTTTATATATATATACTGTATATATTATATATATATATATATATATATATATATATATATATATATATATAATATATATATATATATATATATATATATATATATATATATATATATAAGCCACTCACAGGGCTTACAAATTAAAAACAATCTTTATTTTCAGAACTTCAACCTGACGTTTCAGCCCAACCCTAGGCCTTTCTCAAAGTACTAAAATAACAGTGGCAGGAAAACAGCAGCACTTGTGACGTGTTCGCATAGTCATAATTTATCACTGTAGATCATATACCCAATAAAAACTACACTCAGTTTACAAATCATTAACAATATTACACCAAAACTATTTTTAAAAGCAAGGCACTAAAAAGCAATTATTATTGTAACGAACAAGTAACATATTGCTACAGACTCGATACAAACAATTGCTCTTGTGTCAATCTCTGAGCAGCTGTTAAACTCTAGAGTTACCAGTCGTTAGAGGGCTGCTGAAATTTGTATACATTCTCTTATAAAACAGAATAAAACAGAATAAAGAGCTTAACCCCTTCAGTTTGTTTAATATACTGCTCCCTAATGCTTAATTTTCTATTTTTTTAAATTAAGTATTAATCCTCTTGCTTTCTGTGATGCGACTATTTTTATTATTTAACAATTCATATTATTTATCCTATTACTTTTCTAATCACCCTGCTGCCTGTGATGTATAGTTTCTAGGGACCCAAGAAGTTGTTTTATGGTACTTTTATAAGAACATCTAAATTCTCAACCCAATTATATCCAGACTTAATCCTCTGTTTTAACTCTCACTGGGCCAAAGAAACTTAATTCAACACCATTAGTGCTTAATAATCTACTTATCCCCTTCAGTAAATCTCAACCTCAATAAGTAAAAAAATGAAATAATTAAAAATATAAATGAATAAACAGAAAATAGCAACCCCAAGATTTTATGTTATGTGAACCCAAAATTATATATATACAAAACTGGAGGATGGCACACCGCTTCCACTATATGCCCAGGTGCAAGGTAAAATATCATACATTATCCAAGAAGACCAGCAACACCGGGACTTTTGAGCAAAAGTCAAAATATTGTGTTAATGTGAGTATACTGTATACAGTCAATGTGATGTTTCAGTCCACTCTGGGACCTTTCTCAAGGCCTTGAGAGAGGCCTGTATATAGATATTCCATGTATTTAAATATATGCTGAATAATGTTACATATGTTTGTGGGTTCAAATGCACAATTTTGAAAAGTACTAAAATACTGTACATGCCTGGTGCAGAATATAAAGAGTTATATGTCCTAAGCAGAGGTTGTTTGATGCCAGATTATGGCTTAATAAGCAGACAATTTTGTCAGGTAATTTTTACCCTTTCAGTGCCACAGTTGGCTCTTTGATCTATGATGAGAGCGGCCATGTAAACAAAGACACAGCATAGATCAAAGAGCCTTCTGGAAACGTATAATCTACAGCAACAACAATATAGGTCTGTTTGTCTGGGCACTGGCGATTTTGTATTCTGTGGCAAAGAAAGGGTTAAACCTGCTACATGTGTCAGAAATAGACATTGCATTTTATGTCATGGATATCATTGATTTGTTAATTTGTACTGCTGTATATAGACATTTTGGACAGGGTCAGGGTTGGACTGGGCTGCTCCCCCAATGGGCCGCCACTAAAGAAAAAGATTAGCCGCAACGTGCCGGCGTTGGGAGTTTGAATGTCCGGAGGTGGTTCCCATTAACTACTAGAAGGGCCCCTGTTATCGCAGCCCCGGTGGGCCCCCAATGCTCCAGTCCGACCCTGGACAGGGTGTGCCAAACATATCAAAATGTGCCTTATCCAGAGTATAACATTTTTGCAAAAATGACCAATATCACAAAGTTGGAGATCTCACGGTCGAACCCACACTAGAGATATTTCAGAAAAATATAGGATTCAATTGACATCACAGTGAGAACCCTGTTAACATCACAGTGCTTTTTACACAGTCAACTTCTGTACGAGACATTAGTGATATATTAAGATATGGTATATTTGGTAGTTTTCTGTCATTTCAACAGAAGTGGACACTATAAAAGTAGACACGGGGTCTCACATCAACTGTAACATAAAGCAGGCGGGTATCTGTTTATGGAATACTTATAAAACTGAGAGTAAAAGAAGTTTGAGTTTATGATCTATTGGAGACATTTTAGGAGAAAAGTCATACAAATTCTTAAATTTACTCACATTTAGGGGCACATTTACTAAGGGTCGAATATCGAGGGTTAATTAACCCTCGATATTCGATCATCGAAGTAAAATACTTCGAATATTGAAGTCGAAGGATTTACCGCATTTACTTCGATTGAACGGTCGAAGGAAAAATCGTTCAATCGAACAATGAAATCTTTCGAATCGAACGATTCAAAGGATTTTAATCCATCGATCAAAGATTTTACTTCGATCAGAAATTGCTTAGAAAGCTTATGGGGAAGGTCCCCATAGGCTTAAGGTGGCCATACACGGGCCGATAAAAGCTGCCGACAGACCAAGTCGGCAGCTTATTGGCCCGTGTATGGGGGCCCCCGACGGGCTTCCCCGATCGAGATCTGGCCGAAAGTCGGCCAGATCTCGATCGGATGGGGTTAAAAATCCCGTCGGATCGCTGCCGCATCTGTTCGTTGATGCGGTCCCGCGATCCGACCGCCCGTTTGGCGAACGCTAGGATCCGATCGTTGGGCCCTAGGGCCCACGATCGGATCAGCCCGATATTGCCCACCTCAAGGTGGGCATATCGGAGGGAGATCCGCTCGTTTGGCGACATCGCCAAACGAGCGGATCTATCCGTGTATGGCCACCTTAACATTGGTGCTCGGTAGGTTTTAGGTGGCGAAGTAGGTAGTCAAAGTTTTTTTTAAAGAGACAGTACTTCGACTATCAAATGGTCGAAAAGTCGAACGATTTTTAGTTTGAATCCTTCAATCCAAAGTCGAAGTCGTAGTTGAAGGTTGAAGTAGCCAAAAAAAACCTTTTTTCATTCTAATCCTTCACTCGAGCTTAGTAAATGTGCCCCTTAATATCACTTAGCAAACAATCAAATGTATCTGAAAAGTAAATGGCTATGGGCTATGGGGTGGTTCACCTTTAAGTTAACTTTTAGTATGTTATACAATGGCTAATTCTAAGCACCTTTTCAATTGACCTTCATTTTTTCTTTTTAATAGTTTTTGAATTATTTCCAGCTTTCATATGGGGTACTAACCCCATCTAAAAAAAGAAATGCTCTGTAAGGCTACAAATGTATTTTTAATACCAATTTATATTACTCATCTTTCTTTTCAGGCCCTCTATATTCAATCCCAGTCAATGCATGGTTCCTAGGGTAGTTTGGACCCTAGCAACCAGATTAAGTAACATAGTAAATTAGGTTGAAAAAAACCACACGCCCATCAAGTTTAACTTTTTAAGTCTGTATGTAACCAGCCTACTAGTTGATCCAGAGGAAGCATCTCCAATTTGCCTCAGAGGTGGAAAAAAATAATGGGTAAGGGACTGCATACCCTTTAACACTTGCAAACTACTTGGATCTTAATCTTCCATTTTTAAAATGGCTTTCCCTTTGAAACAGTCTCTTTTGGTCTAATAGGAAACTATATTAATTTCAGACTGTAGTACTCATTTACATGTTATAGGAGGGGCCCCTCTCTAACAAATGTTCGATTTTGTTTTTTGGGATACGGATGTTTTGAATTAATTGGTATGATGTCTTTAAGAATAAAATGTATGTTTTAGTTTTTGTGCCCACATTACTTTGGAGTGAAAGTTCTTCAACCCTGTGGTTTATAGTTTCAACTATTATTTGGTTTTTAATTACAAGTGTGGGTGAGACACCATGTACATTGATCATGGAACTAGTGATGGGCAAATAAATTCACCAGGCGCGAATTTGCGGCAAAATTTTGCGTTTCACCACTGGCAATTCCCCAACGAAAATTTGCCAACGTCAAAAGATTTTGGACGCGATTTGGAAAAGTCACTCGCGTCAAAACTGGCACGCATCGACATTATTCGGAGGCCCGTTGACTTTAATGTCGGCGTCAAGATTGACACGAGCATCAGAATTGACGTGGGCGTCAAAATTCACAAACAGGACAAATTTGCCCATCACTACTCGGGACTAAAATAAGTTGATGTAGTTAACACAAGGTTTATGTTTTATTCATTGGATATTAACTCAGTTATTTTACTCCCAGTGTTTTAAGTAATCCATAAACAGATCCAAGTACACTAAAATAAATATTGTCCAGAAGTGCCGTCTGCCTGTGGAGTGTTTTGATGTACTTGCAGTGGGGACACTGTTGATAGAGCACCTGGTCAAGGGGAAGAGCGGTGAGTTGGAGCGGTCATTTTTCTCTATTCTCTACTGAAAATTCAAACTATAGTTCCTTGGTTTAGCTGGTTTAACTAGCTATACGCCTAAATGCATGTTGAAGGGAAACCCACTGTGGTATAAATCTCCTCCTCTCCAGTTAAACAACCACGATCAAGGATTCTGCTGGAATAACATTATAAAAAGTCCAAAGTTTGTCTTCATCAAATAAGCCATAGCATCTAGTAAATGCTTATTGGTTTTAATGGGTTAAAGGCAAGCAGCAAACATTATTGAATTACCCCCTATGGTTTTATGCCAAAAGGAGGTAAAAGTCATGTCTTACTAAAATATACATAACAACATAATTTAATTCTCCCTTGGAACATTATTAGTATATATGAAACAAGAGTTCTAAATTCCACTAGTGCAGTTTCCTATAGTCATTTACTAACATAGGTTGTAAATGACACTAGTGCAGCGACCTATGGCAAAGAGAACTGACCAAAGCTAATTGCAGTTTAGCACCTATGTTAGTAAATGAGCCATAGGGTGAGCACTGAAATAAACACATGCAATTTACTGATAAAAACATGGCAGAAACGTTTTTTAATATGCGTACACAAGGGCACAGGAACCGTGCAAATTGCTAACAGTTGACAGGGCAAACATCAAACGCTGAAAAAATGTAGCAGTGAAACAGCACATTACTTAGAGGCAATTATATTACCACTGTACAACATCTTAATCAGGCTGTCATCATAGTTGAGTTAGGTCTGACAACAAACCTCACAGGAACTAATGAAATTAGAGTAAGGATCTCAAACCACGTACAATTTGCAGTTCCTGCATAATTAGGATAAGGGAGGAGGCTGGTGGGTTTAATGATTTACGCCGTCTCTGTAATTCTGGCTGTATATGGAAAATAAAGTGGACATTCAGGAAGTGGGAAGGTAAAGGAATGGTAAGTTAGGATTCCACAGGACAGGTGCATAGTATGCATTTACTATAACAGCTCTTCCTTTGTAAGAATGAGCTATTGCAGAATTTGTTCATGGGGGAAAATTTGTACTTAACTACAGTTCAAAGGATTTTATAGCAAAGAGTGTGGCAGATGCTTAAACATAAAATTATATGGTACTCTGTGCGTATATTATTCACAAACTAGCTCATATATAAAAGCTACCTTCTACCTGCATGTTAATTTCATTTGCTTCTTTACATTAACCGGATGAAAGGAATGAAGCAAATAATGTTAATGTGTTTAAATTAGAAAATATCTTCAGCACAGAATGAACATTTGAGAGAATGGAACATTTTTATAGACATTTTAGGCATGGGGCAAACTGTGCTCAGCAGCTTACTATAAGCCGTCTGGGTATGTCCCGCACAGATTGCCCGAAGCAGCTGTATTAGTCTATGAAGCAAGTTTAGTAAATTCAGGCAGTAGAAAAATACTCACTGGGATAATAAGAGAGATTGCAACAGTAACTAAGAGTACTCTATGGTTCTACTTATCAAGCTGTGCAAAAATGGCCAACAATTGCTCCACACATTACTGTATGAACACCAGACATCACAAAATAAGAGTTGGGTATTTATCAAGCAATGTATTTATACAGGCATGGGACCTGTTATCCAGAATTCTTGAGAACTGGGGCTTTCCAGATAATGGGTCTTTCTGTAATTTGGATCTTCATGCCTTAAATCGACTAGAAAAAAATGTGAACATTAAATAAAAGCCAACAGGCTATTTTTGCTTCCAATAAGGATTAATTATATCTTAGTTTGGATCAAGTACAAGGTACTGTTTTATTATTAGAGAGAAAAATCATTTTTAAAAATTTGGATTATTTGGATAAAATGGAGTCTATGGGATACGGCTTTTCTGTAATTCGGAAAATGTCTTCGGTAAGCTGAGACGGAGACCGGCGAAGCGGCGCATGCGCAGTTGGAGCAATTCACTGGTTTGCGACAACTGCACATGTGCCGAAATGGACAGAAATTTCCGAAGCAGAAGAAGACAAAAAAAACCCGGGAGATGGCTACGGTGAACTTCAATGCTGTGACTCTGCACTGAGGGAAAAGTAAAAAGTTAGGGGCATTTTCCGGGGAGGGGGGGAGGCAGCTAGGCTGGGGGGGAGAGAGGGGGGTCTATGTGGGGTGTGGGTTAGGGTTTTTTGGTAAAGGGTTTGTTTCTCCTTTAAGCAGAATGGCAACGCATAAGCTGGTGATATCAAGCCAGAATTTATAGAAAAGGAGGTTGTTCAGTGGCAAATGAGGATGTATATCCATAATATGGCCTTTGTCATGATATCTCGCTGACTGGCATTTGGTGTATTGGGTTATATATATATATATATATATATATATATATATATATATATATATATATATATATATATATATATATATATATATACATACAGTTATGGAACCAGTTATCCAGATATAATCTTGTGTAGCCAATGACACGGACATGCTAAGGAGAAAGTCAAAATATCAGCCACCCCTTATAAAATGTATTGTAAAAATGATGTCTATGACTTCAGCTCTATAGATGTGGATGCCCACATTTATTGGGGGTAATAAAAATGGGTATAGATTCTGCTAGGTAATTATGGCTCTGAATGTAAAGACAATAGGTCAGATCTGTGTCAAAGCTGAACTACTTGCAGGGGAAAACCTTTTTTCTTTGCAAGAATTTCTACTGATGTTATGGAGGGTAAATTCGTTTTCAGATTCAATTAATATTTACTTTATGTTGTTACCACTACCATTAAAACATGGAGCATTTTCTGCCTTACATATTTACATACTTATGGTTCAATGTCTGCTTTTTAATCCATAGCTTCATAATAGATATCAATGGCTCCCCAAGGTAGCAGGCAGTGGATGAAGGGCAAAAAGCCGCTTTAGGTGAGATATAGGGTGAATACTTCTTTACTGCCCTAGATATTCTTGAAATAAAAACCTCATGGAGTAAAAATTTCAGCACCTCAATTTTTATAATGGCTGACACAATAATGATTTCATGTATTGTAACTGTGATATAAGGAGTGATAAAAAGGAGCATGACCATATGTTGAACCTCCAATGGGGCCTTTCACAAAGTCAAATGACTACAAGTCACTGGAGAAGATTTCTTCAGTTGATATACATATTCTGATTGTTTTAAATTTTACAAAAAGAAAATGTGTTTACTGGTTTTTTATATTGTATACTTAAAATAAATGTGTTTGTTCCCCTCCATACTTCCCATTATGGAAATGGGATCTGTTATTGGGAAACTCATTATCCAGGGATTACGGAAAAGCTGTGTCCCATAGACTCCATTTTATCCAAGTAATCCACATTTTTAAAAATGATTTCCTTTTTCTCCGTAATAATAAAACAGTACATTGTACTTGATCCAAACTAATACTGTATATACTTAATATTTATTGTAAGCAAAGCAATCCTATTGGGTTTATTTAATGTTTATAGTAGACTTAAGGAAAGAATATCCAAATTACGAAAGATCCATTATCCAGAAAATAGCAGTTTCTGTGCATTCTGGATAACAGGTCCCATACCTGTAGCAGCTAAGCAGCTCAGTAAGTCTTGTTGGCAATTCACAGTTAAAATTTGATACATAAACTGATGACATTTTTTAACAGCTCCTTCACCTACAGAGCATGCTCCCTGAAGTTTTACTAGCATATGTTACATAGCAACTATTAATTTTTAAAATGTCATTGTAAGTGTAAATATCGAAAAAAATAGTAAATAAAATTAGAAAACAATTCTTCAGTTTCAAAGTCATTATTTGTGGTGAGCTACCCCTTTAAAACAATGCTTACAATTTAATGATGGCCAATGTAGTGGGACAATTATTTTTATACAAAATGATCATGGTATACAGGTATGGGACCTGTTATTCAGAATGCTCAGGACCTGGGGCTTTCCGGATAATGGATCTTTCTGTAATTTGGATCTTCATGCCTTAAGTCTACTAGAAAATCATGTAAACATTAAATAAACCCAATAGGCTGGTTTTGCCTCCTATAAGAATGAATTATATCTTAGTTGGGATCAAGTACAAGCTACTGTTTTATTATTACACAGAAAAAGGAAATAATTTTTAAAAATTTGGATTATTTGGATAAAATGGAGCCTATGGGAGATGGCCTTTCCATAATTCGGAGCTTGCTGGATAACGTGTTTCTGGATAACAGGTTTCTGGATAACGGATCCAATACCTGTATTTCCTTTATTTTGTGCGTCCTTCCAAAGGACAGGAACATTTGTCCTTAGAATGCCCTCTGCTCCTTCACAAATTATTAGTTAGATCACGTGGGTATCATTATTAGATACTGAACTTACAGTAATGCCATATTCAAAATTTTAAAGGCCATACTAGGATTTTTTTTATGTCACTCATTTTTTCAGTGATAGGCAGCAGAAAATAATGATATTGAGCAAAAGTTTATGGGAAAATCTTTTTACGTAAGTGGGCGGGAGGCCTTTTATTTACCCTCCCCGTGTTTCACATAAAAATAAATAGGAGAACTGGCCTCTGATAAAGCCAATCGCCTGCAATTTCCCTGCTGAAAGGTGGCCTACCTGAAAGAACCAGGCCACCGCCAGCTGCATGTCAGTCCTGTCAAACTTGGCCAGGTCTGTCAATTAAGAGAACACAGAGCAATCTGTGAGCGCTGAAAGGGATCTCTTTACAGGCCCCAGGAGCCAAGACTCAGCCCATTGTTTGCTCTGCATGTCTCACATAGTTTCAGGGTCCTGATAAGTATACACACCATGAAAACCTGTATTATATGCGGCCTAAGTGATACCTGTTCTAGGAAAAGGGTAAAGTGAGGTAGAAGGAGTCTGTGCAGAGGTAATATTGCACCTTCACTTAGTGGGAGATGGGGCAATGAAAGACACAGGTATGGTGGTCCCAAATCTCATTCAGCCACCCCTGTTGACTGATGGCTGCTTTTCCGCTTCTCGTTCTCGGAGCTTGGAATTGATGGCTTGCATGATAGTAAATTGCTGCCTTCAGAAAAGAAAATAAATCAGATTAACTGCTTTTCTAAATGAGAAGAGACATTAAAACCTGTTACTTCTAGGAGCAGCGATAAACTTTAGGAACACACCCAGAAGGAAAACAACGTAAAATGCACAGTTAACCCATTTAGCACTGCAATGTAATAGCTTGTTAGAAAGGAAACATTTGAATAAGAATTTAGATTTAACCAGTGAAAGTCGCTACAGACATTTTATTGCCCATTCCACCTCCCGAGGTATAATATGCTTTAGAACTGACATCTTCATACACCAGCATTAAAGTTGTATAAATACATTGCTTTATACATACAGATAATTCTGCATTCACAGTCTTATGCTTTTGTTATCGATAAATGAAACACTGGGATACAAGGTGCCTTCCTGAGTTGGATTTCCAATAACCTTCATTCCTCAATATCAATTCTGTATTTTTATAACAAATAAAAACAATAAAGAATATTGGTAGAGCAATTAACCACATGACTATATCATAAAATATTAGGGATTTACAGTATAGTATAGTTATTAATTTATGTGGCCTCCTTTTCTGTTTCTTGCCAGTCTGATTCCTCACCCTCACTAGCAGTCAAACAATTATTGCTCTGTGAGGTTACAATATTATTGTTAGTGTTACTTGTCCCATTGTCCTTGTCCAATTCATATTCCTGCCTTGCATTCAAACCACTGCTTGGTTGCTAGGGCAGCTAGGAACCTAGCAGCCAGAGTTTACATTTCAAAGCTGCTGAATAAAAAGATTAACTCAAAAAACACAGATTATAACTACAAAGTGTCTCACAATATTATCGTCAATTAGTGACTGGGTCGAACTGGGTCAGACTGCCCTGCCCCAGCGGCAAAGACACATCAGGCCCCCCGCCCCAGTCGCAACCCCCTCTGCCCCCCTTCACACATACCTTTTTTTGTGCTAGCTGCCACAACTGGGGGTCAGGAGGGAGATCAGGGGCAGCGGCAGAAGCAGGCAGGGCCGGAACTAGGGGTAAGCAGAAGAGGCACCTGCCTAGGGTGCAATCATAAGGGGGCGTTTGGCAGGAACCTATTAAAGGAAAACTATACCCCCCAAACAATGTAGGCCTCTATAAAAAGATATTGCATAAAACAGCTCATATGTACAACAATTTTCATAATAATATAATTTTCTAGTAGTATGTGCTATTGGGTAATCATAAATAGAAAATTGCCAGGGCAGCCCCCTGGAATCATGCGATTCACTGTGCACACAAACACACAAAATAAACCGTACATATTAGGTCACATGAGCCAACTAACAGACAGAGTTCTGTCTTTTGCTTCAACACTTCTTACTGTTACAGTTAGAGTTGTAGTATTTCTGGTCAGGTGATCTCTGAGGCAGCAGACAGACCATCACAAAATGGTGGTTCAAGGCAAAGGATGTAAAAGGCCAAGATTTACTTAAGTATATATTCCAGTTTGGTAAAATTCTTTAATAAATTAATTAATTCTTTTAAAATTTTGGGTTTATAGTTTCCTTTAAGCATATTCCCACCTACCCCTATTCTGTGTTCGCTACACCTCTGTAGCTCTGCCCTCCCTCCTCTGCCCCGTCACCTCCTCCCCTCTTCCTCTCTGCCCTCCCTCCTCCTCCCCATCACCCCCTTCCTACTCCCCTCTCCGTCACTCACCTCCGTCCTCCCCTCTCCATAACGCTCCTCCCACCCCACCGCTACTGTGCATGCGTGCGTTCGATTGGATGCGCATGCACATGCCCTTGGGGGCATGCACACAGGGGATAGCAGGCTGGCCGGCCAGGTTGCCTAAGGGGCCCAGTTGGCTTGGCCCGGCCCTGGTAGCAGGTCTGGGGCCTGGGCTGTCAAGATCTACAAGGGCTGGGGGCCCATTGGGTTTTTTCCCGGTGCCCAATCTGACCCTGATTAGTGATGTGAGAATAGTTTGTGGGAGTGTCAGGCTGAACCTACCCAACCCATCGCACTATTTGGGCCGAGCAATTCCTGCTGCCCTTGCTGGCCTTTCACCATTGAACTGTGCCCCACTTCCGCATCAGGCGTTGTCTAGTTATAGCTGGTCCAACCAAGCACTCTCCATGATGTCAGAGACGGGGATGGGTCAGGCGTGGATATATGGAGCAGCAGGCTGCGTCATGTGCAGGTAGTACAGGGTCAGGTGAGGGTTGAAAATTTATCAACCCACACATCACTACTGTCAATGATTACAGGCCTAGAAATAGTCAGCTTTGTGTATATTTGCAGTATGACTTCCATGGTAGGTACACTTAGCGGCATATTTTTTACTGTATGTGGTGTAAAAAAAAGGCCGGATAATCACCGATCACCAGGCTTTGCCGTTTAAAAAACAGGGTAAAAAACGGCATACATGTTTTGTCTTAGAGATGTTATTTCTTGGCGTTTGCATAGTATAAAATAAAACTTTGATAAATTTGCCATTTATTTTCCACAGCTTTTTACACTATTTTTCTAACTAGCATCTATCTATCTATCATCTATCTATCTATCTATCCATCTATCTATCTATCTATCTATCTATCATCTATCTATGTCACCATCTTAAAAAAAAATTAAAGCATTTTTAATATATATTGGTGTATATATATATATATATATATATATATATATATATATATATATATATATATATATATATATATATATATATATATATATATATTGGTATGATAGCAGCAAGAGTATTAGCAAGCTCTTGGTTTAAAGTCCAAAGTTCTTCTGAACCAACTAATAATAAAGCCAGGAAGTTTGTAGTCACCATCTTAAAAAAAAATTAAAGCATTTTTAACATATATTGGTATGATAGCAGCAAGAGTATTAACAAGCTCTTGGTTTAAAGTCCAAAGTTCTTCTCAACCAACTAGCAATAAAGCCAGGAAGTTTGTAGTCACCCACAGTTGGTTGTAGCCCAGGCCGTCAGTTTCAGAATTTTCACGGTGGATTTGAAATGAGATTACAAACTGGTCCACTCAATTGACTTAATGGATTTTAAGAGACTAGATCCTATTAATGCAGTCAGTGCCCCAGGGTGTCTCTCCCAAGTGCAGACAGGCTAATCTGCCATGCAAATTAAATCCAGCCTCAAGATGCAAGCCCTGGTTAATGTGATCCATTACACAGCTTACTTGTTTATATCTAATATTGTAACTGAAATAGGCTTACAAGCAGCAGGATTGCTGAATAGAAAAGTAAATTACTAGGAAAATGAGGTTTTGGAGTCTCTTTCCATTTTGCATTTTCTCCCTCTTGTTGAACTCTCTCGCTAGAGAAAAAGCAACATCCCTACAAAAAAAAAAAAAAAAACACGGAGAAATCTGTGAACAATAAACCTGATTTTAATGATGAAATCCAACTAACTGAGCGGACTGAAATTCCAATTAAGAATCTCAGACATGCAAACACAAAAGATTAGCCATGCAAAGGGATGGGAAGAAAAATGGGGGGAGGATAGCGACGTGAAATTTTCCCTAAAAAGAGGCTCATTTTGCTGTAGTTAACCTTCTGATCTCTTTCCTGAAATTCACATTCATTGTGCGTACAAACCTAATATTTAAGACCAAGTAGATTATTTGTTTCAATAGCAAATAAATGATGTAGTGGGTTATCAACTACCTGCACACATATCCTCCTGATATTATTTGTATTTGCCGAGGGTCTGTATATATCTGCCAGGCAAAGTCTCAGTTCCATGATAGATTTTAAACAGGTCCTATACATACACTTATCAGGTAGTTTGTGAATTAGAGCTGTGATTGGTAATTATATCTAGAGGGGACACTAATAAAAAAAATGCTTCTTTTAAAAAACCATACCTATTCATTGTATTACATCTTAGATCACTGTGAATTCAAGCTGGGTCAGTTTTTACCCTATCAGGTGACCATCGCTCCATATATAGAGCCAATGAAAGTTGTATGACAGACAAAAGTTTTATCCAGTTATATAGTTGGTTATTGTCACCAGAGATTTAGGGCAGATTTATCAACTTTTGAATTTCCGTTTATGCCACAATTGAAGTTTTTCAAACTCACAACTCACAAACTCAAATGATAGTTTCCAGTAAGTTCTAGATTTAATAAATAATTTTCAGGTTTATAAACCAAGTTTTTTCAGAAATGAAGCGCACATTTGATTTTGATGAGTTTTAGCGTTTTTTGTACGCACCCATACCAGCATCTTCTCACTCTCTGGTTCCAAAATGAATCTTCTTGAGTAGAAGAAGAGTGTACTTCCCCAGTCTAAGCCACACCCAATCCTACCCTTCAATGGTCACCCAAATTGCAACCAGAACATGCCCAACTGGTGGTACACCTGCAGGTTTTGGGCTAACCTGCACATCACATCCAAAATAATAAAAAATCAATATCCCATAACTCGACATTCTTAATTCTTCTGTCACTGCAGCCATGTTTAATTCTGATATGGGCCAGTTGGGAGAAACAAACATGGGTACCCAGATGGGTAGCTGAGAGAAAGAGTAAAAAGAACGAGTTCTGTGCAGCAATCACAAGGTATATTGCAGAGTGAGAACAGGGCTACCTTCTACATATACAAATACATATAACAGTCAATAGAAGGCAGCTTGTGATCTCATGGGTAAAGTGCATTTGCCATTTTAATCACCACTACTGGTAAAATAGAGAATTCAGGATGTAGTTCTGAATATTTTAAAAACCAAAACTTGAATCTCTTACTTGGGAATAATCATGCCAGTAACGAGAATACATTTTCATTCATGAATATTTGGAATTAAGAGAATCCAAGAGAGCATGTGCAGTAATCACTTCAGACCAAACCTAAATAGCCCCCAGGTTGGTGGCTGTAACTGCCCATCCCAGCAACAGGGCTCAATTCGCAAAGCAATATTTAAGCAACTGCATCCTTCTGTGTGTGTTAAAAAGGCATTAAAATTGTGCAGCTATTGCATTTAAATGGTAAGTTTAAAAAAAAAATCTGTAATTAGCTTTCTTAAACAAATGTAACCCTGTTTAAAACAAATAGCTATCTGCTTCTGTTAGAGAATTAAGCAGCACTTATTCTTTCTCTACCTTATATGTTCATGCAAGGAGTCAAGCAAAGAAAGGCATGACAACAGAGAATGAGGTCACTAATAAAGAAATTTAGCTTTTTACAGATGCAGCTGCAAGTCATGGTTTTGGAGGGTAGGTGGTGCGCAGAGGAGTGGCCGGAGAAATGGACAGAACTTGGGTTGACAAGAAATCTATGTTTTTTGGAAATGTTTCCTGTTATAACTGCCTTGTTCATTTGGGGTAACACTTTGAGCAACAGGAGGGTGATATTTGACAATATGTGGGTGGTGCAGGCTATAAACAAGCAGTCGGCTTCCTCGGCTGAGGTGGTGCGACTTTGAGGGTTTTGGAATTGCGCTGCTTGAAACTTAATGTGGGTTTCAGGGCAGTACACCTTCCCAGAATAAAAAATGAGATTCCTGACTCCTTATCTCGATTCCAGTGGGAATGTTTTCAACCACTGGCAATGACTGCAGACGAGGAAGGGCATCATTTCCTGGAGCATCTTTGGCAGCTCGAGACGATCAGATTTGTGGGTTAATGAGATCGTCTGTGGCCGAGTCTACATGGACATCATATAGTAAGGTCTGGACTGAGTGGGAGCAGTTGAGCAATTGGGCGGGGGGTACACATTCCCCCCAGGACAGGCAGGAGCTTATGTTTTGGTGGGTATATTGGATGGTGAAGCAGGGAAGGTCTTGGCACAGATTGAGAAGGGTAAGGCAGCTCTTTCATTCTTGTTTAAGTTAAGGGTTTGGGAAGATTTGACCAAGGGTTTTGTTGTTAGACAGGCGATAAAAGGGTTGACGAGAGGTCAAATTCGACAGGACTCTAGGAGACCTTTAGATGGACATATGTGTTATGTGATCCGTTATCCGGAAACCTGTTATGAAAAAAGCTACAAATTACAGGAAGGCCATCTCCCATAGACTACATTTTAATCAAAAAATTCTAAATTTTAAAAATGATTTTCTTTTTTCCCTGAAATAATAAAACAATACCTTGAACTTGATATAATTAATATGGAGGCAAAACAGTCATATTGAATTAATGTTTAAATGTTTTTTTAGTAGACTAATTTAAGGTATGGCGATCCAAATAACAGAAAGACCCCTTATCTAACAAGTCCTTGGTCCCCAGCATTCTGGATAACAGGTCCAATACCTGTATTATTAGATCAATCATCTTTTTCACAACCACTGTTTCACACAGGGTTTAGGATTGACAAAAACAATACAAAAACTTTTTTGTTGAAGTTACCATGTTTTCATTATTTTGTCTACCTCCTGTAACACACATAAACGAGGCATAAAGACTCTTTTTAAAGGTTTTTGTGCTGCAAGAACTTGATCTTCCCAGTATCTACTATGCCAGTAATCTGGTTAACTAACTAACTAATAACTAACTAACTAACTAACTAACTAACTTTAACTAACTGTGATAAATACAAACCAACCAGTGCCTTTCCTTTGTATATTGCCGCTGCCGCCACCCCCAGCCCGAATCCATTTCCGGAGGGAGGAAGCAACGCTAGTGCGGAGAGCGCAATTGCGCTCTCTAGCCCTAGTAAAGACCAATTTCCAAAAACGGAAATTAGGCTCTTAAAGGCACCAGGAGCGGCTTTTTGCCACCCTTGGAAACCTAGCTGGCGATGCCGCCTGAGGCGAGCGCCTCAGCTCACCTCAATGGCGGATTGCCCCTGCCTAAGACAGATATTTTAGGTTGCAGAGAGCATTTCTGAGACTCAGGATATCTGGAGTTTACTCCATTGTATTATAACACATGAACACATATAATCCAGATAAATGGTCAAATATCGTATATATATGGGGTTTTAAAGGTAATGTTCAAGGTGCATTATATTTCACTCACTGTGTCTTAGAAAATTAATAGGGTTATACAATAAAAGGCACGAAGTTTAATCAGGTGCAGTAACCCACATGCAACCAATCAACAGGTAGCATTTCCTGATCACCTGTTTAAAAGCAAAACATCTTATTGGTTTGCTATGGCTTAAAGAGGACCTGTCACTCAGACATAAAAAGCTTTATAATAAAATCTGTTTTCAATCCAAATTCTTTTTTTCATTCAAGCATTCATAGCGGTTGTAAATGCATTTCAGCTGTCAATCAAATATTACCTGCCCCTCCTCTATTCCTTAGGCATAGAGGCGGGGCAGGCAATTACTTTCACTTTCCATTAAGTCACTGCGCTCTCCACATTCCCCTCTTTCTTCAACATTTAAGTATGTAACCAATGCATGGAGATGGACATCAGGTCTCCCATTCTTGTGCACAAACAAGATTTTGAGATGATACAAGGCTTGCCCTAATAACATTCTCCAAAAAATGGCACCTGCCTGCTCACTATAATTATGAATTCCCAGACCAAAGGAAACAAGGTTCAAATAATTTACGTAGGGTAATTAAAAGTTAATTTTGCTTGACTAACAAAATAAGCAAGGATTTGGAATTATTTTTTTCAGATGACAGGTCCCCTTTAATGCTCCTGTGCAAACTCAGTGCCTTTTATTACATAAGAGGGTAAGATTATTGATCAATGTGCGGCAAACCTGCGGCTAGTAGTGGCATGGTGGGTGCCATAGCATTGTATAATGTTCATTTTTATTATTTATGCAAATACAGACATGGGCAGTGTCGGACTGGCCCACCGGGATACCAGGAAACTCCAGATGGGCCCTCCTGCTTCTAACCATTTGACCTATTTCATGGTCATTCCCTATTTATTTATGGAGAAAAAAATGCTTAATAATGGAAGAAAATAGTAATTAGATATAAAAGACTTGTAGAATAAAGAGGTAGAGTAAGGAGAGGAGGAATAATAGTTTGGAAAGTGGGCCCATGGTCTAAGGGTTTCTGGTGGGCCTCTGGCATCCCAGTCCTACACTGGGCAAGGGACCTGTTATCCAGAATTCTCAGGACCTGGGGTTTTCTGGATAACGGGTCCTTCGATAATTTGGATCACCATATCTTGTCTGCTGAAAAATAAACGAAACATTAAATAAACCCAATAAGATGGTCTTGCCACAAATATATGTTTATGCGGCTTAGTTTGGATCAATTACAATGTACTGTTTTGTTATAACAGAGAAAAAGGAAATCATTTTTAAAAATTAGAATTATTTGCTTAAAATAGACTCTATGGGAGATGACTTTCCTGAAATTGAGCTTTATGTAAAAGGGGTTCCTATATACCTATACAGAAAAATATACATACCCCTGAAATATGTACACTTAGCTGTGAACAAAATGGTCTAATATTTGTTTGGAAGGCAGAAGCCGGAGTCCATAGGTGCCCATTATATACAGTAATTAGGGCAGACAGAATGTGTAGAAGAAAAAACAGTGGTAGATCCATAGAATGAGTGCATGGGGTGGGCAACTTTACAGGAGGAACTTCTCTGTGTCACTGCAGCAGGGGGGGGCTCTTAACGTGTAAGTGGCCCAGTGAGGCAGTTTTTATAGCTGTTTATGAATGTACTATATTTATGTTTAGTAGGGCCCTTAAATGATTTTGCTGTGGGGGAACCAGTATCCTGCAGTTGCATCACTAACTCACTTCTATAATCTATTAAAAAAAATGTGGTTCCATCATGCCTGAAATTGCCCCTCAATTGCTTGATCCCATTTCCAAGTGTTTTGGCTACAGGCAACCTATACACATGTACAAGATAATCCTGGACGCTTTTTTCTTGCTTGTGTAATGTGGCGGTAGCACCCAGGCCTGGACTGGCAATCTGCCATTCGGTCAAATGCCCAATGGGCCTCTTTTTATTATTTTTTAAGTGGGCCAGGGAGTAGGGATGGGCGAATTTTTTCACCTTGTTTCGCAGCGGAAATGACGCCCATAGACTTGTATGGTGTCGTGCGTCCCATCCCTACCAGGGAGCCGCCAAAGGGAACAAAATGGGAGCCAAAGCAAAGCCACTGAAAAAAGCTGAAGAGGAAGCCACACAGGAGAACAAAGAAGCCAAGGAGGAAGTAGACCACCTGCCATTTTGAAAGTATCTTTCCACTAAACACCAATGTTTTATTTTTAAAATCAATCCCTGACCACCAATGTTCTTTTTAACTTTTATAGAGGGACCTGACCACCAATTTTTTTTTAGTTTTATGGGGGGGAGCTGATCCCCAGTTTTCTTTTTACATTCATGGGGGGACCTGGGCCCCAATGTTGCATGTTTATATGTGGGCTGCTTTGATTTTTTTTGCCAGGGCTGCTTTTTTACTCCCAGTCCAGCCCTGTGGCCGTACACATCTCGTGTGACTTGTTTACTTTCAATACTGCCTGGCAACACATGATGTGCATTAAAAAGACTTCTCGCCCCCTTTTGTTGCAAGAGTTACAAAGAGAATATAAATCTCTGAAATCCAAGTTTCAGCTTTATTTGAATAAATCCTTCCATCCATACTAAGAAGCAAGGGAGGGCAAAGAGACAAAAGGGCTAATTTTTTTAACTTAATTTAAGCATTTTATGTGATTTTAACAGCTATGATCTTATCAGGGTTTGGCTATGGAAATTAAGCCAGTAATTATATTTCCCCTTCTTGAAATGTAAAATAAAGTGTGGTATAAAATGCATTAAAAATGTAATGCAAAGTGTAATTAATGTTGAGAAAAAAAGTACATTGCGTCATTAACTTTTTTATTAATATTCTCACACAATGCAATTTCAGAGCTCTGTGCCACTCCATTTCCCTCACTGAAATATCTGCTTCTGTTTCTTCTCTGATACCTTTCACCTCGTCTTTAATGGGATGGCATTGTTCCTATGAAATCACGGTTCAATCATTCATCTGTGCTATTGTGGATAGAAGAAAACCTCATTTCTATGTAACTCTTTCTTTGCTGGATAGGCCCATCAGGAGCACTGCAGGCCAGCATTACATTGGCACAGATTTCTTCTGTAATCCTATGAAGGATGCTGGGTAGTATAAATATAATAAATTAGCCAGGCACGGATTTCCGGTGAATTTTCACGTCTCACCTCCCACAAATAAAACTGTGGAAAAATTAGTCGGGGGAAAAATCGGCCGCGGAAAAACCCCTCTTGCGTGTCAAAATTGTTGCATGCACGCATAAAAATTGCTACGTGCCAAAATTATTCTAACACCCACTTTAATAAATTTGGACAAATTAGCGTAAAAATTAACGCGCATCAAAATTATTTTGACACCCATTGACCCCATGGAATTTTTACAGTTTCGTGATTTTTTTTCGCCGTTGTACAAATTTTTCGTTGAATTTTTTCACTGTTTCGCAAATTTTTCGGGACACATTTGCCCATTACTAATGCTGGGAGAACTGGAGGTAATATCTAGAGCCTTTTTTTTTTGTCTATTTCTAATTCTGGTACCTTTATTTCTTCCTAATTGGAGTACGTAGCTAAAAACTTAGCGATTGGATTCACTGAGGGGTACCTAACATATTGGCACTTTTAGTGAACTTATCCTTTAAAGGACCATCTTACTTAACTTTCCCAGGCATCACTAGTGCAGACTAAGGGGCAAATGCATACATTTTTCGGTTGCGATTTTGCTGCTATTTTTTTTTTTAAATTTGCGTGTTTTTTTAAAAATTTATCATGGTTTTTTTTCCCATACAAAATATGTTTTATAGGAGAACTAAACCCCCTAATGGGAAAAGCCCATCCACTACCCATAGTGCCCCCTCCCTGCTTCCTCCCCGCATAGTGCATTCGTGAAAAATGCGTCCCTAATTGTGAATCTCACGTATCCGTGCAGAGCCATCTTCCAACTGCGCATTAATGGCCGAAGGGAATAAGGAAATCCAGAATAATGTGGAAGATGGCATCCTTGAGCTCTGCTGCAATTCTTAGTTCAAACAGAATATCGCTCAGTAAAGTGCAGTAATGGGACTGGCAAGTTCATGGCACATCCCATATAATAAAGGTGCAATATTAGATGTGGCACTTTTTTTTTTTGCTACAGAGTAACACAGCATTACTTATTTTGTTAAAAGTGCATCTGTGATGCACCCCCTACGAGAAGTATACAAAGTGTACATTAAATTGGCTTCCAGAATATATGCCCCTGATACAAGAGAGCCCAAGGAACCTCTGCCTCCCAGAACACACATTGTAAATAAAGTACTATTGTGCAAAATATCTGCTTTTTCTTTCTGTGAGATTCTGTATTTTTTCATATTTTTGCATCTAAATGCCAGAATGGGTTTCAGCTCCCTAGGAGTAAAGGGATGTTAAATAAGAATCCTAAAATCCCATACGCTGCATTTTGTCCCTGTTTCAGACAGAGGGTAAGATAAAAATAAATACGAAGTAACAGATATATATATACCAGGATATGGAACATCAAGAGCTGCACAGTGCCTTGCGTGGGAAGGATCCACATATATTGATGAGTGTTTGTTGGGAAGGGGGGGCTGTTTGTTTTAACAGATGGCAACAAATGGCATAAAATTATATACCCATAATGTCAGTTCATAACATTTTGTTCGACATACTTGATTTAATCGCTTAGCTGACGATTTTGCTTTTGGGTCCATATGGTGGCAAATGGCAAATGAGCCCTCTTTAGACTGCAACTCCAATCTGGCACTTTTATCGCTGAGAAAGAAGGAAGCAGTAAGAGGGAACGATGCAGGGAACATGCAGACTGAAAAAGAGGAATGGGAAGGGAGGATAATTACTTCATAAAAAGGAAGAGCTAAAAGAGAAAGATTTGAATTGGTGAATGGGTGCAGATGCTAACTTGAGCAGCCATCTTCTGTTCTACTGGGAGGAAAACAGGTAATGAGCATTGAGCAGTGCAACACCTTCCATACATTTATGTGCACATTCATGCAATGTCAGATAATGTTACCCTGTTTTTCATGTGTCTGGAATGTTAGTCGTCAAATATCTAAAGTACTGACTGTGCTTGGCTTGCATTATGAAAGGTTAAGTTAATTTAGCCTTCAGTTTCTTTAGTTGGATTCCAACCTTTCATTGTGACCATGCAGAGGTTATATTTGCCACTACCTTTTTATGCAACTTAACACACAGGTATAGGATCTATTATACAAAATGTTCAGGACCTGGGGCTTTCCGGATAAGGGGATCTTTATACCTTATGTCTAAAAATAATTTAAACATCAATTAAACCCAATAGAATTGTTTTGCTTCAATGAGGATTCATTATATCTTTTATGGGATCAATTACAAGGTATTGTCTATTATTGGGAAAATGGGAATCATTTCTAAAAATCTAAATTATTTGATTAAAATGGAGTCTATGGAAGACAGCCTTCCCATAATTCGGAGCTTTCTGGATAACAGATCCCATATCTGTACATTACCTGATACTTTCATATTAGTTCAGTTCAGGTGAGTTTATCCTTATAGGCAACTAATGTGTGTATCTATAAATATAAAGGGTATTTACTAAAATTTACTCAAATGTCTGCCATTTTTCTATTTAAACAAAGTCAACCTAACTCCCATCCACAACTTTAACTCATTATTTATCAAAAATCAACTCAAAAAAGTCGGTGCTTGAAAAGTCTTGAATTGCATGACTTTTTCGAATTTGCAGCATGATTTTTTTTGAGTTGTAGCCTGAAAACCCTGACTTTTTTGGATTATTGTACGAAGTTTATTAGCTTTGGGATATAATAATAAGCACTGTGTATCTTGACAGCGCTATATAAATAAATGATGATGATAATAAGTCTCTAAAAACTTGAGCTTTTTTTCCTGTACAAATTTGAGTTTCTCCCCTAAAAAACTCAATCAGAAAAAAACGAGGCTTGATAAATAGGCCCCTTAGAGTCAACATTTGTTAGGGTTGTTAGACTGCTTCCGAACTGGTGGCTTAGTCATCCAGTATAGCTTATATTGGGTTTGGGGCAAACTACAGTGGACAGATAGTGACAAGAAAGGGACCTTGGCCGTCAAGCACCAATGACCCCCAAATAATGCTTAGATTCTAAATGCAAGTTAAATGTTATGCTTAATTCTTTTGAAAATATTCCCCAACAAGCTTTATTTAGGTAGCAGTTGATAATCTGGTCCCATTATACCTGTACTAAATACATGTTCTTGAAGGGTATTCTAAGCTGAACTAACTAAAAACATAAATTGGGGACCTGGAATAGTGATGGGCGAATTTATTTGCCAGTCGTGAATTTGCGGCTAATTTCCGTGTTTTGCCGCAAATGTCGCTGGCATCAGAACTGTCGCATGCGTCAATTTTGATACCTTCAAATTGACACTGGCATCAAAATGTGCGTTTCGTGAATTTTTCACCCGTTTCTCGAATTTTGCGGGAAATTTGTGAATTTCGTGAATTTCGTGGCGAAGTGGGACAAATTCGCCCATCACTAACCTGGAACAATTAAATATAAATAACTGTTAGTGCTTTGTTTTATGAAAGGATTTGGTAGGGAAAAAAAAGATAGGAGACAGGAAAACATAAATTTGGTTTTATCTTTTAAGTATCTATTGGTAGGTAAAATAAAATAAATGTTATGTTTCAAGCCTTTCCCATTGCATTAGCTTGTTGCCACCCTTACTTTGTCACTGCGTATAACCTTGTCCTTTATAACCATTTGTTCTTCCCCATTAGCAGGCAATCCTGTGTTTCATGGCTCTGCAATCACTGTAACTTATCATATATTTAAAGGGAAAATATACCCCAATTTTTTATTCTTTCAGGCTTATAAAGTAAAGGTGCCTAGGGCACCTGGCTGGCCCGGCCTGGCCCGGTGCTGGGTGCTGCACAGACACTCTGGAAATCAGAGGAACTTCAATTCCCAGAATCCATCCCTTCACAATGGAAGGGAGTTTGGGCAGATTTGTTTTCATTAAAAAAATGAGTTTCATTCGAGTTTTTCCCTGGGCAGTAAGCCATAGCAACCAATCAGCAGGTAGAACTTACTAGTCACCTGTTTAAATGCAAGCATCTTATTAATTGACATGGGTTACTGGTACAGGGCAAACGTAGTTCCTTAAATTACATAAATTACATATATATATATATATATATATATATATATATATATATATATATATATATATATATATATATATATATATATATATATTCAAGTTTTTTGTTTCGGTGGGTTTTGCTTGAAAACTCGATTAATTCGTGCGATTCGAGTTTTTTTTTTTTGCCAAAACCTCAATCAGTTAGAGTATTCGAGTTTTTCAACCCATCTACACTGAGTTTTTTACATTCAAACTTTTTCTTAAATTAGAAACCATTGAAGCTCACAAATTCCAAAAATTTGACCTTTGATAAATAACCTCCATAATGTTGGTTTCTTAGCTATCCACAGACTTGAGAACTGCTGAAGCCTTTGAGTGATTGCTAAACTGTACTAAAGTAGCTGTAAACCTGGAGGAGGGGGGTCATTTTGTCAACGTTTGTACCATAACTGGTTCTAGTTATTTTATAACAAACCCCAAAAGAATTGATATTCCCAGTCCAGAGCAGAATGAAATAGGTTTCTATGAGTTTGTACATCAAGGCAGAAGTGATCAATTATTTGATACACATCTCATTACTGGAGATCTTGTAATTGTAATCAAATTTTAATAGTTGTGGAACATGTATAGTCTTGATTACTCTTGATTAAAACTACCTATTAAATGTTGACTAGCGGCTGTATTTACTGCATCCAATCTAAAATTTCAAATAAGTCTAGCAAGCCTAGTGTGTTTGCTGAAATCAGAAATGAAAAAGCGTAAATTGTACATTGACTCTATAGTCATGTAAAATGTAAGCCTGCTGTAGCTGATAACTACTCGCATTCTTGTGGCTGGAAAACATTTACTTGCTTTAAGGGATTTCTACTTTAAAATTATGCTAGTGTCTTTCATACTGTATGCGTAAAACTACAACACTAAGGGGGCATGTTTATAAAGCTGTGTAAAATGATTTCTGCCTCCCAAATAAAAGTATAAAAAGTGAGAAATACATGGGGTACTTATAAAACTGTGTTGTAGCCCGTACCCATGAATTGACACTGTAAATGATCGCCAAGATTATTGGACCGATTTATTAAGCCGTGGGCTTTTTGAAGTTATGGAAAAAAAGTGAGACTCTTTCAGGATTTATTATGCGCCAAAATTGAATACGAAAATATTCCATTTGATTCATAGTTTTAGAGGTTTTTGCAGTTATTCTGCAACTTTTCCCATTTGTACTTTCTTTATTCAGATTTTTTAAAAATGACATTCGTGGTTTTAGAGAAAGTGAATAAAGTAGTAGTCTCAAAAACCACTAAAACTGTGAAATGACACTGCTGATAAATAGGCCTCTATATATTGCAAAGAGATAACTGTGGTGTGTCATTTTGTTTTATTTAATGTACACTACTTTTTTAAAGCCAGGTTTAAGCCATAATTGTATACTAGGGATGCAACAAATCCAAGATCGGTTCGGGATTTGGCCGAACCGAATCTGAGTCCAAAAAAATCACGACTTTTCATCGCACAAACAAGAAGGTCAAACACTTTTTACTAATCTTTTTTTTACTGTCTTTCCCACTCTTTTATCTAATTTACATATGCAAATTAGGATTTGGGTTCGGTTTGGTATTCAGTCAAATCTTTGACAAAGTATTCGGGATTCGGTTGAATCCTAAAATAGTGGATTCAGCAGATCCCTATTGTATACCCAAATACATATACTCTAAAATGTATTACAGTAATGGCACCTGTTTTCCAGAATGCTAGGGACCTGATTTTACAGATAACAGATCATTCAATAATTTGGATGTTCATGCCTTAAAGGAGAATTCAACCCTTAATTAAAAAAAACCCTACCCCCCAACCCTACATAGACCCCCCTCCTCCCCCCAGCCTAGCTGCTAGCCTGGTAAATGCCCCTAACTCTTTACTTACCCCTCGGTGCAGATTCAGGGCATCGGAGTTCATGGGCACCATCTTTTTCTTTTCGGTAATCTTCGGAATGAGAGCGGTGTATTGGCACATGCGGAGTTGGAGCAATCATCCATTTTGCGACAACTGCGCATGCACCTAAAGTCAAGGAAATTGCCGAAGTAAAGGAAGAAGACCCGAAGAAGATGGCGCTCGTGAACTCCGATGCCCTGAATAACCCAGTAGGCTGGTTTTGCTTCCAATAAGGATTAATTATATCTTAGTTTGGATCAAGTACATGACACAGTTTTATTATAAAAGGAAATAATTTTTAAAAACTTGAATTATTTGGATAAAATTGGGTCTATGGGAGATGACCATTCCTTAATTTGGAGCTTTCTGTTTTCTGGATAATAGATGCCATACCTGTACATAACTTTATAATGATGTGACTTTATTGTTGCTACCACCCATCTATTTCCCTCTTTGCATTATTTAATTTTATATTTGAAGTGCATACAGCAATTGGCATGGACAGGAGGCAGTGTGTAGGGTAGACACATGTCTTTAAAGGGCTGCCCTATGATGGGAGGGGTCTACTGTAGCATAGTTATGCCACTGGTTCCACTGCATTTTTGTAGTGGAATGAGGAATAAGACTAATGCCACATGGGGCTGACACACACCCTTCTAAAAACATAGGCCGAGTGTAGGGGCTGATTCTCAGCCTGTGGTTTTCAGCCTTAAAGCTTTAGGTGACAGTGTTTGAAGGACCCTTAACAGGTTAACACTAAAGTTACAACGGCATAGTTACACAATTTCTACTTTATAGCTAAGGAGCCATGGTTCCTCATGTAAATAAAGATCCATAGTGGATACAAACAATCTGTTTAATAGACTGTACCATTTCAGAGCCCCACAACAGTTGTCCTGCTTTTAGCAGGTCTCTCCGGAGGCATTTCTTTTTGTTTTAGTAGGGAATTCAGTCAAAATGGATAGCTAGAATTTAACTTTAATTTTTGACCATAGGAAACCCCTAAACCTCAGTTACTGAGTGGCCTAGGGGATGTCTACACTGCAAAAGTATTCAGCCCCTGCGGGCAGCAAATTAAGCTCCAAATTGTGCATTCCCGTTTTTTCACTATTTTCACTATATTTCCACTATTTCACTGGTTGGGAATTGTCTTGTTGGCAGTTGCTGGTTTCACCTATATTGCTGTCTATCCCTTCTGTGGAGCAGACATCCATCCTATTGAGGAACAAATGGATTATTCACTTGGCTTGGTGTTTTCTACTGTTTTTGTAAGTTTCTCAGATCTTGGTATGGAAAGGCCCTTTATTTGTTTCATGGATCCTTCAAAGCTTTCCATTGTGACTGTTTCATAACTTATGGTTTTTATATGGTTGCATTCATAATGAAATTAAAAAGTGAACAGTGAAAAATATAAAAACTGGTTCCAGTTCTGCTGTGCTGTTCAGTGGTTACATTTTGATGATATTTACTGGAATTCCATCCTAACAAATTTTAGGTATTAACTTTTTTGAAAGCTCTTGATGTCAGATTGGTATCCTTCCTTAGTCCTTAAGGGGCCCATTTACTTAGCTCGAGTGAAGGAATAGAGGAAAAAAACGTTGAATTTCGAAATGTTTTTTTTGGCTACTTCGACCATCGAATAGGCTACTTCGACCTTCGACTTCGATTCGAAAGATTCGAATTAAAAATCGTTCGACTATTCGACCGTTCGATAGTCGAAGTACTGTCTCTTTAAGAAAAAACTTCGACCCCCTAGTTTGCCACCTAAAAGCTACTGAAGTCAATGTTAGCCTATGGGGAAGGTCCCCATAGGCTTTGGTAGCTTTTTTTGGTTGATGGATCGAACGAATAGCGCTAAATCCTTCGACTTCAATATTCAAAGTTGAAGGATTTAACTTCGACAGTCGAATATAGAGGGTTAATTAACCCTCGATATTCGACCTTAAGTAAATTTGCCCCTAAATCATACGTTTTATAAAACTATAGGCTGTGTTGCTGTAAAAAGATATACCCCCATAATAATTAAAGGTGCTAAATTTGCCCAAGATCAGTAACCCATAGCAGCCAATCTACAGGTAGAATTTACTGATCACCTGTTTAAAAGCAAACATCTTATTGGTTGCTATGGGTTACTGTTCCTTGGCAAATTTAGCACCTTTAATTACATATGAAGCCTTTGAGTGATTGCTAAACTGTACTAAAGTAGCTGTAAACCTGGAGGAGGGGGGTCATTTTGTCAGCGATTGTACCATAACTGGTTCTAGTTATTTTATAACAAACCCCAAAAGAATTGATATTCCCAGTCCAGAGCAGAATGAAATAGGTTTCTATTGGGGGATTGAAGCTTAAAATAGCCACTAGTCAAAAAATAATAAATAGATTTTACTGTGGCCTGGAAATACACCACTTAACTTCTAATTCAGTCACTGCTGGTTTTCCATTTTTTAGTCACATCCAAATTAGCAGTGCAAAATATATTTTCTTCTAAAAATTTGAGCGAACTTTCTAGTGAAAAAAAATTGAATTGTTTAGACATTATTAAATAACCCTCTTAGTGCATATGTCTGCCACTGGCTTCTCTCTTGTGCCCTTGTGTGGCTGCACGGGCTACCTCAAATCATGTCTCCACCCATTAGGGTCATTTTAGCCAAAAGCAATCCTTGATCCATTTATAAGTTATAGGTAAGATGCTCATTATGGCATACAATACCATATCTTGGCCCCCCCCCCAAAATGCCTGGAAATGATTGTATCTTGTATAAAATTAATAATTTGCCAGAAACCTATGCTTTAAATACCTGGGCTCTCCCCAGCATTGATCAGCCTAATAATACCTGTAGACAGGAACAGCATGTCTTTCAGTGATGCAGATAAAAGCTGCTGGAGCCCCTGTCATGTAAAACAAGCATGTGTTAGATTAATGCTAAGTGACTTACTTATCTCCTCAAAAGCACCAAAATGAATGTGTCCAAACTCCGATATACAAGGCCATAAACGCGCAATTTTTATATGTGAAATTTCACGCCCTGATGCTGGCAAAATTGTCCATCTCACTGTTTGCAGTATTTGCTTGCTCTGCTTTTAAATCTACGTTACAAACGCTGATTTACCACCCAGCACCCTAGGGCTTGAGGAAATCAAGCAGTTTCTTCTTCTTTTTTTTTCATCCTTTCCAGCCTTTGTGCGAATCTGGGAATGTAAATACTACAATAAGTCATTTCTGAGCTCTCATTTACCCCCTGCTGGCAGTTGTATGTTGCGCCATTTTGTGCATCAGGCTCTCTGAATTCTAAATGAGATACAAATGTAAAGTCCGAAACTTATGTTAAACGAGAATGCAAGAAGAAGGGAAAAAAGTATAAAAGCAGCCATTACAAAGGAATTATGTCTGTTGTGTAACTGTCTTACCCTGCAGAGAAAGCATTTGGAGGATCCAGAATTAAAAGACAAGAGTTGAGAAAGAACCACAAACAGTATGGAACTGCAAACTGTGTGTTTTTATAAAGAACACAGAACACTGGTGCTATAATAAAACTTAATATGCTGTATAGTTATAAGTATCAACACTCACACAGATTTAGGTAAAATGCTGTTTCAGTTGGATAAAAGGAAATTAGTAATGGAAATGGTATTTATTTTCAGTATTGAACTAAGGACCCTGGTCATCTCTACTTAAACTGCCACCAAGGTTCCACATTCCACAATGTACACAATTTACTTTTCATTCACTTGCCAAAATAGTTTTGTTCCTTTCTCTCTCCCCATCCTATACCATATCTGACTTTTTGTCCTTATCTTCCTCTTGTATTCATTCCCTACTTCAGGGCTGTCCAACTGTTGGCCCACGGGCCACATGGGACCCGCAACCCCCCCTTGTGTGCCCCCACATGAAAGTCTGCCTGCTGTGTCTGCTTACCATGTATACACTTTAAAAGGTATCACTACAGAGATTAACTGACCTCTGCATTGTTTACACCTCAAATTCAGACTGTAATCCCCTGTATTGTTCACCCATGTGATCCCCCTGCATTGTTCACACCTGTGACACCTCAATTGTTCACAAACCTAAAACCCTGTGCTGTTCACACCTGAGACCCATATTGAAAATGCCCACATAGTTCATCTGTTCACACCTTATACAAAATGCTGGAGGTATCAATGTATCTAGTCAGAAATATATTTATATTAAGGCATCCGAGGGCGGCACGGTTTAGGGGGTGGCCCTTGGGTGCCTACTTTTTCAGTTTTTTGTTGTTATTTTTTTAAATCCCCCACCCTCCGCCACAGATTTCCATAGGAAAACAGCCATACTCTGCCTGCCATATGGTCCTTGGGTGTGCCATACTCTGCCTTCCCTATGCTCCCTCTGTGTGCCATACTTTGCCTTCCCTATGCTCCCTGTGTGTGTCATACTCTGCCTTCCCCATGCTCCCTGCTGTGTGTGCCATGCTTTGGCAGTCCTACTCTGCCTGTGTGTGAGCATAAGGAAGGCAAAGTATGGCACACACAGGCAGAGCAGGACAGGCAAAGCATGGCACACACAGAGAGCATAGGGAATGCAGAATATGGCACACACAGGCAGAGTAGGACAGGCAAAGCATGGCACACACAGGGAGCCATGCCTTCCCTATGCTCCCTGTGTGTGCCATACTCTGCCTTCCCTATGTTCCATGTGTGTGCCATGCTTTGCCTGTTCTACTCTGCCTGTGTTTCATACTCTGCCTACTCCATTCTCCATGTGTATGCCATACTCTGCCAGCACTATGCTCCCTGTGTCCGCCCTGCTCTGCTTGTGGAACATAAGCCTGGTATTTGTTCTGGGGGTTTATTAGCATTTGAAAATTATTGTTAGGGGCCCTAAGGTGTTTAATTATGTGCTGGGTGCTGTGTTATCCACATGGGAGGTTGATGCATATGGATTTAAAGGTATATCTTAATATCTCCTTGGGTGTGCCATACTCTGCCTTCCCTATGCTCCCTCTGTGTGCCATACTTTGCCTTCCCTATGCTCCCTGTGTGTGTCATACTCTGCCTTCCCCATGCTCCCTGCTGTGTGTGCCATGCTTTGGCAGTCCTACTCTGCCTGTGTGTGAGCATAAGGAAGGCAAAGTATGGCACACACAGGCAGAGCAGGACAGGCAAAGCATGGCACACACAGAGAGCATAGGGAATGCAGAATTTGGCACACACAGGCAGAGTAGGACAGGCAAAGCATGGCACACACAGGGAGCCATGCCTTCCCTATGCTCCCTGTGTGTGCCATACTCTGCCTTCCCTATGTTCCATGTGTGTGCCATGCTTTGCCTGTTCTACTCTGCCTGTGTTTCATACTCTGCCTACTCCATTCTCCATGTGTATGCCATACTCTGCCAGCACTATGCTCCCTGTGTCCGCCCTGCTCTGCTTGTGGAACATAAGCCTGGTATTTGTTCTGGGGGTTTATTAGCATTTGAAAATTATTGTTAGGGGCCCTAAGGTGTTTAATTATGTGCTGGGTGCTGTGTTATCCACATGGGAGGTTGATGCATATGGATTTAAAGGTATATCTTAATATGATTTAACTTTTATCACATATGAGTAATGAGTAGTTTTTTATTTTACCTTCTCTTCTAACAATGTACAATAGGCTTCTAGTGTCACTGTGGTCTTCAGAGCAGCTGCACCTGATACAGATGCATCACAATTGACAAAGCTGTATTTGCATTTCGATAAGAATCAGACACTGAAGATTTGTAACCCCAGTTAGCATCATATGCGGCATTTGGAATTAGAACCACTGCACTACAGCAACTGATTCATGCTGCTATAGAAACCATGGAGCTACAGTCTGGTATATAGGTGGCAGTAGTTCAAGGGTTCTCCTGCATCAATATGGACAATATGTTGTTGTTATTAATGACCTCTTGTGTCTTTTAAAAAAGGTAATAATGAAGCATGGTGTATTCCTACTATGGGCACAGGTGGTTGCTAAACAAACAGTCCAGGTACTTGGGACTCCGTGGCAGGGTCCTAACTCCACTAATAGTCCTTAGTAGCAGACCTGGTCCAAGCCAGGGTTAAAACCAGGGGTAGGTGAAAGAAGAGGTATGTGCTTAATTGTTGCGCCCTTGGCACATGCCTCTTCTGCCTCTCCCCTAGTTCCAGATCTGGTTGCTAAGGTCCAACTTACCCCAGCAGCCTTGCACTGATTTGAATAAGTGACTGGAATATTATAGTTTAATAAATTTATCATATGATGTATTATATAATATATTGTTACTAAAAGTTCTATGATAACCTGTCACTTTTTGTACTGAAGTTCTAGACTTCTTTTAGAGTAATTAGTCTGCATAGAGAGAGACAACCTTCTGGCATTGTCCCATATTTTAACAACATAGAAAGAATATGCAGTATAAACTTTTTTTGGTATAAACGTTGCATCACATTGATATCTGGTATATAAAAGTTTGTCTTCTACATGACGTGCAGGATTAATCACTCCAGTAAGCATGGCTGACTCTTACATTTCTAAATACTGTGCAATATAGAATACACAGCATACTTTGTCAGTACTGCATGATATGTTAAATGAGCATAAAGCAACAAGCATTGTCTATCCATTCCTTTTCATTCTACAAATGATCACTCTTTGTATGGAACAAATCCACAAGTCTGCCAAGTACAGTAAACTCTGAAGTGCTACTGATTATTCATATTCCTTTATATATTCATTTTCACTTTTTTCAGTCAACTGTTTGTATTTCACTCAGTGCTGATCAGAAGCGAAGGGACCAGCTGGAATTATTTTATGGAACTGCTGACTCAGACATATTCTAGTGTCCACTGAATACAGAAAAGGAGGCTGGCTCAGAAGAAAAAAATTATGTAAATGTTTTTCCAGTCTCCCTACTCCCTATTATATCTCTCAAGTGCGTTTGTAGAAGCCAATGTCCCTGGTGCAAAGAGCACAAAAGGAAAACCAAGGTAGAATGGGATAATGGAGCAGAAAGCTGCATTAAAAAGAACTTAAGTGTTTGGCTGTATGTATGACTTTTTTAGCTCTTGCCATCTTGGTACATGCAGTATTCTATTTAACATTCTAAATGTATTTTGAATTTATTAACAATATCACATCAACACTAATATCTCACCCCAGGTCTTACCCCAGTGCTTCTAAACTATTCCTGTAATTACCAAAATATATATATATATATATATATATATATATATATATATATATATATATATATATATATATATATATATATATATATATATATATATATATATATTAGTCTGAAAAATCGTAGAAATAGGAGCACTTGTGTAGTGACCAGTAAAACCTTAATGGAATCCATAACACTAGCCACAAACCCTGAAAGTCTAAATTTGTACTTTTCTTTCCATGAGAACACTTCAGATACCAGAAGAGAATTCAGTTAAGAGCTGGATTCTAATATTCTACATAAAACCAATATGTGTTTTGCTTTGCTGATTTCTGGTCTAGTAACCCCTTACGCTGCTCTCTTCTCTGCGAGCCTCATGGCAGGAGATGAGTTGATAGGATATGTCCCTAGTGTCTCTTTTAGCTGCCATTTCTACTAAATTAGTATTGAGACCAAGAAATAAACAATGTCCCTTCCCCCATTTCTGTCCTCTTCCATACACCCCCCTTCTTCTGCACAGCTCTGTGTCTCACTGAAGTGCTGACTAGGGAATTTGCCCATTTATGCTTGTTATTTGCATGATAAAGGCAGTTGTGTAGAAGAGAGGAGCTTGTTTCCACCTTTTGCACTGTCAGTGTCACAACTTCTTTGGAGAACAGAAAGCGAGAACAAGATGTTTCAGTCAGTTAGTGTTACTTGAGCAAAAAGAAGCGGTTGATGTGGTTGAAATCTGACTGTTCCTTCTCTGTCCACAACATGAGAGAGTTGGTTCAAGAATAAAATATTAAATAGTATAGGGAGTTATTTGCAACGTAAACCGTGTAATTTAGAAATAAAACATAAACCATAAAAATCATGACAGAATCCCTTTAAAGGAGAAGGAAAGTTTTCGTGCACTTGGGGGTGCCAAATGTTAGGCACCCCAAGTGATTGAATTGACTTACCTGAAACCCCGGGCCGGTGCTCCTATCGGCAGAAAACTGTACCGGCCCGGGGTTTCTATAGCGGGCACCACGGAGTGATTCTCTTCCTGCGTATTCTTTCTTCAAATTTCCCCGGGAAAACGTATGCATAGTAGAACAAAATAGCCAACTTTTTAATTAAAGTTCAGCTTTTTGTTCTACTGCGCATGCGAAACTGCGCAAAGAAAGAGGAAGCAGGAAGAAGATCTCTCACTTTGTCCTCCACCAACCTGAAACAATCCTCCAAGGCCAGAGCTTTCTATTCTGCACTTCAATAACTTGTCCACCACTTAGTAAGGCCAATTTAACAAGCTCATTCAGTTCTGACTGCACATACATCATGGTTCAATTCTGACAGCTTCTCTCCTTAATTCAAAAGCAATTGTATCCCCATGTTTCTGATATATTGTTGGAGAGCTACCATCCTCCAGATGTTTGCCATTTTATATATTATTGACTTAATGAAAGAATAAATAAAACTTTGAATCACAATGCAAAGAAATGTGCTGACATCTGCCCCCAAGTAAGATACTACGGGTATGGGACCTGTTATTTAGAATGCTCGGGACTTTTGTTTTTCCAGGTAAAATATCTTGGATCTCCATCCAAATCTGCAAAAAATTATTTAAACATTAAACCCAATAGGATTATTTTTCCTCCAATAAGGATTAATATATCTTTGTCGGGATCAAGTTCAAGGTACTGTATTATCATTACTACAAAGCAGAAGGAAATCAATTGTATCATTTTGAATTATCTGATTAAAATGCAGTTAATAGGAAATGAACATCCTATAATTTGGAGCTTTCTCTAAGCAATGGACTTGGACATAGGGCAGACCCGAAGAGGAGCGCCACTCAAATAAGACAAGCAGATGCATAAATAACTGCTTATAACACATATGACTACTGTACTAGAGTTGTTAAGAAGACAATGGAAAACAATGTTAACAATAGTAAATTTTACTTTGAACATTTGAGACTGTAGATTCCAGAGTTTAATCGCTAACATTGTATCAATTAGTATGTTAAAGAACAATTATGTAAATATGAAACATGAATGTGCCTATCCTAGTTTTTGGGGTTCGATTTGCATGTTCCACAGGTCACCCATGCCGCCACTGAATAAAATAATTCAAATATACTTCTGTAAGATAATTGAAGTGCAAGGTGGAGTCCTATTATAATGTCAGTTTATTTTGCATGTTATAATGTTCTGGAATATAATATGGAATATTTTTAAAGGTTAACATTGTAGAAAATCTCTCTTTGTTTATTATAATTGTACCACTTATTGATTAAGAAGAATGCAGAGTCCTGATTGATGAATAAAGAAACATTCAGGGCCTTTAGATGGCCTTTTACTAGAGCGGTGCGGCCGATAAAAGGAAAGAAGCTATTATTGTTAGAGAATGGTAGCATAACTGGGCCAAAAAAAATGAAAGCGCATCAAACCATTTGATGTACTAATGAACTATATGAACTAACACAATGGCACAGAATATGTAACTATTTCCAGATATGATAGCATCTGCTTTGAAATAAAGTAATGATCATTAACCATCTGCAAAATATTCCATACCCGTGTCGCTGGCCTCCGGGGTGGGGCTAAACAGAGCAGTGGATGGAGGGTCAGATTGAAGGTCAATTGGGTGACTCTTTTGTCATTCATCATTATGTTTGTTTGTGGGTATAAACTATTCATTTAAAAAAAAAAAAATAAACTCATAAAAACAAGCCAAAGAACAAATTTACAGTTTATTTAATCCAATAAGAGGAGCTGGAAGTTTGACCTGTAGCTATGACATTTTTAACCAACTTGGGCTTCTATAAAATACAGATAAAGAGACAATAGCATATAGTCGTATTCAATAACAATGTTGATAAATACTCAAAGCTCTGTATTATTCTATAATTTCACTACTTTGAATGCAACTGCATAATAAATAAGGATAATACAAGTAGATGACACAAAACACAGATTGTAATAGTTTTGAAGGAGAGCCAGATTTAGAGAGCCTCTAGATCTGGACAAAAGGTAGGTATGTACAGATAAATTTGAAACCTAAAATGCTTATTTCTCATATTGGTTTCAGTTACAAATAATGAACAACAGATGGCCCTTGTAAGTAATATATTACAATACTCAGGCTTTGAAAACAAATTAAAAGCTGTTGCTAGTGCTTCTTGTTTCATTCATGTATTGTTTGACATGAGGTTTGTTTCAGTGTAGATTCATTTTAGTAACTGGAATGCTTCAGTAATAAAGATGCTTAAAAGCAACAATTATTGATGGGCGAATAAAATCGCCAGGCACAAATTTGCGGCGAAGTTCCGCACTTTGCTGCCGGTGTATAAATTGGCAAAAATTTGCCGGTGAAAAATCTGAAATTTTTTGCTGTGCGTAAAAATTGACGCACGTCAAAGTTATTCGGACGCCAATTGACTTTAATGCATTTGGACAAAATCGTTGTGCTTATAAAAATTGACGCAGGCTTTGAAAATAACGCACATCAAAATAATTTTGATGACCATTAACTTCAATGCCTTTTGCGAATTTTTCACAATTTCGCAGGAAATTCGCGATTTTTTCAGCGAAACAGGACAAATTCGCCCATCACTAGCAAAAATGTCCATTTAGATTCAGTGCTACAGTTAGGCATTGTGGTTGTGGGTTCTGTATTTAGAATGTTTCATTATAGGTGTGGATTTTGTATAGCAGTGTTTGGAGGAGTTAAATGGTGTATATAGACTTGATGGTAGACATAAGACGTTGTATCATTTTCTTTTAACTGATCTTCTATATCAGTGATGATACTTGGACTTGACATATAGGTGCTAAACTGTACAATAACAGCCAATCAGATTTTAAAAGTGATGCACCATGTGATTTTCTGTTTCGCTTTGCTGCAGCCTTTTTTGTGCACAAAATACATTGCAGTCAGAGGGCATTTTTTCACTGTAACTTTTTCCAAGCAGAATACAAGTCAATGGCCATTTTTATGGTAAAAAACATTGGGTCAATGGGAGTTTTGTGCCTCGCTTTTTGAATAATCTACTACAAGTTTGAAAATTAAAAAAAAGAAATGATTGGTTGCTTAGATCTTATGTTCATAGAAAAGATCTAAAGGTGGGAATGTAATCAAAGTTGGTAACGGGAAAAATAGTGGAAATACGAAAATTTCTCCTTGTGAACAAACTTTCCTTTGCCCAAATTTAATATATCTTTTGCGAATCCGGAACACATGGAGTGATTATCGCATAAAAATAAATATCTTACCAATATCCGCTCTCTGTGTCGTCTGACATTAGCCCGAGGGACATTTTTATAAAGGTTTTCAAAAACATTGCCCCTCTAATGGCAGTTACACTGTGTGGAATGACACACTGTTAAAAAGCTTTATAATGAAAAAACTGTGTTAACTTTCTCCTGGAGCCACTAGTATGGGGGCAACCTGTAGTCCACTTACTCCCTGTTGGTATTCTACATAATACATTTCCAGTTTCTAGAGTTAAGCTGGCCATAGATGCAAAGATCTGATCGTTCGAATCCTCGAACGATCGGACCTCCCCATCTCCCGACCTGCCACTAACCATTAAGATCAAATAAAGTGGTTAAAGAACAGATCAGCCGATGTTCTGCCCCTGACAGCAATCGTATGAAAGTTATGTCCGACAAAAGCTAGTGACAGTCTCCCATTGAAAATCGTACGATCGGCAATACATGCAGAGATATTAACGGCAGCCGACAGAAATCTTTTAACCTGGCCGATCGACCAAACGACTGATCTCCGACGGACGAAAAATTTCAGGACTCTCCACACACGGTCCGAAAATCGTACGAATCCTTGATTCGTATGATCGGATCTTTGGATCTATGATCAGCTTTATGTGTGAAAGACTATTACTAAACGTTGCCTATAGGATATAATGGTTTTTGCCGTCTTGCTAATATTTGAAAACGAATGGAAAGATTGAAAAGATAGGGCAAAAATGCTTGACTCAAAGAATGTTCAGAAAGTCAGAGTGATGCATATAAAAACATCTATTCCACTTTTTATGAATGGGAAACTAGCTAACCATTGATAGTTAAAATCAAGCAGGGGGAAACACTTAACTTTTAGTAAGTATGTCTCTAAGGTCACTAAACTTTTTATTTTAATAATGGAAAGTTAGTTAAATTAATGTTAAATTAATGTAACACTTATTAACCTTAAATGCAGCAGTGGCACATGCACGGTGACAAGGCATCACCCTATAAAAACTAGGCTGGAACTATGTGGTATGGTGAGTCTGGGATACCTGGTATTTGTTACTCCGAAGGTTATGCCATAAAACTGGACCAATGGAACCAAGGTGTTGCATTAAAAATGTTTATTTAAAGAAAAAGCCTGTTAGCCTGTCAACTAGGTTATAGCCTGTGATTAAATGCCCTTTTTGGCATGAAACATGTAAGGTTTTTCCTGTAAAGTTTTTTCTTTATATAAACATTTTCTAACTGCACCACCTTAATTCCATTGGTCCATTTTTTGTGCCAGCCTGTACAACTTTGAAGTAATCATTTCTGCAACCTCCCCTAAGCTGATGGTTCGGGACATGTGCACCTGGGCCCCCTATGTTTTTCATTGCGTTTACCCCAGCAACTGTTATTGGACTTCCTCTAAATAGAATTTCCCCTCTATATAAATAGAAGCATGGGATTATCTAACGGTTGAGAAATTCCTAAAGGAGCCCAGTCCACCAATGCAATCTCTGTGGGGCAAGAGACAAGAGGTTTCAGGCATTATTATCTGGCACTGCAAATAAATATATATGGACAGAAGGTAGTTAGGACTTAGACACCCTCTGTCAGGGCTCCTTGCTATTTAGTGTTTTCCTGATCTAGTACAATGATTGTTTTTTGTATACTAAAAAGTATTCATAGTTTCCAGTGTCCCATCAAAGTAGCTGATTTGTTTGCGTTTTTATAAATATATCAGTAAAAAAATGAACTGCCCCAGAATGACAGGCTGAATGCCTCAGAGGAATTATGATCTTTGCACAAACACCATTTAATAGACTTACACCTCATTTGGCCTTTAAAAGCCTATTGAAGAGCTCCCTTAAGACCGGACCAATGAATCCATTGGAGGCCACTGCTGTCTGACTAGCTTTCAGTCTCTCTCTGTCTAACCAGCTGGGCTAAAGAATGAGTTGATTAGACCCTGCTGGGGAAACATAATGAGATTTGAAGAGACAGATGCAGTTAAATACATGAAGATCGTGGTCCCTCCCTTAACTGACCTCAGCTGGGCTTTTTATTATAGGAACAATAAAAACAAAAACAATCAGATCTCCTGAGTGTTCGGCTTCATTTTAATAAATTGTTTTTTAAATGATTTCAGTGACCACTGCCCGGCGGCTTTTTGGAGTTGATTGATGATCGCATGATTTTGTACCTGAAATTATGCGAGTAACTGGGTTTTACTATTGATTCAATTCCCCAGAAAATGGATGATACAGAAACATGTGTTTAAAACCTTCTAACACCGTCTAAGCCCTCTGGCAGAAAATTGATTAATGTATATACATTTTAATGAATTTCTGCTGTACATCATCATATGCTATGTTGGAGCTTGTTTCTTGTTTGATGCAGTGGGTAAGGGTTCACCTTATTGAAAATGGCATGGAATGCATTACTAGCACGGCTAAACAAACACAGCCCATAGATTTGGTGACAGATCTCCCTATTCCATTTTTCTGATCAAAAGTGAAATAATTTGCAAAAAAAAAAAAGTATTTCTGTTATATGGAAAAGTTTCCCCAACCAAAAAACAGCCATTTATTTACTGTGAAGCACGAGCTGGAAAATCGAATCACAGGCTCTTTCTTTTTTACGTCTTTATGTTTTTGCAAGAGGGGTCTGATAGGATACATAACTAACTCTCACAAGTGGTTTAGCAGAATAAGAGCTTGCACACTGGAAAAGTGATGTCATTTCTGATAACCTCCTAAGGCTAGCAAAATGCATTCCATATATTGAAGAAAAGCAAGTTATTATGGGTGGTTCAGTCAAGTTTGAATCAATCCATCTCACCTATCATCTTTCCATCTTTCATTGTTGCGTCTTTCAACATCTCAGGTGCATTGTAGCTCCCATCTTGCCCTCCTTTTTAATCCCCAAATTTCAGTCTGTACCAGTGGCATTAAGCTGAAGTCACATGGGATGATGATATGTCCACATATTAATTTTCAGCCAAACTGTATGATTATGGACCTCTGTGTGTTGTTCTAACAATGATTTTGAACTGTAAAGCTCTGATCTAGTCATACAGGTATGGGACATGTTATCTAGAATCCTTGGGACCTGGGGTTTTATGGATAAGGGATCTGTAATTTGGATCTCTGTGTTTTAAGTCTCCGTAAGGAATCATTTCAACATAATTTAAACACAATAGGATTATTTTGTATCCAATATGGATCACTTATATTTTAGTTGGGATCAAGTTCAAGGTGCTGTTTTATTACGACAGAGACAAAGGGAATCATTTTTAAAAATCTGAATAATTTTATCAAAATTAAGTCTATGGAAGGGCTGCATTTCTAAAAAAAATGTACTACTTAAAAACATATTTTCTTACATTGCCCCTTAAACATATCCTGAATCCATCTTTTTCTTCTGGTGATTTCTCTCTCTGCTTTTTTGCCTGATGCTTATTGTCTCTTTCTGGATAACAGAACAGTAGAGACCTCGATTCTGGGATGGCAGTGGATGTGATTTACTTAGACTTTGCTAAAGCATTTGATACAGTGCCACACAAAAGGTTACTGGTTAAATTAAGGAATGTTGGCCTGGAACATAGTATTTGTACCTGGATAGAGAACTGGCTAAAAGATAGACTACAAAGAGTGGTGGTAAATGGAACATTTTCTAATTGGACCAGTGTTGTTAGTGGAGTACCGCAGGGCTCTGTACTAGGTCCCTTGCTTTTCAACTTGTTTATTAATGACCTGGAGGTGGGCATTGAAAGTACTGTTTCTATTTTTGCAGATGATACTAAATTGTGCAGAACTATAGGTTCCATGCAGGATGCTGCCACTTTGCAAAGTGATTTGTCTAAACTGGAAAACTGGGCAGCAGACTGGAAAATGAGGTTCAATGTTGATAAATGCAAGGTTATGCACTTTGGCAAAAATAATATAAATGCAAGTTATACACTAAATGGCAGTGTGTTGGGAGTTTCCTTAAATGAAAAGGATCTAGGGGTCTTTGTAGATAACATGTTGTCTAATTCTGGGCAGTGTCATTCTGTGGCTACTAAAGCAAATAAAGTTCTGTCTTGCATAAAAAAGGGCATTAACTCAAGGTATGAAAACATAATTATGCCTCTTTATAGGTCCCTGGTAAGGCCTCATCTGGAGTATGCAGTTCAGTTTTGGACTCCAGTCCTTAAGAGGGATATAAATGAGCGCAGAGACGTGCAACTAAATTGGTTAGAGGGACAGAAGACTTAAATTATGAGGGGAGACTGTCAAGGTTGGGGTTGTTTTCTCTGGAAAAAAGGCGCTTGCGAGGGGACATGATTACACTTTACAAGTACATTAGAGGACATTATAGACAAATGGCAGGGGACCTTTTTACCCATAAAGAGGATCACCGTACCAGAAGCCACCCCTTTAGACTAGAAGAAAAGAACTTTCATTTGAAGCAACGTAGAGGGTTCTTCACAGTCAGGACAGTGAGGTTGTGGAATGCACTGCCGGGTGATGTTGTGATGGCTGATTCAGTTAAGAATGGCTTGGATGATTTTTTGGACAGACATAATATCAAAGGCTATTGTGATACTAAACTCTATAGTTAGTATAGGTATGGGTATATAGAATTTTAATTAAAAGTAGGGAGGGGTATGTGTATGGATGCTGGGATTTCATTTGGAGGGGTTGAACTTGATGGACTTTGTCTTTTTTCAACCCAATTTAACTATGTAACTATGTAACTATGTAACAGGTCCCATACCTGTACCCTATTAAACAGTAAATACTTAGTTAAATAATTAGTTTACGAGGATAATTCAGATAACAAAACTATAAGTCAAAGCTAGCAAAGCAATGTTTCTTCTTAATTCTTGTAGGATTTATTATTTCCTTATATTTTAAAAAATAGTGTACAATGCACCATGATTGGGTCAGAGCCATTATTGGACTATGTGTGTGCATACAACATTTTCTGTGCACTCTAATATTGTATTAAGCACTTAGATTGCATAACTGAGATGCACAGGCACAAGCACACACCCTTGGAGGAACATTAATTATTTACTAAATCCAAATTTATCTCATTGTCCCAATAAAAAAAGCTTGAACAAAACTCCCAAGCCCGATTTTGCCTATTTATTGATAAATTAACTCAATTTAATAGGATCGGTAAAAAACTCGGAGAAAATGGAGTGAAAACCCGAATTGTATGATTTTGTTTTTGTCTTTTCTACTGAAAAGATAGATTTTTTCAAGTTTTTTCCAGAAATTCCAGAAAAAGTCGAATTTTTGGGTTAAACCCTCCGAACACCAAGAAAACTTCAGTTTGGGATAAGTGCCCCTCCCATTGACTCATACAGGACCCCTACAAGTCTGAAATGGCGGATTTTCGGATTCAGGCTATTTGCAGCATCGGGCTATAATAAATCTCGAAAAATCTGATTTTTATTTTTCCTCAAAAAATTTGAGTTTTGCCCTAAAAAGCCTGACCAGAAAAGTTTAAGGTTTAATAAATAACCTCCTTTTATGTAATGCTTTCTGTTGCCACACTGATAAAGTTTGCATTCTGTCAGTTACAGGAGGATCATCAGCACTGTCCATTCTAATGATAAAGCTGAAGGCAGCTAAATTATGGTTATTGATGCATAGCCGCACATTTTTCAATATTTGATATTTTGATTAGAATGTTACCTCTGACAACCATTCCTCATGCAGCACATTATTCATTTACTTAATGCTCTCAGATGATTATTACAGTATTGTCTCAATATCTGATACCATTGAAGCGTCGGTCTTTAACAAGAGACCCATGAAAAGGATATAATTTGGGAATAATGTAATACATTGATTCATTTTTTTCATAAAAATGGAATCATTAAATGCACAGTGCTAGTGATGTTTGACAAACAAGGGCTGAATGCTACATGGATTTCCATTTTAAAAAATAAGGGTCGTCTCCTTGGATCGTATGATTCACGGTGCACACAAACATACCAAATAAACTATACATGATAGGTCAGTTGAGCCAATTAACAGACAGAGTTCTGTCTTTTGCTTCCACACTTCTTTCTGTAGTATTTCTGGTCAGGTGATCTCTGAGGCAGCACACAGACCAGCACAAAATGGGGATTCAAGGCAAGCAATGTAAAAGGGCAATATTTACTTAAATACTGTATATATACCAATTTGATAAGATTCTTTAATATGTCACTTAACATGATATCAACTATCTGTTGCTCAAACAGGGTCAGACTGGGGAGCCCGAAGCCCACCGGGACTACTGCCCCAGGGCCCCCTGCCGCGCCGGCGTGTTCTGCACGTCTCTGTGCCGTCCAGTGTGCTGAGTCTCCGCGCGACGCAGCATTTATACACATGTGACTGGCACCTCCAATAAAGGGGGTCACAGCATTAAGAGCCAAATATGGGTAAGGACCTGGGCCCACAAGAGCCAGGGCCCACCGAGTTTTTTCCAACACTGTGCTCAAATATTCATTTTGGGGATAAAGTTTGCCTTTTATTAGATGGTGTTCTTCATGATGACAAAGCCCAAGATAATGGTCTCTACTTTACTACTGCCCTTAAACTCTTAAGGAATCCAAAGATGCACAGATATTATCATACAAAACTAAGGAAGGTCGCAGTAAAGTTTGTAATTGTTATGTCTATGGTCACCTTTTCAACCACTGTTGTCACAGTGAAAATATTCATTTTTATATTCATTAAGTGCCTAGGTTAGTCTAAATTAGGATATTTTATGTACACTATATAGATATCCCTTGTAATTTTTGGCATTGATTATTTTTCACACCTGTCATTACCGATAGATGCGCTTCTACATCAGTATTGACAATTCTATGCTTCCAACTTTTTGCCAACAGTTTGGGAAAGGTCCTTTCCTGCTGGGAATGGAATAATGTAAAGGCCACCAGAGAGCACTGAGCAACTTCTAGTGGATCGCCTTTCCAGAAGTATTACGTTTCTTTGTGGTGAATGGCAAGAATAGTTGCCGTCTGGAAAAACTGGGCACTCGCTATGACTTGAATTTTCATAGTGGAGAAGGTGTGGGTAACCTTGAATAACCAACACATTCATGGGGTTGGTAGAACCAGGATTCCTTTGTGTCAAAAAGTGCATTTGTGTGTTTTAACAAATAAACAAACAGGTACTCAGTGTAGCATGAGAAGTGTTTTGGGATGTACCTTTAAAGGGGTTGTTAATCGTAATTTAGTATGATGTAGAGATAGCTCTTCTGAGACAATTTGCAATTGGTCTTCATATTTTATCATTTAATTTTTTTAAATTAACTTTTTTGTTTGGCAGTGTGGAATTTCAGCAGCTATCTGGTTGTTAGCATTCAAATTACCCTAGCAACCAGGTGCTAGATTGAATCAGATATTAGAATATCAATAGGAAAGATTTGCATAAAAATATAAGTAATACAAAGTAACCATGATAATATTTAAGATTTAGAGCTTTATTTTGATAAATTTTCCTTTAAAAAGCCCAAATAATAGAAAAGAAAGAAGTGTAATTTCCTACTGGAACTGTGGTGACTAATCCCTTTTTCAAAATTTGATGCCCAAATTGTTTCATAACCTTCCCTACAGAAGAGAGATCATTTTGTAATTCAAATTGTTAAAATCCATTCAGGAAAATTTTATCAGAATCTTCTGCCAATATGAAAGCAGCAAAATGTGTATAAAATTGCTTTAATTTAATCAATTTCCATTCTCAGGTATAATTAACACTTTTGTGCCACTAATCATAAATATATATATATATATATATATATATATATATATATATATATATATATATATATATATATATACATATATATATATATATATATATGATAAAAATGTTGTGTATATGATTCATACTGAAAACATAAGACAATTTTAATATCAAGGACACATAGAAAATGAATCTGTTTCTGTTGCAACCAATGTGAATCATCTGCATCTCAAAGGGAAAGGTTAAAGGTGAATCTGTTGTCAAACAGGGTTATTAAGTCCCTCAAAGGGGATTTTTTTATTATCTGTTGTTCAAATTAAGATTGATTTTCCAAGGATCTTGTGGACTCTCCAGGGATCTGACTATGAAAGGCTTGAAGAGAAGAGAAAGTTAAATTAAAAGGTGCTAATTAAGAGCCATGCTTATCATTTAGTTAAATGAGCTTCTGGCTGATTTACAGTCTAACAATGTGTTGTTATTTTAGTTGGGTGTTAGGTTAGGCACCTAAGCACAGAGCCTGGAGAGAGATAACCTCTAGGTAGTACAGTTTCACACACAAAACAATCATTAAAAGAATCATTTGGCTTGTTCAGCTGCTCAGAAGTGACTGCATTATGTATTGTGCTGTAACATTAGTGGAAAAGGTCTTGGAAAATAATCACAATCTAGACAACTCAGGATCCAAGACCTGCTTCCAAGAGAAGTTTCTTACCAGTTTTACTCAGATTTGAATGGTTTATATAAAAAATACAGCTATTACTTACTATTGTCAAAGTCTGACACAATCTGGGTGTTTCCATGTTTTCAATGCTGAATTGATGGAGGCATATTATATTTTAAACAATTGGAGACATTTGAACAGTTTTTTTATACTTAGTATACAGGTATGGGATCCGTTATCTGGAAACCTGTTATCCAGAAAGCTTCAAATGATGTCTCCCGTAGACTCCATGTTATCCAAAACATCCCAATTTTTCCTTTTTATCTGTAATAATAAAACTAATAAAAAACAGTACCTTGTACTTGATCCAAACTGAGATATACTTAATCCAAATGGAAGCAAAACCAGCCTGTTGGGTTTATTTAATGTTTACACAATCTTCTAGTAGACTAAGGGGCACATTTACCTAGGGTCGAATAGTGAGGGTTAATTAACCCTCGCTATTCGACCGTCGAAGTAAAATCCTTCGACTACAAATATCGAAGTCGAAGGATTTTGCGCTATTCCTATGATCGAACGAATATCAAATATCGAAGTCGAAGGATTTTAATCCATCGATCGAAGGATATTCCTTCAATCAGAAAATTGTTAGGAAGCCTATGGGGACCTTCCCCATAGGCTAACATTGGCCTCGGTAGGTTTTAGGTGGCGAACTAGGGGGTCGAAGATATACAGTATATACAGTACTTCGACTATCGAATGGTCGAATAGTCAAACGATTTTTAGTTCGAATCGTTCGATTCGAAGGTCGTAGTCGAAGGTCAAAGTAGCCCATTCGATGGTCGAAGTAGCCATATTCGACCATTCGAAATTTGAACTATTTTTCCTCTATTCCTTCACTCGAACTAAGTAAATGGGCCCCTTAAGGTATGAAGAACCAAGTTAGGAAAAGATCCATTATCCAGGTCCCAAGCTTTCTGGATAGCAGGTCCTGTACTTGGTATATTTCCATTCTATCAAAGTGGTCAGAATGTTCTTGACTTCCAGTCAAGTCCCTTTTCTTTCCAAATATGGTTAGGTTTCCCCCTCTGTGATTCGGAGGCTTCTTCCTGCCACGACCTCCCTTTGTTTGGCAGTTGCGGCAAAAACATTGGGCGAGTGCGCACACAAAAATTGAAGCAGGGGGGTGGAGGGGGCCCTGGACCCCCAATCCGACCCTGCCCTTAACTCATAACATAACAGGCATTTTCAATTCAATTAAGGTTGAAAATCAGTGCTCACATGGACTGTTACCCTGATCCTAATTCTTGCTAATCCAAGCTAGGGCCCCATACTTGAGATACTTTTACAATACTTACTACAATTTTTTATTCATTGTACCAACAAAACAACCCCAAACCATGGAGTTTAGTGTTTTTTCCTCCTAACAGCAAATCTTGTCTCAATCGTTCCACAGATCATAGTATAACATATATTGTGGAAGTGTTGGAAACTTTATCATTATTTGTTTTATTGTGCTTTTATTAACACCATTTCTTTCAGTTTTTTTCTCATAATGGCCAGATTTCTGCAGGTCTTGTTAACCTAGGACTCTTTTTCACCTTCTGCATGCTGCACTCTTGAGATGATCTTTACATGGCACTTACTATTACGAAGATTAATAATGAATTTCCTCTATCTCGAAGGCATTACACCCTCCTGGGCAACACTCAAAGTGCAAAAAACGTTGTAAGAAAACTTACCACAAGTTGCAAAGGAGCATGTATGGATGCAAGTGTCTTTTGGAATAGCATCAATACTCACTTAGTTTGCACCCATTTGTGCACTTAGCAATTTATGCTTATGTTTGTAAATGAGCCTAAGTTCCAGTGTAAAATAAGTATCAGCCACTTGCTCTGCAAATCTCAAAATTTATTTGAGATTTGAGATGACCTTCCAAACAAGTGCACAGTGTTTGGAAGCAAACATTCTGTAGCAGCTAGCAAGTTGTTTATGAGAGACTTGCATCGCCGTACTGTACCCCTCCCTTCCCTACTCTTCCAGGCTTAGCCCCCTGAGGGGATGGAAGAGCAGTTGCCTCTGATTAGAGTGCATTTGCTCTACAATATTGCTGCAGCCTGTTCCTAGAGGCTGTTCACATGCAGAAGGTAAGAGCTGAGATTTGGTCGAGGTCCAACCTTCGGTGCATCTCTGTTCTTCCCTTCTGCCTCTTGCTGTGCACAGAGATGGATTCCTGCTGCTTCTTCACTGGCTTTTACAGCCGCCCTGCCTGTAGGAACAAATGGTACATTTCAGAAAATAAACTTATCTCATTTGTATGACACCACAAGCCCTCCGGTTATAATGTTCCAACATTAGTCGTAACAAGGCTTTAAGCTGTGCTAATTCAGTACAGACACTGGAGAAATATCTGTGCAAGAGGAATCTGTTTAATTCTCCCTTTAATTTCACTACACATATCCGCTAATATAGGTAGACTATACCCATGGGGTTTTCCTGAGTTAAGAGAAGCTAAGACATAAAGTGAATTTGCATTTTTCTAACTTTAGTTCCAAAAACAGTACATTTAACTTCCAGTCTTAAATTCATAGGAAATATCAGTTTAATAATTAATACTAGCGATGGGCGAATAAATTCGCCTGGAGCGAATTCTCTGCAAATTACCAAGTTTCACCGCTGGAGAATAAATTCACGAAACTCCTGTGAAAATTCAGCGGTGTCAAAACATTTTGGACACGTGTTGGTCACGTCAAAATCGTTGTGCGTCAACACTATTCAGACTCCCATTGATTTTAACGCTGGCGTCAAAATTGACACAAGTGACTTTTCGGCTGTGCGTCCAAAATTGACGCGCCGTTAATTTTCGCCCATCACTACTTACGTAATACTCATTCTTAATTTACTGTTGCAATTAACACATGGATAGTCCTGGATTTATGGTGAAGCCACAAAGGATGGCATAAATGTTGCCGAGCCGCACAGACCGTTTGATTCCGGTCAACTTTTTGTCGACGCACACATCACTACCTGACAATGCTATATTCATGAATGGGGTCAAAGGTCATTGTGCAAAAAACTTGGTGGATGCCCTGCACTTAATAAATAACCCTAGTGTGTTTAAGGGTGAGATTTAGCAATATGCCACTCATTTTTCCCAAGCTATTTCTGTTCTACAGAAATTGTTTATTTTGAACAACAAAAAACAGGTTACAGTAGGAGACTAGGAAGAGTATAAGCTTTGTTTTTCACTATTACTGTTATTACTGTGAACAATGTATCTTTCTTATGACACCCCTTTATGCAACCCACAAAGTGAATTTTTATAAATATTAAGAAAATATGTCTATTTAATAAATATAACAATTACAATAAAAATATGCATTTCTTGATCAATTTGTGCATGGTGTCGCGTGCTACAGGCATGGCCTGTTGCTGTCAAGTGACAAGTGCATGGAACTAATAAAATGCAACATTTACTTTAAATGGGGGGGGCAATTTCAAGTATTTTTCCCCTTTCCTACAACTACAAGACAAACTGCCTAGGTCTGGAGGCTAAAGATTGATTTAAAGACCTATTGAGCTGTTGTTTTTTTGCCAATTGCCTCATCTTGACTTGTGATCTGCACATTTACGTAACTGCTTATTCCCAGCTTGCCATTTTCATTAAGTGCTCTTTTGTATGAGGCTTTAGGGCTCATTTACATTTGCAAGTGCAATTGTGGTTCTACACATTTCCCTGCAGTCAGTTGTGCATTAAACCCCTTTCATTAAAAGTACTTTCTCCTTGCCTTACCATATACAGTAGTTATACTCTGTGCTGCTCTGCCCTTTCTGCCGTTTGTTCCAAATTGTGCTATGCTGCACCTATTGACACTGAGGAACTGTGGAGCAATCACCACCTCTTGACCAGGTCTCCAGGGTACCCCTCTCTGCCCAGCATCAAACAGTGCAACAAACTGGCGTCTAAAGAATTGGGCACAGATATCACTCATGTTTAGCCCTGGAATTGACATGAGATAGACTTGATTGCAATTGCGTCTATGTGACAAAATGCATGCACATTTGAGTTAACTTTGGTGAAATGGATGCTATTGCACCAGGCTCAGCACAATTGTGACAGTTCAATAAACAAGGGTGTGGATGGAGCACATCAAACGCAGTCTCTGCCGCAAAACATTCTTTATTGCATCACAACATGTTTCGGACCCCAAGGATCCATCAAGTGATAAAGGATCCTTGGGGTCCGAAACATGTTGTGATGCAATAAAGAATGTTTTGCGGCAGAGACTGCGTTTGATGTGCTCCATCCACACCCTTGTTTATTGAATTTGCCTTTGGGCTTCCTGGTGTGGCCTGACTGGAGAGTGAGCACGACTGCACAGGTGAAGGTGTTTGAACAAACCCGCTGAAAGTCACAATTGTGACAGGTAGTGATGAGCAAACCGCATTTAAGTCAATGGACATCAAAATATTTTATACGCTTGACAATTTTTTTGCATGAGACAATTGTATTAGCTCAAGATGCAGTAAAGTCGATGGCCGTTTTTTTGCTTATGGCAACTTTTTTATCCAAATGCATTTAAGTGAATGGGCGTTTTTCTTATGGCAACTTTTTGTCTCTGCGACTTTTTTGTTGCAGCAAATATTTCCATGGCAAATTTTTGCCGTCGTTTCCCATAAAAATTTGCAGATGGCGAAATGCAGAATTTGCACGAATCCATGGCTGGCGGAAAAAATCATCACTAGAGACAGGTACATTACCCCCTTGCAATAACAATGATACTGGAATTTTGAGGGAAAAATGACTGCATTGTGGGAAAAAACATCATGATTGTGCTCAAAATTGCAAATTGTTACATTACGTATGGCCACCTTAACTGAAACTGACTATGTCCCATTTGTAAATACAGGGGAGCACTCACTGGAACAATGTGACTCGGGCAACAAGCTTCACTCTGTGCTGCTACGTGTGTCATGCCCCCTGGTTGATTCATTGGTTTTAGTTGATTGGTTATTGGTTTTAGCTGGGTGTTTTCTATAAGGCTTTAAATATCTGTTGGGGTTTATGGCATCATATTATCTTCTGAGGAAGTGACGAGACACCAGGAAACACATTAAGTATTTAATGCATTACAAAGTCTCCGGTGCTCCTTGATTGTGGCTTTGCTATGTCCCATTTGCACCCAGTGTGCTCATTACCTTTCCACATTTCCTATCTATCACTAGGTAAAGTGGAATGGGCAGTATCCTCAACAAGCACTGGATACTATCAAGACTTAAATGTGGAAAGCGGATTTTTTCATCACTTCTGATGAAGTGACCGTTATAGTCGCGTATAGCCATGCACTCCCCTACTCTGTTTCATCCATTTTTCCATTTTTGAGTTTTTTAATGTATTTTAAATGAACTAATAAATCTGGATTTTATTTTACCTGCATTGGTAATCTCTATCCCCACCATTGAGCCAGCGATTGCTCCTTTAACCTCATTGAATTGATTTTCTATCACAGAGAATTTAGTCACTTTGCACCCACATATTGTTAAAACACACAATACAGGACAAGCCTGATGCATTTTTCTGTTTGCAGCTTGCTTTATTTTTGTTTGCAAAATTAACAGTTACAGAGACATTTTTAAGTGGTGTACTACAAACATTGTCAGTTACCACTCACCCGCTGATACGTGTATTAGACCTAGGATAATTCATTTTTAATCAATATTGTTGTTTGTAAGAGAAGTAGTAAAATTATGTTTTAACTTTCTGTCCCTGTGATAAATGTATTTAATTGGTGGTGGTGGTGGTGGTGGTGGTGGGGTACTTTTTTCTATCTCTCTGTGATGGGGTTTCTCTTTGCCCTACAAAGACTTTTCTGTTCACCTAAAAATGACTTGGTTACATCTTACTTTTCTTTCTAGGAGCTAGAGTATAAAAGAACAAAAATGTATTCTCTGCTGGGCCAAGTCGTAAGAATAGGCTCCAACCTATTTAAAAGTACATCTGTCTCAGTGCAGTCAATTGCTCCTTCAAAATAAACTTGAAATCTTTATGATTATTATTAGCTCAGCGAACTTATAGTTAGCTGTTCATGTGTCTAATTTCCCATAATTTTCATTCACTGTATGCATCCAAAGCTGTTTTATAAGAAATGGGCAAAGAGGGCTAATGTTCAGGGCCAACCAAGACAGGGGCCACCAACAGATTTTTATCAGCTAACTTTTAAACCATCCCCCAGAAATGGTGGGTCTCTCATTTTGATCAACTTTTAAAGATGTACAACATAACCATTTTAATTGGAAGAAATGTTCCTAATGGAGAAAAAAGCTGGGATTTCTAAAGGCGACATAATTTCATTTTTGTGTTTAGGAATTATCCACTCCTGTGATTGTTACACAGTTTCTACTTTGGTTACCACATACCATTTCTTTATTACCTGCCTTATTACATTCATTTTTGCCTGCTTGAGGGCAGTACTATCAGCAATTGCTCTTAGGGCTATAGAAGGCACAACAATGATGGCAATGGACCCTAAACTGCTTAAAGCCTTTGGCAATAGTTATGGGCGAATAAATGCACCAGACACAAATTCGCAGTGAATTTCCACATTTCATCACAAGCGAATGAAACCACAAAACTGCGGCAACAATTCGCAGGCAAAAAAATCTGATGTTAAATCTGATGTTAAAAAAAAAAAATAATTGGCCCATTGACTTTAATGCATTTGGACCAAATACTCACTTGTTTAAAAATTGACGCTCGCATCAAAATTTATCTGCGTCAAAATAATTTTGATGCCCCTTGACTTCCATGCATTTCGCAAATCTCGCTGTAAATTCACTGCTAATTTTTTGGTGAAGTGAAACAGCACATATTTGTCCATCACTATTTGCAAATGCAAAAACAGGATTCTTTCTCTGACTCTTTGCCTATTCAAATTAACAAATTACCCTCTTACCCTCGCCTCAGCATTCACTGACTGATCCTAGCCCTCACAGGCGACAGATTTCTACATAATGCATTACCAGCTGACCACTGATTTTTGGTTCTATATATCTATATTCACTATTATTAGCTGGCACATTGGACCTGTCTTTTGCAGTTTGCCCTATCAATAAAATCATCTGTAGGGAACACTCTGAATGTCTTCGAAAAGCATCTCAGATACAGGTATGGAACCTGTTATCGAGAATTTTTGGGACCTGGGGATTTCCAGATAAGGGAATTTACCTAGACTTATCAATACCTTAAGTCTATTAAAAAATCATTTAAACATGAATTAAACCTAACAGAATTGTTTTGTCACCAATAAGAATTAATTATATCTTAGTTGAGTCAAGTACAAGGTTATACTGTAGTTTTATTATTACAGAGAAAAAGGAAATCATGTTTAAAAATTTTAATTATTTAATTAAAATGGATCAATGGGAGATGGCCTTCCCATTATTAGGACCTCCTGCAGAACGAGTTTCAGGATAATGGATCCCATATCTGTACTACAACCTGGAAAACTAGAATAAAATCTTGTCTTGGCACTTAAAGCGATACTGACACGTTCCTATAAAAATCATAGGAACTTGTCATTTTCAAGTAGTTGCAGCACCCGGAATAGTTTCCCTGAAAGCCCCCAACGGCTTTTAGACAAAGATCTTGTAATTTATTCAAAAAGACAGGAGGTGTTTTGCTCAGAAAATCTTTCACATCTTTCCATGGTGAACTTGTGTAATATTTCCCCATTTTAATATATTTTCCTAAAACTGGTTCAGAAAGAAACTTAGTAATATAATCATAGCAGGAATATTCATTAAAAAGAACAAGTGAACATATTTGCTTGTGGCTGATAGTGGAGAAAGCAATACATTTTTTAGCTTCTAGCATCCTCTAGTATCCTCTGCCTGCTTAAAGGCTCTAAGAAGTTGTAGTTGCCAAATCACAGAAAGTACCTGTGCAATTTTAAAAGTCAGTTACTGACATGTCTTTCATTTTCAATGGATGTTTTTGGGTGTATTACCTATGTTTTAATGGCTTTATCTCTAAACATTGGAAGCCAGAGAAATGCGTTAGTCATTAAAAATGTAAGCCACTTAATATTACGGATGCACCAAATCCACTATTTTCCTGAATCCTTTATGAAAGATCTGGCTGAATGCTGAACCAAATCTGAATCCTAATTTGCATATGTAAATTAGGTAAAGAAGGAGGAGAGAGGAAAAAAATGTTGACGCCCCTGTTTGTGGGACCGAAAGTCTTGTGACTTTTTTGATTTGGATTCGGTTCAGCCAGGCATTTGGATTCAGCTTAATCCGCACCCTGTTATAAAAGGCTGAATCCCCAACCGAATCCCCAACCGAATCCTGGATTCGGTGCATCCCTAGCTAATACTGTTATATTTCATAACCAGCTTCTTCCTTTGGTAGGTTAATATTACAGGTATGGGATCCATTATCTGGAAACACGTAAATTATGGGAAGGCACCTCCCACAAATAATTCAGATTTTTTTAAATATATTTCCTATAAAGAAACAGTACCTTGTACTTGATCCAAACTAAGATATAATTATTCCTTAATAGAGGCAAAACAATCCTTATTTCCTGTTTAAATTAATTTTAAGATGACGTAACAAAGAGAGATGCAAATTACGGAAAGATCCATTCTTTGGAAATTCCAAGGTTCAGAGCATTCTGGGCAGGTCCCATACCTCTAGTATGTGCAACTTTTCTAGGGGTGATTATGCACCAGGTAAGATTACTAAATGTGATCCATGCATTATTGTGTCAGCTACAATACCACTAACACTAACCCGAATAGGCAAGCTATTTATTTATTTCCTGGTGCAGTATATAAATAGAGCAGCACATTTACAGAGATTTTGCATCATTCATATTAGTCCCTGCCCCAGTGGAGCTCACATTCAAAGTCCCTATCACATTCACACACAGTAAGGGTAATATGATCAGGAGCCAATTAACCTACCTGTATGTTTTTGGAGTGTGGGAGGAAATTGGAGCACCTGGAGGAAACCCACACAGTTTTTTAAAGAAGACATATTATGTGAAAAACAAGAATATACCAGTGTATTTTAGTCTTTTAAATATAGAATGAAAGTGCTCAAAAAAGTAGTGTTTCATGTTTTCATTGAAAATTTCTGCAAAAACCCTACTAGTTCCACCCATCTGTTCCACTGCCTCCTTTCCCAGGCTGTGCAGGGCAACCAGCTGCACTCAGCACACTGCACTGCAACTACACAGACCTGTAGGGTCTTTACTAGTGTGACTGCAGGGCTGTGATTGGCTACTCCTCTCCTACTCTGCTTCTGGCAAGGACTGTTAGTGTTAGCAGAGAGCTGATCTGAACTGCATGCGTAGCTTCTCTGTAATTGAGGACAGACACACCAACTTCGGTGTGAACAGTAACTTGGTTGCTTAATAGAACTCAGCATAGTATGTGTGCAACAGGAACTTTTCATAGAGAGCATACACAGGAAGAGGAAGAAGAAAAATCACACAGGGTTACAGGTAAAACATGACATCACATTGCTAAGCAACAATAGACCCTCCCTGCATTAAGTAATATGCACTGGAACAATCTCTGTCTGTTGTTTTCCAACAGTTAGGACACACCCACTCCTCATTTGAAACATGGACAGGGACCATTACAGATTTATAGGGAGCCCCAATAAAGGGGCCATTTTATTTAAAGATAATAAATATATGTATGACATTTGAATATGGATTGTCTTAGATATTCTTCAAACTGTGACTGTAGGGCTTATACACCAGTATTATTCTATATCTGTACTTATTTTGTGAGCTAATGGGGGGCCCTGACCAAAGTTGCAAGGGTTTGACAACCATTGACTTGAGAAATGCTCAAAACTAATAGTAACTGTATATAGATCATAATTGCAGATGCAGGAGGGGACAGGTGAGTATGAGTAGTAATGGTCTACAGAAAAGAAGAGAAACATATGCCACTGGTTTCAAAGAAAGGCAGAATAGGGTTTATAGGCAACATGGAATACAAAATAAGGTATGTGGAAGTTGACAATGATCTAAGTATATTTTCTGCAAGCAAATAAGAAATGGATTGGTGGTATCTTTGTTGGCACATGGTCTTTCAAATCAACTAGAGGTTGCTCTAAGTTCACAGTAAAATGACAGCTACCCTGATATGATTCAAAAGTTGCCTCTTAGTGTATGAATCTGATGAGTATCTCATGGCCATCTGAGACTAGCCAATTCCTCTGTGTGTGATAAAATTTGATTTTACTTTATCTCTCCTGTCTTTCAGAAACCAAACACCTTTGCCAAAAGAAGGTAAAATAGAGTGAAAGCCTAAAAGGGGAAAAAAAGGATTTTCATTATGAAGTTAATTAGCTTCCAAGCCAGGCTGTACCTTTTCAAGAGGAGGAATTAGAAGCATTTAATTGCTTTATCAGCCTTCTCTTTGATTTTCAGCAATCAGGCCGATTCCATTTAATTTAACTGCCACAGATGAGAAGAAAATTGATGCTCTCACCTGCCTCCGAGCAGAAAGAGAGAGAGAGACTTAAGAGAGTACGCGAGGGAGAGAAAGGAGAAGTCAGAGGAATTGGCAAATATAGTGTCTGCAAATTAATGAAAACTAACAGCATTTGTTCACAATTGGAAATGATGTGTGCCCTGAGGTGGTTGGATGATGTGTACCATAGAGGAGGGAGTCGGTCTGGGATGTGAAACCAATCTTAATGTCAGTGAAGAGGAGGAGGGGACCCCTCCCCAGAACGAGAGCAAACATTCCTAGGATGATTGGGGATCAATTAAGGCAACTCATATGAGTAGAAACATTACACACAAAAACACTTTTTATATGTCAGGCACGGGTAATTTACTGCTGTATCAGAAGCAGTTGTAGCCTTTCGCTGAAGGTGAGAAGGATGCTGAGAAATTGGATATTTGCTTGATAAATGGGTTTGTTTAATGTTTGTGTTTCATGTCACAGTAACAGGTACCACCGTGTAGAGAGAGAGGAATTCTTTGCATTTCATTGATATATAAAATTATATCATTTGTTGGATTAACAAAGGCTTTTTGGCCTACAGCATTGGTTGTGTTCTTCCTTCTTCTGGTCATGGGTTGTCTCATGACTGGACTCTCCCATAATGCTTTGCAGCTACACAGTTTTTTTTCTTTAATCCTAATAATGATTTCCAACAAAAAGAACAATTTTTGTGTTATGTGCCTATATGTGGATTTGGATGTAATGGTGTCTGGTGCTTTTAAGCTATTTCTATACTTGGCAATTAAATAAACTGCAATCAGTGCACATTTTTTACATCATTTGGCAAGCTTATGCTATATCAAGGATAAAGAAGGCCTATCATTGGATGATATATATAAACATAGATGTATTAAAACATATTTGTACAGTATGATTCCATTTTAACTCATTTTATCTTGAAGGAAAATCTATTAAAAAGTAGTTATGAAGCCTCAGTCCATTTTGTCCTACTGGATCTCAGGCAAGATGATGCCATCTGAAAAAGTGATGGATGATGAGCTTTTCTTCGGAGTTTTCCATCTACAGTTGTTTTGGGGAAAGTGGATATATCATATAAATGAGCAGATCCTGGTCATTGTGGTGTCAATGAAGTAATTATACTGTGCAATTAAAGTCAGCATATTTAGTATATTTAAAGAAGACAAATAGCATAAGTGAAAACCCCATATCTTGTAGGTAATAATGAATAAAACATGGCTCCTTTATTGGAGATCTGCTATGGTCCCTGTCCATGTTTTAAATGAGGGATAAGTTTTTCGTAACAGTCCCTGCAAGAAGCACAGTAGGAGGGGGATAGTCAATCACAGCCCTGCATTCACAAAATAAATAATATGATTCAGTTCCCTATCAGGTCAGCCTAGCTGATAATTGGTTTCTATCTTAAAGAGCAGTGTGCTGAGTGCCACCATAGCTCTCCTGCACATCCTAGGAAAGGAGGCAACAGGCAGAGGAAAAGATGAATGGGACTGGTAGGATATTTACAGAAATTTTCAATAAATTTACCCCGAATCACTGCTTTTGCATTCCTTCATAATTTAAAGGAGTATAAAGCACTGGTACATTCTTGGTTTTCACACAAGTCTCTTTTAAGTAGCTACTTTTCTTGAGCCTGTGATAAACACAGGCCTCTCTAATGTACCTCTAGGTGGTCACAGATATCAAGATATCAAGAAAACAAAAGAAAAAAGTCCCAGGATCCTGACAATATTCCTTGCTGGCTCCTTCTCCTTTCCCCTTCGTACCAGGGATGCACAAAACCAAATAAATTTGGAAGCCAGCACTTTCAGCACAGGAAAAAGACAGATAGATTAAATATAGTGTAGTAGTTGTTCCTTTAGTATGGCACCCTCTGTGTCATTTTTAAGTTTGAAAGGCATTCTTATACCGTAAACCAAAGAGCAGTGCTCACATCTTCATTAACCCAGACAAAATGGATAGTGACAATTCTTCCCTTAAAAAAATGTACTTTGTAGTCAAGGTGGGTCACTGATAGGAGGTTGCTGATATCCCAGTCAGGCTCAGTGTGATTGGCTGATAGCTTAGCTAACCAGAATAATTTGTTTACTCCACTAACCAGGGTTTGCTCTGCCAAGGTCAGCGTGATTACCAAGATGGGGGCAACAGATGGGGAACAGCAGGTTGAAGGACCCCACACTGCACACAGCCAATCCAGCTTCAGGGGTGAGCATTCCTTATTGGTCCCTGTGCCCCTAGTAATATGAACTTGTTTAGATATTTGATAGAGCCAGAACCTGTGGAAAACACGGTATAATATTTTATCTGGTCAGTAGTGATAAATGGCAATGAAGAGATCTTTATAACTGTGATTTATTGAATAGTTGGGAAACTTTTACAACAACAAACAGGCTCTATAAATCAACAGCATGTAAATGGGAACTGCTGCTTAAAATCTGCAGTCCAGAATAATGAAGGGAAACTTGGAAATATGGAGCATGCGGTTCAGGAAAGGCACTAGATGCCCAGTTTTAGTGATGGACTAAGGAGGGATTATCAGATAAATGTGAATAATATCCAATATCACTTAACAGTGATGCTTCTGGAAATTGTGCTATGTCTGGATATGCTTCTAATACTTGGGCTCCCGCTGCAGTGGAACATAGGGGAAGGACCCTTAAGTGAGTAAAGAAGGGGCAGTTTGTAAGGAGATGTTGGGTAGGTTGATGGTGCAAGTGGATCTGGGAAGTGGAAGGAGTGAATCAAGGTACAGGCAGTTGAGACCGAAGTATTGTGGGTCAAGGGGAGGTACAGGAATAATAGGGAGTGAGAATTTTTCCATTCTCCCTCCCTATTATCTCTTGAAGCTCAGGTCACGGCTTATTGGTAGGAATACCTGTTCCAAGGCTAGAATTCACAATAGGGTTAATGGTGCAGTGGTCTCCTCAGGCACAGGGATACAATATGATTACATGCTTTTACTTGCCCACCTAATGTGGCTGTAGAATATGGCTGGCAACATTACATGTTTTTTATTAACTGGAGTTACTTCCCTGCCCTAGAGAACAAACCTTCTGCTAAGGCATGACAAAGCAATAGGGTAAAAGGCAACCACTTTCCAGCTTCTGATATTCAGGATAAACACACACAAAATGGTAAAGTTTAATGTATTTTTCTTCTCATTAGTATAAATAGAATAGTTGGAAGTGTGTGCTGGGAAAAGTTAACTGTCACTACATTCAGTAGAGCAGTGCTGTCCAACTGGTAACCAATGACCCGACCCCCCTTGTATGGCCCCCCACATGAAAGTATGTCTGCTGTGACTGTTTAACTTGTGTAAGCTTTAAAAGAATTGTTCAGTATAAAAATAAAAACTGGGTAAATAGATAGTCAATATGTTTCTCATATAGTTGGTTAGGCAAATAATGTAATGTATAAAGACAGGAGTGACTGGATGTCTAACATAATAGCCAGAACACTATTTCCTGTTTTGCAGCTCTCTTGGTTTACATTGATTGGTTACCAGGCAGTAACCAATCAGAGACTTGAGTGGGGGAGGCACATGGGTCATAACTGTTGCTTTTGAATCTGAGCTGAATGCTGAGGATCAATTGCAAACTCACTGAACAGTTATGTCCCATGTGGCCCCCCTTAAAGTCACTGACTTTACAACAAGTTGTGTTCTGGCTATTATGTTATACATTCGGTTACTCCAGCCTTTATAGATTATATTTTTGTCTAACTAACTATATTAGAAACATTTTTTAATTAGCACATCCTATCTATTTACCCAGTTTTTATTTTTACACTGAACTGTTCCTTTAAGGGCAGTGGCCCGATGGGGAGATTTGTCGCCTATGATTATTTATGCACAACTGTGAGCGACAAATCTCTTGAAAATGTGTCTCCATTTGAAATATCTGTAATCGTTGATCGTAAAAACCAACATATTGTGAAGTAGCCTCTGGATATGCTGGTTTTACCGCGCATATATAATCGCAGGTGACAAATCTCCCCATTGACCACTACCCTAAAAGGTATCAGTACTGAGATTAATTTACCCTGCTTTGTTTACACCTCAAATTCAGACTGTAAACTCCTACATTGTTCACACCTGTGATCCCCCTGCATTGTTCACACCTGCCACACCTCTATTATTCACACCCCTAAAGCCCTGTACTGTTCACATCTCAGACCCAGACTGAAACTGTTACCACATACAAACTGCTGGAGGGGCACTGGCATTGTGTCACTGTATATAGCACAGTATGAACTGTTCATCTTAGAGTGGTCCTGATAGGTTTCCCTGTCTCCTGCTGTTTTCTGCCAGCCCTATGTTCCCTACCTATGCCATATTCTTACTGCCCTATGCTTCTTTTGTGTGCCATACTCTGCCTGCCCTACGCTACCCATTGGAAATGAACCTGGTAGGGTTTGTTCTGGGGGTTTGTTAGCATTTAGAATTGTTGTTAGGGCCCCTAAGGTCTTTAATCGTGTGCTGGGGGTTGCTGTGCTATCCACAGGGGAGGAGGAGGCATATGTCTTTAAGTGTATGTTTTAATATGACTTAAATTCTTCACATATGCGTGATATCCCTGCAGTGAGCATCAACCATTTGGTTTTTTATGTATTACCACAATTAATGTGGACATGGTCTTAAAAGTTCTTGAGGTAGCATGGGTGTGGTGTAAAGTAGGTGTGTTTTAAAATTAGGGAGTGGTCAACAGTGGCTTCCATTATTGGCTCTCCACTATGTAGGCCAGAAAAACACAGCCCTCGCCCCCACAGAAGATGGACAGCACTGCAGTAGATCTTTCGGTTATCTAATAGTCTTATAATATGTATATATATATATATATATATATATATATATATATATATATATATATATATATATTTAAGTTGTGGAAAGCACTCCGTTTGGAAACAATACCTGGGTGCACGGTAAGGAAACATATATATATAAAAAGAAAGACCAGCAACACCAGGGTTTTGCAAAAAATTGAAAAAGTGTTATTGCATATGTATCCGACGTGACGTTTCGATCCCTATTGGGACCTTTCTCAAGGTAAGGTTTTTACCTTGAGAAAGGTCCCAATAGGGATCGAAACGTTGCGTCGGATACATATGCAATAACACTTTTTCAATTTTTTGCAAAACTCTGGTGTTGCTGGTCTTTCTTTCTATATATATATATATATATATATATATATATATATATATATATATACACGTATAATTAACTGAGAGTAGCTTTTTCTTAAAGGTGATTCATAATGTTGCATGCTTGCTCTATATTCTCTGTAAAGTTCAAAATCCAGTCCTTCTACATACAGAATTGCTTGTTTGGTGGGGTCGTCATTTAAACAGATTTTAGCCAGATTTGGTCATCTAGCAGGTGGAAGAAATTGGGCAGATTTCATAATTTAGACTGAAAGGCGAGGATCAGATTATAACAGAGGCCTTAGAAAACCCAATAAAAGTGGACTACATCAGTAAACTGCTAAAAATAAGGTAACAAGTATAAATGTCATCCATGTAAGTAGTGGGACTGCTTTGGCCAATCTCCTGCAATTTGCTGACATTTTGGTAAAGCTTTAGGGTGTCACCTATTTTAGTCTGGCCATGGGCAGCAATATGTAAATGTTTTCCCTAAGGTATGACTGGGGAAAGCCTTAGGGGGCCACATCAAGCATTGCTATGTTGTAGATCCTGCAAAGCTGATGATTGTGACAATTTTGAACAAGTAAATTAGTGTATTAGGTCTATGAGGCAGCAGCAAATTGAGAAATATTATATATATAGAAATATGTATATATATATATATATATATATATATATATATATATATATATATATATATATATATATATATATATATATATATTTTTAGTATAAAGTATATTTTGTCACAAAGAAAGTTACATATTATTATATCTATTCTAGAGGGTTGTCCAGAGAACAATAAAAAAACCCTTGTTGAAGCTGTCTCCGGGCTAACTCAATTGGGGTAAGCCTGGTCAGCCTGATCAGGTAATATCTTCCTGATCCTTAAATACTAGTGAGATCAGCTTGGATCAAAATATAACAATACAAATCAATTTCAGAGTGGCATCTAAACTTGTTAGCTTTATCTACTGATATTACCCCTTTTTTTGGAAGGGATTCTAAAATGTCACTTCTTTTGCTGTAAAAACAAAAATAAATGTTTAATTTGTGTGCATGTAATAAATCTCCTTTGGCGTTAGGTGCCCCTCTGTGCATATGTATAAGTTGGAAGCAACTAATGAGGCAATTAAATTGCTGTTGGACCTGGATAGAGAAATGCAAAGACTCCAGCATCACTTCAAAAGTGACAGAATTCCTCCTCAAAATCAAGAATACACAAGTGCAGGCACAGCTCTATTGTACATTTGGTTTGGTTGGGGAAAGAAATTATAGAGGCACTGCCCCAGAGCCTATAGAGCTGCATCTTTATTGCTCCATTCTGCCAATTGTGTCTTGATGAAACAGGTAGGTTTTTTATTTTATAACAAACAAGGGAAAGTTCTGCTCACCACTAATTTTTAAAACCATTAAAAGGGGGTGTAATGAGGCTGTGACCACATAATTCACACAGTCAATACAAGAGTCCTCTGCACTCAACCCATTATCAATATATTTAAGACAGAGACATTTTGTGCATACTGCTACTAAAATGCCTTACCCTTTAAACACAACAGGGATTGTTTGTCCATATATTGCAATATATTTAAGATGGTCATCTATGTCAAAGTCATCCCTAGTATGGCCAGTCCTACACTCAACTTTCATCTGATTCATTAAGAATTCTATTTCTTCATTATACATTTTACGCAGGAACTAAGTTTTACCTGCTGTTTTTACTTGCTGCTTTCAAGGTTAAAACTCCCAAACACGGTTGCCCTTTTATTGGTCACCACTGGGATCACCTGACTATAGCTGGGAAGGGTGGGAGCTACAACTTGGAGCTGGTCACTGCTACTGTATAAACTATAACAAACAAGGGAAAGTTGTGCTCACCACTAATTATCAAAACCATTAACTGGGGGGTACAATGAGGCTGTGACCACAAAATTCATACAGACAAATACAAGAGTCCTCTGCACTCAACCCATTATCAATATATTTAGGACATGGAGACATTGTGTGCCTTAAGCTACTAAAAAATGCCTTACCCTTAAAACAAAACAGCAAGTGTTTGTCCTTATATTGCAATATATTTAAGCTGGCCATCTACGTCAAAGTTATCCCTGGTCTGGCCAGTCCTGCACACACTTTCATCTAATTCATTAAAGAGATACTGACACCAGAAGTTAAACCATTTTTTACATCTATCATAGTATGCTATTTAGAATTTTGCCATAAAATATTTGCTCAAAGCTTTTACATTGCCCATCTGACTCCCCTTGCTCTTCCATGAGGGGGCTGCCATATTTGTGCAGCAGAAGTCCATTAGCATTGGAAACATTAACTGACAGGCAAAGTTTTTCGCCTTGTTTCGCCGCGGGATTGACGCCCATAGACTTGTATGGCGTTGTGCGTCAACAAAAAAAAAAAGACGCGTGTCAAAAAAAAAATTCACCGCGCAACAAAATTTTTTTGATGTCCATAGACTTTAATAGACTTTAATGGACGCCCATAGACTTTAATGCGGATTTTACTGAACGTTACCTCTTTTGCCAGACTTGCCTTCACCAGCTCAGACCAGGCGAAGTGCATTGGAGTGCATAGATCTTCCTCAATCTTTTAGTGGAAAAAGTTTCTGGCATCTTTTCCTTTTTTCAGAGTGATATCCTGCAAAAGTCCTTAAAATTTTTTTTTGCGTAACATATGGAACACAATCTATACAGTGGGCTCATGTGTAGGGCATTATAACAATGATGTTTTCTTTATTAAGAGTCACTGGACTTGTGTAATGTAATGTATTCGCTTCAACTTATACGTCCATTAAACTTTATAATTTCTCTAGCCTGAGCGAAGACCTCTAACGAAGTTGTGCTAGGCATAATTGAACGCCAGCGCATGTTCAATTTGATTGCCAATGTAACGCTAGCGAAAATACGCCAGCGTTCGGTGCCCTGGATGCAACTTTACATTTTAGTAAATTAGCGTTGTCCTAGCGAATTTAGGGCTGGCAAAGTGTTGCGATGGCTGTGCAGCCGTCACTGGCAAATATTCGCCGGTATGTAAATTTGCCCCTTGGACTGGCCATACCAGGGATGATTTTGACATAGCTGGCCATCTTAAATATATTGCAATATATAGACAAACAATCCCTGTTTTGTTTAAAGGGTAAGGCATTTTTAGTAGCTTAAGGCACAAAATGTCTTCATGTCCTAAATATATTGATAATGGGTTGATTGCAGAGGACCTCTTGTATTTTGTCTGTATGTATTTTATTTTCCTTTACTTGTGTGATATTGTGCTGGGATACCAAGCGTCACAAACTGTTATACTTAAATTCCTATCAGTCTCAAAGATGAACGAATTCGCTCAGACGTGTTCTTGATTTTTGCAAGCTTGAAGAATGCGATCGAATCTGCGTGAGGGAGCAGTAACTGTCGATTCACTCACCCACAAACATTTATTACAAGGCTAATATGGCATTATTTCCCTTCAAATGCCCTGAATGTGCATTTTTCTAAGTTCTCTCTGACTGCAAGGATCAAAGACTGGTTATCACTAATATCGAGCTGTTCTAACCTCTGTCCATTTTGATTAAACCTACACTGCTGATTCTGAGCTGATCACACCTCAGCACCCAAGGACATTCTATGTCTTGAAATATATAGATATAGACAATAGAATTAAAATATTGTAATTAAATAGTATTACTTTAGAGCATATCTATGGCATGTGAATTATCTGGGGACAAAGGTGCTGGGGTATAAAGAAAATATAGAAATCAAAGGCAAAAATCTTTATTTACTGAGTGTTTGTGGGAGGCAGAGAAGATGCAGAAAAAAAAGAACCCAATGGAAGAAAAAGACACATTGGCAGATAGCACATTTACATAAGTTTATGGCCGAAGTGCTGTGTACATGTTTGGCCTAACATAATATATGTTTGTAATTGTATTATAGTTCTATGTAGCACAACTAAATGAGGAAGTGTAATAAGAACATAAAATATTATGAGAGAGTCCCAGCTAGTGTTTATATCTTGACTTTATCTCCCTGTCTTAGGTTTTGATTTAGGAGGAAAATCATCCATATGGGTTGTAGTTATATTAGAATATAAGAGAGTCACTCTTCATGCATTGCAAATGCAAAGCTGAAGCTCTTTGTATGCCATAATACATAAGATCAAGGTTTTTTTGCCACAGTCGCACAAATACATGTTATTTTCCGAGTCAATCCCTATAATAAATCTGTGTCATGATAGACATTGTATTATTCCTTTAAATGCATTTTTCATAAATCGTTTGCTAGTTGTGGATAAAAAATCCTGAGTCTCTTCTCTGTTTTGTTTGAATTTACCAAGAGTTGGTAAACCAAAGGTCAGGTGGCTAAGTATATTATATCAGCATTTTTAGCACATGAATCGATAACTTTCTCGGACACCACTAACCTTAAAAATCACTGAAAACCCACTTTTTTACTCCAGGTTTTCCCATCTGTACTTTATTTCTGTGTTTGTCATTGTGATCTTGTTTATCCTCCAATCTACGTTAGACAAATTAGGAAAATACCTCTACCATTCAGCTACTTTTATTTTTCCATATTTCCTTTTTTCTTTGTGCAGACTTTGTTCTATGATTAGTGATAGGCGAAAATTCGCGAAAACGCATTAAAGTCAACAATTTTTATACGCTTGTCTATTTTGTCCAAATGCATTAAAGTCAATGGGTGTATGAATAATTTTGACGTGCGACAATTATGACGGCACATTTTTGACACAGTTTCACAAAAACTTTCGCAGGCGTCAAAAACGTGAAAATTCACTGCGAATCTACACCTGCTGAATTTATTCGCCATCACTATCCATGATCATTATGCAGACCATCATAAATCTGTGTTCAATGTGTTTGGATATCATTTGGTTTTGCGACTCATCAGCATGTCCATTAATGAAGAATCAATTTTAGGATTCCATTCTCCTTGGTGTGATAAATCTGTAGATCTGTAAATCTGTTTAAATGATTGTAACAAAATATATTCAAAAGTTCTACAGTTTTATTTTTTTTAAAAAACGATGGCATAGGAAACAGAAGCCTGAAATTGAGTATTTACAAGGTTTTAAATTTATGGGTGTGTACAGACTCACATTGCAGTCAAGGAAGGCAGTTAATATGTACAGAAAAATGATATATTTCAAGGGGATTTCAGACACAGAAATGTTATGCCTCCAGGTAACAGATTGGCCTATCTTGGACATATTTTGGAACTACAGCCAGTGTCAGTGTCCCAGTTGGCCCAGGTGTCAGTGGGCCTCTTGCTTCTAATCATTTGGCCTATTTCATAATTATTCCATGTTTCTTTATGGGAACAAAGAGGCTTAATAATGGAAGAATTAGAGTATAGTTTGTAGAGAAAAGAGACTAGGAGAATAACGAGGTTGAGTGAGGAGAGGAGGTATAATAGTTTGGAAAGTGGGCCCTCAGCCTAAGGTTTTCTGGGGTCTCCTGGCATCCCAGTCCGACATTACCTACAGCTTATCCTAAAAGATGACATCAAGCAAAAAAAGAAACTTGACATCATCTACAGAAGCTGTCAATGTTTCCATTATTTTTGAGTTGATAAATCTGAAAGATTAGAATTGGAAAAAATACGATTGAGGCTTTTCTGGGTGATTTTCTCAAATTGCAGGAAAAAGTGTAATATCAGATTTTAATAAATAGTTGTTCAATACCATGGACTTGGACCTGGAATGGTTTCCTTTACCTAGAATGTCTACTACTGCAATACTACTACTACATACAAGAATTAATTATTAATTATTAACTGCAACAGCTTTCCTACTACTAGGCAGTTATAGCAGCAGGTGGTCAAAAGAGGATATTATACTCATGTTAGCATATCCAATGTCATGTGTGCTTCAGAGTGCACCTGTGCTTTCTTGAAGTTGCCACAGGACCACAGGCACCTGTTCAGGAACAAGAAGATCATCAGCAGCCACCTGGCCCATGATCAAATCTTGTGTCACTCATCACTCTTCTTCAACAGTTTTTTTTCATATTTTCTGTTTAGCTGTTTAATATGCATCAACATAGGAGAAGCTAACCTAGACTTCCATGATTAGTTGCTGATACTTTGGCCAGATACAAAAGAATACAATACATGGCCTTTATTTACAGAGGTGTGTAAAATTATTGGTGTCAGAAAAACAGTGTAAAGTGGTTTAAAATAAATGGCATAGTCTTAGAGCATATTTTTGTCCATATGCATCATTTGTTGTGATCACAGAAGTAATACTACGTGTATGGGGCCAGAATGCTCAGAATCTGGGGCAAGGGATCTTTCTGGAATTTGGATCTCCATGCCTTAAATATGGTAAAAAATTATATAAGCCCAGTAGGATTGTTTAGCCACCAATACGGATTAATTACATCTTAGTTGGGATCAAGCACAATGTACTGTCTTATGATTACAGAGAAAAACATTTTCAAAATATGTTATAAATGGGCCCCATGGGAGATGACCTTCCTATAATTAGGAGATTTCTGGATAAGAGGTTTCAGGATAATAGATCCCATACCTGTGCAAGCTAATCATCCTGTTTCTAAAGGCTGCTTTTTTTATAGCATTTTTCATACTGACACCTTTTTTACCGGAATTTGCCATTTGGGAAAAAAAACCACATAAATACACGTGTGAGACAATTTATTAAAGTAAAATAGCTTGGGAACTTTTTGAAATACTGGGGTTATTTGCAAGGAACTTCACATTATTGTTGCAATAGGCAACTGTAAAATAATGGTCCAGTTTGATTATCACTACTAATGGGACACAGAAAGAAATACTGCTTGCTTGCCTCATTTCTCCAGCGCAACACAGGCTGTGAGCTAGGAATCCCACATGAGGAGAAACAGCAGGAATCCAAGGCATCAACAAAGTAAGGGAAGTGTTTGAAGCACCACAGGGGCTGTTTGGGCTCTAGTCTCACAAGGTAAAGAGCAAAAGATGCTTCAGCTTCAGACTGTGAACCTATATTTGTTATGAATCACCTCTGTATGTATTGTGCAAGCTATTGGTGGTATTACTGTTTAATTTTGATTTATTTATTTATTTGCATGGGGTAAAGTCAGTCATTATCCGCAAGTAGCTCCCTCAGAAAATGCAAACACCTACAAAATACAGTCAAGTTGGGAAATATTAGGGCAGAGACACACGCTCAGATTCAGGGAGATTGGTCACCCGGCGACAAATCTTTTCTTCGGGGCGACTAATCTCACAAGGAAACTTCGGGCAACTTCGGAAAACGAAACGCTCCAAGTGCCATCTCGCTGGTGATTTACATTCTAGCTGGTGGGAAGCCCTGAAGAAGAGGAGATTTGACGCCGGGTGACTAATCTCCCGAATCTGAGCATGTGTCTCTGCCCTTATAGTTAGCAGCCATTCACAGGATAATGTAGGTTCATTTATACGAGATTTAGATATCATTCTATTGTTCAAATTGCAGTTAGCATGATGGTAGTAGCGACATCCATGGAGCTGAAGAAGTCTATATAGCAATAAATATTATCCAAACCTTTTTTCCTCACTTTTAGCAGCTTTTTATTTTTTACTCTGGACTATCCTTACTTTACCTCCTGTTAACTCGATTCAATAAGAAAATCATTGTATTTTGTCCACTGTCTTAGAGTTTGCTAGTGCTTGATTAAAACGTTGACTTTAACTTAGAATTAACCCGATTAATATAATTGAAAGTAAAAGTGTGCAGCTCAGCACTTTGTGTGATGAATGGAGATGGATTAAGAAAGAAAGCTTTCAAATTGAATACACATCTCCTCTCTATCTATTAATTGCACCATTTACTGCTACCTGGCTCACTGACCGTCAGTGTTTAGTCCTGTTAATGATGATACACAGTCCATACTTTCTCCAGGTAATTAAAAAACATTTCAGTTAACATAGTTCTACAGGGAATTTTTCCCTAGTTCCTGGTTCAGATACAATGTAAAATTTAAATTACATTTTGGATTTAGTGAGTTTTCATGTAAATATAGATATGCTCTAGTGAGCCATTGTATGGGATTATACATGCTACTTGTCAGCATACACTTATTTAACTATATATATTTTAAGAAAACCTATTGTCAGGGAGCATTATCTATCTATCTATCTATCTATCTATCTATTTATCATCTATCTATCTATCTATCTATCTATCTATCTATCTATAAATATTATCTATCATCTATCTATCATCTATCTATCTATCTATCTATCTATCTATCTATCTATCTATCTATCTATCTATCTATCTATCTATCTATCTATCTATCTATCTATCTATCTCTATATGTCATCTATCTATCTATCTATCTATCTATCTATCTATTTATCTATCTATCTATCTGTCTGTCTATCTATTATCTCTAATAAATAATCGGCCTGAAAATGACATTGCACCTGTTGTATTAGTCATGATTCTTCAAAGGAACAGTATCACCAAAAAATTAAAGTGTTTTAAAGTATCGAAAATATAATTTACTGTTGCCCTGAATAGGTAGCACTGGTGTGTTTGCTTCAGAAAATATACTATAGTTTATATAAACAAGCTGCTGTGTAGCCATGGGGGCAGCAATTCAAAGTTGAAAAGGAGAAAAGGCACAGGATACACAGCAGATAACAGATACGCTATGTAGCATACAATGGGATACTTCAGACCTTATCAGTTATCTACTATGTGTCCTCTGCTTGAATGGATGCCCCATGGCTATACAGCAGCTTGTTTATATAAACTATAGCTCTGTTTCTGAAGTGCAAACACCAATTTTACCACTGCAGGACACCAGTACATTATATTGTCATTCCTTGAAAAAACTTTAATTTTTTGATGTTACTGTTCCTTTAATGGACAGATATATATATATATATGTATGTGTAAAGGCTTGAGCACACACTTCAAAAAAGCTTTCACCTGGGTGCAAGACAGGACGGCTTATATAACAATAGAATGCTGATGCACACCAGGGTTTTTCTTTCAAAATGTACTTCTTTATTTGATCGACGTTTCGGTCCACGTCTGGGACCTTTATCAAGACACATTTCAGTACAAGTGAACATATTATATAGAGACTCACCCATCTGTGACCCATCACCAGACCACACCCATTTTCCAATTACATGTATCAACCCATGTGTACCCTCGTTATTCAATTAACGTATTATATTCCTTTTGTGGGCGTGACCTGTGGATTAAACATACATTGTTTCAATATATAACTTTAGAAAAATTGCTATAATTTATATAGTGATACATAATATACAGCATAGTGGACAAAAAGTTATTCCAATTTATATAGTGATACTTAATAATCATTATGATACAACCCTTTTAGTGTATAAATAATCCAATTTAAAAATATATAAATATATAAATATATAAATATATAAACATGTAAATATATAAATATTTAAAACAATGTTAAATGTCGAGGATTTTCTAAAAAGCGGCACAATCAACTTCTACAATGCTAACAATGATCTTAGATAATTTATGTTTCTAAAAAAGGTGCAAAGGAACAATACTCATTCAGACCGCGGGGAGCTAAGGTGTCAAGTGTTCTAATCCAAAAGACCTCCTTCTGTAACAGTAAACGGTCCCAGTCACCTCCTCTGTTCGGCTCTGGAACCAAATCTATACCCATAAATTTTAGGGTTGGGAGTCTATGTCCTTCTTTTAAAAAATGCTGTGGAAGGGGCTGGTCTGCTTCTCCGGTTTCAAATGCTTTTTTAATGGAATATCTATGGTTTCCCATTCTTATGCGTAGTGTGTTTTGGGTTTTGCCCACGTATGTTAAGCCACACGGGCATATTATAATATAAATTACATGGGTTGATGTACAAGTTATCCGATGTCTGATGTTGATTGTTCTGCCCGAATGGGGATGTCTAAATGTGTCACCGGTCATCATAGATCTACAAGTAGTGCAACCTACACACTTAAAACACCCTTTTTTTAGTTTACTTAAAATATCTCTTTTCTGTTCATAACAGTGGACTGGGTCAGATTGCATTAGTAGATCTTTCAAATTTGGCCCCCGTTTGTAACCCCACATAGGCATTTCTGTCAGTTTTTTAGATAGTTTTTTATCACTTTGTAAAATTGGCCATTGACTATCGACAATGTCCTTAACTTTAGGTGATCCTGTGGTGTATTGCGATGTTAGAATGAAGCGATTCTGTTTGTTAGGGGTGGATTTTATTTCATCTCGTTGTGTCATGTGTATACGTGCCTTTTCCAATGACATATTTAGTACATGTGGTTTGTACCCTCTCTGTGCAAAACGGTCGAACGTTTCTTGTATTTGCTTTTCACAAGTGTCACTTTCCGAGTTATTGCGTATAGTACGCAAGAACTGTGAAAAAGGCACTGCTTTTTTTGAGCTTGGTGGGTGAAAACTTGTGGAATAAAGCAAAGTATTTCGGTCTGTGGTTTTTCTGTATAATTTATAACCCAGACTGTTATTTTGTTTATAAATTTCCACGTCCAAAAACTGGATTTTTTGCTCATCATGTGTTAATGTAAATTTGACTGTAGAATTCAAATTATTCAGACTTTCTACCATGTTTAATAGATCTGTCTTTTCTCCTTGCCAAATAATCAACACGTCATCGATGTACCGCAGGTATAAAAAGAGGGAGTCTTTGAAGGCAGGTATGATATTAGTTTGCTCATATTGGGCCATGAAACAATTTGCGTATGCGGGAGCCATTGGGGCTCCCATTGACGTGCCCTCCCTTTGTACATAAAATTGTTTTTCGAAACGGAAATAATTACATTTTAATGTTATTTCCAAGAGTTGACAGATGAATTCAATAGGGGGACCATAATAATTGGCTGAGTTTTGTAATGCCCACCTCACTGAATCAATCCCTTCCTTGTGGGGAATGATGGTATACAAACTACACACATCTATGCTCGCCAATATGATGGGTCCCTCTGGTAAAACCAAGTCAGTCAAAATTTGTAACAGATGCTGGGTATCTTTTAAATAAAAAGGTAATGATTGCACAGTGTTTTGTAAATAATAATCCAAATATAGTCCGATGGGATGTAGCAAACCACCCCTAGAGGAGACTATAGGTCTACCTGGGGGGTTGCTAACACTTTTATGGACTTTGGGTAGACAGTATAGTACAGGACAAATGGGAAACTCCTGTATGAGATATTGTTTTTCCCCTTTTGTAATCCAACCTCTTTCAACCGCACTACTCAATATATTTTCAATCTCGAGTTTGTATTTAACCACTGGATCACCTCTTAACTTTGTATACACTGTTTCGTCATTTAACTGTTTAAACACTTCATTTTGGTAATCAACATAGTCCATCACTTGCTTAACATACGTGGGCAAAACCCAAAACACACTACGCATAAGAATGGGAAACCATAGATCGTCCATTAAAAAAGCATTTGAAACCGGAGAAGCAGACCAGCCCTTCCACAGCATTTTTTAAAAGAAGGACATAGACTCCCAACCCTAAAATTTATGGGTATAGATTTGGTTCCAGAGCCGAACAGAGGAGGTGACTGGGACCGTTTACTGTTACAGAAGGAGGTCTTTTGGATTAGAACACTTGACACCTTAGCTCCCCGCGGTCTGAATGAGTATTGTTCCTTTGCACCTTTTTTAGAAACATAAATTATCTAAGATCATTATTAGCATTGTAGAAGTTGATTGTGCCGCTTTTTAGAAAATCCTCGACATTTAACATTGTTTTAAATATTTATATATTTACATGTTTATATATTTATATATTTATATATTTTTAAATTGGATTATTTATACACTAAAAGGGTTGCATCATAATGATTATTAAGTATCACTATATAAATTGGAATAACTTTTTGTCCACTATGCTGTATATTATGTATCACTATATAAATTATAGCAATTTTTTAAAGCTATATATTGAAACAATGTATGTTTAATCCACAGGTCACGCCCACAAAAGGAATATAATACGTTAATTGAATAACGAGGGTACACATGGGTTGATACATGTAATTGGAAAATGGGTGTGGTCTGGTGATGGGTCACAGATGGGTGAGTCTCTATATAATATGTTCACTTGTACTGAAATGTGTCTTGATAAAGGTCCCAGACGTGGACCGAAACGTCGATCAAATAAAGAAGTACATTTTGAAAGAAAAACCCTGGTGTGCATCAGCATTCTATATATATATATATATATATATATATATATATATATATATATATATACACACACCATATGCATTTGTTTATGCTGGATTGTGCTCAGTATAAGAGCATGTCTACACAAGACATCCTTATCTCATATATTTGTATTGGCTATGAGCAAAATTTGTGTGCTGTCTCTGCTAATGCTAATGCTAATTCCACTTTTAACTGTTCTTGACTGGTTTCACCCAGAGACATTATAACATCCCACCTTTGCCATTAGGGCACAGTGACTTCTAATACACTGGATAATAACACTAAAGTAACCTTATAAAAGGCACAGAAGAAGACCATGGCCAAAAAGACTAAGACAATGGCAGATTTAGCAAAACTAAAACTTTATACTGAGCCAGTAACTCTTTCATAGAGTCTAGGAAAAAAAGAAGATAGTCAGTCACCTCTAGATATAAAATTAAAATAAACATCTTGGGACTTGGGGTGTTCTAGACAATGGATCTTTCTATAATTTGAATCTTCATACCTTAAGGGGGTTATTTATGTTTTTTGTAGTAGTTTCACAAAAAAAACTTGAATTTTTGGGGAAAAAATCCTAAACTTTTTCAAGATTTGTTAAGCTGCTTAAAGCCTGAATCTGAAAATACTCCAGCTAAAATCTGACGAGATCGTGTAGAAGTCAATGGCAGAGTTCCCTTTAACCATTTGAAGATGTTTTTTGCCTTCATGATTTTTGGGTTTTTTTTTACTCAAAAACTCAATAAATTCTAGGTATTCAAGTTTTTTCCCCGATTGCATTCAATCGAGTTATTTACATTTGGATTTTTTCCTAAATAAGCAATCATTCGAGTTTATTCGAGGTAGAAAAAAACCTCACAAACCTGACCTTTGAGAAATAACCCCCTAAGAAGGGATATGCGGGTCGGGTAAGGCACGTGGCTATAAAGCTGGAAGCCGGCATTTGAAGGTGCCGGGCCGGGAGAGCAGGAGAAGAGCTCAACCTGCACCCGCTAGCCGCGAAGAGGAATGTGAACCTGCCGGGTATTGGGCCAGCCCACACATCACTACCCCAAGGTACTAGAAAATCATGTAAACATTAAATAACCCCAATAGGCTGCTTTTGCTATAAATAAGGATTAATAATTTCTTAGTTTTGATCAAGTACAAGGTACTGGTTAATTGCCAGTAATTTTGGATTATTTGCCTATGGGAGGCATCCTTTCTGTAATTTGGGGCTTTCTGAATAATGTTCCAGATAATTAATTCCATACTGTATAGCATTTGTCTTTTCCTAGTATCCCAGATAGTCTGGGTTTTCCCTTTAGATTTTTGCACAAGAGATGCATAAAGTACTTGCTGTTGGCAGGTGTTTTCTATAAGAAGGAATAATAGCAGAATATAGTCTAGCCCCATTTTGCAGTTTCTGCAGTGAAAATGCTTAGCCTTGTTCCAGCGTGAATAATACCCATTCAGACCCTCTATATATACAGATATGCTCCAAAACTATGTGAGGAGGGTGATAAGTGAATGGTCTAGGGAAGCAGTATCTAAATTGAATGTTAGATTTTAGGGCAAATATTTATAAAATGCTTGAGGATTTGTACAGTTAACAACACTTCTACAAGGACTAAGGGATACGGAGCCTCCTATTGGTATTTAGTTGAGGGTCTGCTCACTTAGTAGTAGGAGCTTTAGAGTACATAAATGTTCATAGAGAAAAAAAGCTCTATATGATTTTGCAAAGTCAACTAGATGATATTCAGGGGTCAAATCATCTGTGATAGCATGCTTTGCTAGCTTGAACTGATATACTGATAAGTAATGGGAGCTACTTGGTTATGTAGAAACCAATATGGATCTTTTTATTAACCAAACAAATTATAAGGGAGGTGACTGCCTCTCTTAACATGAGCTCAATTAATAGAGCTTGTGCTAAATATATACGTTTTACCAATTGTTTTAATAAGGAACAATATAGGGAAAATTAAGGCTATTCCATGTTTGGTCTTTGCAAGGCTCATAATTAAAGGGCCAGTGTACAGATAATCCCTATATATATATAATGAACAATAAAGGATAAAGGGAGAGGATGGTATACTGGCAATCTTATTATTTACCTATCAAGAATCAAACATGGAGTAGCTTCAATGTACCAGTTTGCCCTGTTTAGCTAAAATAAATAAATAAGTAAATATATATATTTTTTGGTTAGATACATAGGCAAAAATTATATTCAGCGCAAGCCCTATTCAGCACAAATTGATGTTGAACAAGGGAATTAAAAACTGGTCTCTAAAATGAAGACATCATTGGAAAGCAGTGCACTCATTGGTTAGAACCTGATACTCACATAAATGTGATTTATTGTTTAACATTCAACCTTTGATAAATAACCCCCTAAATACACCTAACAGGAATAATGGGTTCCAATTAGGATTCATTATATCTTAGTTCTAAGTACAATGTACTGTTTCATTATTACAGAGAAAAATAAAAACATTTTTTTAAAGATGTGAATTATTAGATTAAAATGGAGTCTACGGGAGATGAACTTCCCGTAATTTCTACATAAATGGTTTCTGGATAATGGATCCCATAGTTGTACTTGGTGGGAGTGTCAACATTCATTAAGCAACTAGTTACAAACATATATTCTTTTTTAAGGGATACATGTTAGAAGGTAAAAAAATGAATCCAAAGAAAAGTACAATGAAATGTCTGATTCAGAAATAAAAAATAAGATAAGATAAAAAAAGACTAATAGAGCCTTTTCTGGAATACTGGAAAGAAAACATGTGTATAGTTTCAAATCAGCCTTTTGCCCAGTTGTGGCTAGATATGTTGCAGGCTGTGTAAAATAATCTTGCTCTTAATCACCCCAGCCAAGATACATTACTTGGGACATTGGAAGCATCCTCAGTCTAATGCTATTGAACTACATTTGCACCTGCACTAGATTACAATTCCTCACACAGACGCACACACACATTGCCTTCTATTCAAAGTGACACCAAGGCTCATTATTTTCATTACATGACTCGGAAACCAGTTACCAAATAAATTGTGGGAAATGGTGTGGGAAAGTGAGGATCCACAATAACTTTAACTCCTCCGTCACAGCCTCTAGCATCAAAATCAGCCCCACACACGGACCACTGTCTGCTTATTCCTTGTAGTTATGTTCTGTCTATTGTTTTGGTTCTGGGTGTTATAGTTTTCCTAACAACAGAAAGCCATGCACCTAGACATTAGTATTAATCACACTATCTATGGGTTGCAGGGTATCACTTTAGCAAAATCAGTTATAGAGTTATAAGAGAAAATACGAATGGATAATAAACTTGGTAGAAACATTCCAGTCTGGTAGACAAATAAAATATGAGCATGTATAAAATTTGATTCCAGGGTTAAAAAATGATTTTCCCATGTTGTTTAGTCATTGAGGATGAGACAAGATCTCTGGGTAATTATTATTATTATTATTAATAATAATAATAATAATTATTATTATTATTATTAATAATAATAATTAGCTAGTGAATTTACGCCAGCGACCGTTAGTAAATCTGTGAAGTCCCGAAATAACGTCATGCTGGTGATTTTTCGCAAGCGTTAGTCACTTCGCCCTTTAGTAAATTTGCCCCCTAATGTTTTTAACACCCCCCAAAAAAGTTTGTTGTGCCGCTGAAATTCAGTTTATTTGCACCTGCTGTAACCTCACTGCTCTTTAGTAGTGATGAGCTAATCTGTCCTTTTTTGCCAAACAATTTACGAGACTGCTGGAAAATTCGCTGAACTTTTTTGTTGCCCATATTTTGTCAAGCGACAAAATTTGTTGCACGTCATTTTTGTAGCAAACTACATTAGAATCTATGGCCATTTTTTTGTGGCACCTTGCAGTGCCGAGCCAAGCCGACTGGGTGCCCTAGGCAACCCAGCCGGTTACGTCGCCCACTCCTCAAGTGTTTGTGCGCATGCCCGGAAGCGCGTACGTGCACATGCACGGAAGCACACAAGTGCACACCGAGGTACGCGCCGAAGAGGAGAAACTGCCAGGGTCTGAGCTAGGGGAAGGCGGAAGAAGAGGTATGTGCCTGGCGCCCCAAAACCTTTGCGCCCTAGGCACGTGCCTCTTCTGCCTAACCCTAATTCCGGCCGTGGCACCTTGTTCTGCTTTGGGAGGGCAAAATCGCATGCATTGTTCACTCAGTATAATGCTACACTCATGCCCTACATTGTTAGAGGACCTCTAGGACCACTAGGCTTTAAACAGAAAAAATGCATCCATGTTGCTAATTTCTTAAAAGCACGTCAGTGATTTTTGACATTGCCTCTGGTTGACTGGTAATGGTATCTACTACTACACTGTAACTAACAGCTAATGATAAATATGATCACAAACAGATCTGGGTGCTTTGTATCCCACATTAAAATAAATAAACGATATACTTATGTGTATGTCCTGATATAGGCTGTGGGAACTTTGGTTGATGTGGAAGGAGAGGGGAAGGCTAAAATGTATGGGTTTGAGGCATGTCCCTTTTTTTGTTGCACGTTTTGTTTGGTTGTGCGTCATTTTTTTTTCTGTTGCGCAAAGCGAAATGAAAACGAAGAATTGAGGAAACGGCACACAGAGTTAAATGCAAAAGGGGATATACCCCTATGGATTTATTGTGTCAAACAGCACAACGTTTCGGGGGCAGGCCCCTTCGTCAGGTGATATACGAAGGGGCCTGCCCCCGAAACGTTGTGCTGTTTGACACAATAAATCCATAGGGGTATATCCCCTTTTGCATTTAACTCTGTGTGCCGTTTCCTCAATTCTTCGTTTTCTGTGAACCCAGGGGAGTGCCGTCTCCCTAGAGGACTGAGCACCAGATTATTGAATACGAGAAGGCCTGGGAGTGCATACAATTTCTACTTTGACCTGTAGCAAAGCGAAATGAGCCATGGGGTGATTTTTTTCTATGCAGTTTCACGAACATGCAGAAGTTTGCAGCGAATCTGTACATGGCGAACTTTTTCGCTAATCCCTACTCTTTAGGGAGGATGGAGGAAGGATACTGCTGCTGGCATTTATATTAATGTTTTTTTTTTTTTATTAATATAAATAGTACAAAATAGGGAGAAATTATAGACATATTCACACTTTAATAAACATATAAAATGTAGGTAATGTTTAAAAGTATCTTTAGTCTACTAAGGGTTACTAGCTGTAGCATACACAGTAGTGTCTTCAAGTCTGCCTGCTGTTAATGTCAAATGTGTCTTCAATTTCTAATGACTTCTCTGTCATGACAAAGTTTTGTGCATGCAGCAATGAACCCCTGCTCCTCACTGTCTTTATGTCACACACATAGCAAATGGCTGCCTGACATCTTCTAGCACATGCTCCAATAATAACCTCTGCTGTACTCTCTTGCATTCCAATGATGACATAATTGAAATTATGGATAGGATCTTCTAAGAGGGGGGCTTGGATTGAGAATTATCTCCCATCATTTCCAGGGAGACTTAGCATGACAAATTGTACAACAAAATGTGTTGAAATGCAGTGATGCTGTCACTCCCTGAGCCTCATTGCTGTCACTTGCCTCTATTCCCTGCACCTGCTCTGAGATTGCTAATTAGTCTCATTTAATTAATGATATTCTGTCTTATGTCCCATTATATTCCCTGCTTTACACTTTGCCTCTAACCCTTGTGTATTACTTTTATTCCATATCAAATGTCTGTTGTCTTATGTTGGATGAGGAAAAATATACTAGACTTGCCAGAAAGTATTATTTTCTAAAACAGCACATTCCTACAGTGCCCCAGAGTCTAAAACCCTCAGCTTTGGAGAATACTTTCCTGGCATAACACCAGTATAAGGAGTATAATTAGCATTTTTTTCACTGTAATCTGGTTTAGTTAATCTGTATGGCGTGTGGATATAGTCTCTGATGCTAATGCATGGTAATATCCCTCTCCCATTCATTTCTTCAAGAAAGTTTCCAATACTACATTGCAGGGCCTACTTATGACTTGAAAATGTTATGATCCAGCATCAGAAAATGTGAGCATAGACTTCTTCTTCTTCTTGTCAAAACTGGAGACTAATCACAAATGCATCAGTAGCAACCAATTGCTATTTCCAAGCAATTTTTGCTAATACACTCCCCCCCCTTCCCACCTACTACCCACATTCAGTAGTTCTTATAGAGTTAGACAGATCAGATAGAACCACACATGTTTCCTCTTTTGGGGGATTCTCCTATTTTGGAGTGACATTTGTCTCTGTTCTTGTGCTCTTGATGTCGAAATTTGCAAATGTAAAAGGCCTTTATTAAGTACATACGTTTCAGGCCTGAACATGACCTTTTTTCAAGCTACTAATCTAGCTCAGGCCTGAAACATTGCTTGTTGAGAGATCAGTCATGTGTACTGAAAGGGCGCCTGTGAGCTGAAATAGACTCCTCCACCAGAGGTGCGGGCTAATAGTGTTTTTATTAAATGTCCCCACTAGTACAACGCCACCTATACTGGGAGGGAGCTCTCAGTGCAAGCAGTCATTCTGTATAGCCTGCATGCATGTGCCCCAACATTAGGGTTGCCACCTTTTCTCAAAAAAATACCGGCCTTCCTGTATTCTTGTAGTTTTTCCTATCGATAACATTGGCATCAAGCATCATTTTTACCGGCCAGGTGGCAACCCTACCCAACATGGCTGCCTGCATCGAGAGCTCCCTCCCGGTGTGGGCTTCCTAGCGCTGGGCAATTTAAAAAATAAATTGTTTCCACCAACCAGAGTGCGGACTCTATTAGCCAACACCTATGGTGGGGGAGGTGCTATAACTGTACTTTATGCCAGTTGAGTATTGGACAACTTGTTATGTGTACCTATTAGTACAAAGGGGATAAGATTGGTAAGTGCTGACTAATTGCATAGCTGATATATATTGGCAAAATGACTTGTCATAAACTATATCATATACACCTCCAACTTCCAGGAGGGCTCAATTGTTTTCTAATGCACTAATTTCAACAATCATTAAGGCACTGAGACAGACAGTGAGTGGGATCCATGTGGTTATGTCGCCTTTTGATTATTGTGCCCCATAGTTCTCTAATTTAAGAAATTATGAAGCAAAGCAAAATAATAGAAATAGTAGCAAATCAGTAAAAAAAACAAAGGGATGTCCTTCACTCAAAATACTGTATGAGCATTCATGGAAATATAAATATCTACACAAATGATTAAGGCTGGGCCAATCCCAGATCTCAGTTGTTCCAATATATTTTATATTGGTATTTTTTATTTTAGATTTATATTAGTAAAGTGAAGACGTGAATATGGAAAGTTGCTGGCAATTAACCTTCCCGATAATATTTTTGTCCTGTTAAACCTAAAAAGCAGAAATGCTACTTTGCCCTTTTTATCCCTACAGAGCTCATATTTTTTCTTTTTTTGTCACCCAGAGGCATGTACTTATATTTCATTAAGATTCTAGGCTTGGACATTGCATATGTTATGTACACACCAGGGTTTTTATATTACCCAATTTCATTTTGGTATAAAATGTTAAATTAACTGTTAATGTTGAGATTAAACTCTGCGGTTGCAGCTTTAATTGATCTCTTACAGACAGAGGCTTGTAAAACTAGATTATGATGTCATGAGTGCAGCAAGATGCCTTTTCCATACTAAGTCTTAGTAAGCCAACAAAACCTTGAAGATTAACCCTCCTTCCCCTTTAACTTTAATTTCTCTGCTCTGTAAAAATTATAGAGCAAAGTGACTTTTCTCACATGATTCTCAAAACAAACATGGCTGGCCTGATGCAAACTTTCTTGTGTTGAGCACTGTCTCCTTTGGACCTAGTAATACGATGTAAAAGTATAAAAGTATGTATTTCATTTGAAATAATAATTGGTAAATACCTATTTATAAGGCTAAATGACAAGCTTCCCTTTGGCATAAATTCTGTAGCTAGAGCCTGTAGGACAGATTTTAGAAGGTAGTTAATAGCAATAAAGTTTGCGGATGCAAATTGCCATGTTTTTTTACCCAGAATTCAAGCATAATTCCAGGCAAGTGCAACTTGTCCACAACTCGGTAATATGAATGTAAATGACAAAGACGTCAGAAGACGACAATTTAACGCCCAATCGCAAAGTTGCTTTAATGTACTAAAAGTTAAATTAAAGTTGGGCCACGCTTATAAATAAAGGTATTAAAGGAGAAGGAAAGTAATTTGCCAGATGTTAGGCACCCCCAAGTGATTGTAGTGGCAAAGGACTCCTTCTCCTCTAACATCCAGCTATCTTGGCTCAAGTAAGTCCAGGGTCAGACTGGGCCAGCGGGGCACTGGGAAAAAACCCAGTGAGCCCCTGCTGGCCCAGACACGCTCCCCCGATAGGCCAGGCCCCAAAAGAAAACAATAATGTGTGACGCTGCGCCCTGCACTCCAGCGTTGGTGGGGGCCCTAGAAGTTTGGAACCCGGTGGGCCCCCAATGCTCCAGTCTGACCCTGAGTAAGTCTACTACTATTAAGGACCATGGAAGCAACCTGTTAAGGGAACTCGGTAATTAGTGGCAGGCTGGCATAATTTCCACTTTATATACTCTCTATGGGGCAAATTCACTAAAGTGCGAATCGCCTAACGCTAGCGCAAATTCGCCAGCGTGATGTCATTTTGTTACTTCGCCGATTTACTAACGGGTGCTGGCATAAATTCGCTAGTGAAGTGGACCTACTCTAGCGCTACATCGCACCCTTACGCCAGGCGAAGTTGCGCTATGGCGAAGGGTCGTAACTAAGCTAATTCACTAACTTGCGCATTTTACTGAACGTTACCTCTTGCGCCAGACTTGCCTTCGCCACCTCAGACCAGGTGAAGTGCAATAGAGTAGATAGGGATTGTTCAAAAAAAGTTGAATTTTTTTCTAAGTCCCAAAAAACGCTGGCATCTTTACCTTTTTTAAGGATGATAGGCTGAAAAAGATCGTAAATTTTTTTGGGGTACCCTCCTTGCCCCCTACATTTCCTAACATATGGCACCTAAACTATACAGTGGACTCATGTGTAGGGCAAAATAACACATATTTTATTTTATGAAGGTTTCCCAGGCTTGTGTAGTGTAATGTATTTGTTGCTACATATACGTCCATTGTACTTTAACTTGGCGCTGTATGCAAATCAGGCATCGCTAGCGTAACTTCGCTTTCCTTGATGAATTAACGCTAGCGCAACTTTGCTACCGTTCGCCTCCCTGAGTGCAACTTCGGATTTTAGTGAATTAGCGGCGCCCTGACGAAACTTCGCCTGGCGAAGTGCGGCGAAGTGTGCGAAGACTGCGCTAGCGCAACTCCGCAGGTTAGTGAATTTGCTCCTATTTGTCTGCGAGGGTTTTTTCTGGGCACCCCCACACCAAAAACATACAGGCAGTTTAACTGGTTTCTCATTCAACTTACCCATGTGTGTGTGAATGTGATAGCGCTTAGGCTGTAATCTCCACTAGGGCAAGGACTGATATGAATGATGTATAATATCTGTAAAGCAGTGTATAAAGCATGTTGGTGATATATAAATAAAGGACAGTAATGATACACCTCATACACAGTATTTATAACTGGATGGATGCAGAAGGGGTTAAGGTTTGCTATTTTGTGTCCATTCTGGGCAGAAGACACACTGGACTTGCACAGATCAAACACAACCCTGTTTCTAAAGTTTCATCCATTGTTTTGCATCGAAGTCTTTTGTCTCTGAGACTACACTGACATTTAGTTGCTCGTGACATGCCAGCTGAATTGACTATTATACTGGGTATATTTGTGCAAGTAAATAGAGTTATTTAGTTCTTAGGTAAATATCCAGAGACAGCGATGTGGCTGGAAGCTATAAATTCATTTTGTAGATACCACAAGGTGATGTGCAGGTTATATTATACCATTGCCAACCTTCCACCAATTAAATGAACTCCTTTCTTTCATAAGGACTCACAGTCATGTGCTTTAGGTAATTATTGTCATTTATTTATTCAGAGCCAATATATTCCACAGCACTTCACAGAGATTATGCAGCATTCACAGTTCCTGCCCCAGATGACCTTATAAACTAAAGAGCCATTTACTTATGTAAATGCATTGCCTTCCTCTACTCCTGAATTGCTGCAGCCTCTGCATTATATTTTGAAACACATATATTTGCAGTTGCCCAAATGAATATAGTGCTACCTGTGTTCTTCAGCAGTGGTGTATTCATGAGGAAAGAGGGGTAGGAGGCATACCTAACCCCCCAACCTACCCATGCAGTATAGGATTGGGTGAGGCGGGGCCCAGTGGAAAACCTAAGATAAGGGTCCATTGCCCCGTTACCCCTGCTAAGGACCCACCGAACCCCCCCAGATAAGGACCCACCAACCTGTCCCTCCAGATAAGGACCCAACACTCTGGCACATCACCCCCTATTATTACCTCTGCCCAAGCATGGCTGATTACTGCTACCAATGATTGTATTCTCACGCTCCACCGCACTGTGCTCCACCCTATACACATCCTCTAAATTACACATCATACAAGCAGGTTAGGGGAGAAAGAGGACACAAGCTGCAATGGAGTTCTATCCTTATCTATCCTATCCTTACTTTATCAGGAGTCATTTAATCTGGCTGTATGTTGTTGGAGTATGGGAGAAAACCAGGGTATTCAGAGAAAAACCACACAGACATGGGGAGACAGTATTGGACTGGGGTGCCAGAAAACCTAAGACCTCAGGCCCACTCTCCAAACTATTTTTCCTTCTTTCTTCACTTGCTTTCTTTATTCTCTTAATTGTTTCACCTTACACGTTATCACCATTCCTATAATTTATTTTCTTTGTTTTCATACAGAAATGGTGGAATAGTCATAGCATAGGCATACAAGGCAAATGTTAGGGTTAGCAGAAGGGGGCCAACTGACACCTAGGCCCACCAAGGGTTCTCCTGGTATCTTGGTGAGTCAGTCCAACACTGCAGGGAGAACTTTTATGGGGTTATATAAGTAAATTTTTGGAGTTTTTAATACCTCAAACAAACTCACAACTCGAATGGTTTCTAGTTTAAGAAAAAACTTGAACGGAAAAAACTCTAATCACTGAGTTCGGGTTTAACAACCTGAGAACTTGAATTAATCAAGTTTTCGGAGGGAAAAAACTGGAATCGCTCAAATTGATTGAGTGTGAGAGGGCAAAACCCTCTGAAAAAAACTTTCATGAAATTATGAAGGCTATTAACATCTTGAAATGCTTCAAGGGACCTCTGCCATTGACTCTTACATGACCTCAACAGGTTTTAGATGGTGTATTTTCAGATATGAGCTATTTCCAGGGTCGGGTATAATACATTTTTATAAAATTCAAATTTATAGAAAAAAACAAGAATTTTAAGTTTTTATAACCCAAAAATGTGATTTTTGACCAAAAAAAAAACCTTGAAAACTCGAATTTTGATGGAAAACACAACTCGATCTGTACTAAGTAACCCCCATAAACTCCTTGCAGATAGTGCCGTGCTGCTTAATTGCAAAGTACTGGGTCACTGTATTGACCTGGCTTAACTGCTAGAATTCTAGTTAAAAGTTACATTTATTCAAATCTGTTGTGCTCTCTGGCATTAGAAGAGTCTAATTTCCATCTTAAAAAACATAAATTTGACTCTAAGGGGCAGATTTATCAAGGGTCGAATTTCGAAGTGATAAATACTTCAAAATTCGACCCTCGAATTGAAATACTTCGACTTCGAATATCGAAGTAATTTTCACCGAATTTGGCCATCGTACGATCGAAGTAAAATCATTTGATCGAAGAGACAGCACTTCGCTTATCGAATAGCCGAATATTCGAACAATTTTACTTCGAATTCGAAGTCGCACTCGAAGTAGCCTATTTGATGGTTGAAGTATCCAAAAAGTTACTTCGAAATTCGAACTTTTTTAACTTCGAAAATTCACTCGAACCTTAGTAAATCTGCCCCTTAAACTTACCAGGAGTGGCATTTTACTGAACTCCAAAACAGAGATATCCATATCTTATCTCATAATCTATACAGGGAGATTCCTTGACACAAATCAGCATGGTTCTTCCCTTGTACTAGGCACAATTCGTCAGGAAAATGTGAAGGAATAGTTACCCTTTAATTATTGTCTTCTCTTTACCAGACTGTACATTTATCCCATATTAAGTGCAGTAACTTGTAGTGCAGGTATTATGTAATACTTTAGCACCTTAAATAAGATATGGCAGGAATAGTAACAATAAGAATACATGAGTAGAATAATTCATTTTTCAGGTCTCTCTTGGTTTTGAAATGGTCATTTGGAGTCAGTTCAATATCACATTTTAATTTGAAGAGAAATGATAGCCCTGAAACTAAATCAGGTTTAATTACTTGGCAAGCTTGCATTGTTTGCAGAGATACAAGACCTTTGTCTTAGATGTCTTCTTCAGATTTTTTTTACTGGCTATGTTCTCATTTGGTTTAGCAAAGAGGAATCAGCAACTTGGGGCCTTTTGTTCCTGAATTACAACTCCCAGTAATTCCCAACAGAGCTCAGTGGTGTAACAATCATACGGCAGACTGCTGTGTGATAGTCCCTCTCCCTGTCCCTTCTACCAGTTTATTTTGTTCCACACACCGCAAGTGAGAAATGCCGCAGGGGGAGGAGATGATTGCATTCTCCAGGCCCTAACTAGTTACACCACTGGATCAGATGTTGAAGTAACCTGGGAGCTTCCGTTGAGAAACCCCTGCCTTGAGATCACCAGTAAACTTGTTATCACTGCTTAATTTTTTACAATGATCAGCCATTTTTATGCCTCCCTAGCATAACCATAAGGTGCATTTCTGGCATATGTTCTACAGCAGTTTGGTCCAAAAAAATATGGCTACAGTTTTTATTAATGCAAACATAATATATAGCACAACCTAAATAGCAAAATAATGCATCATAATAACAGTAGTGTATTTGTTCTGCTTTTCCAATGACCCATCTTAAGTCTGGGCAGCTTTAGGAAATGGGAGGTTGATCTAAACTACCAATATGAAGAATTTTGAGAAATCTATCTTTAATTATGTATGTTTTACTTCCCCTCATAGATAAACAGCGATGGGATACAGTGGGGATATCAAACATCATGTAATATCACAAATATTTGTAGCAGTTCCTTGTCCATTGGTTGACATTAGTTATAGTGATGTGTAGCTAAGGAAAAACTCAACACGCACTCGACCCTAACCTAAATTTTGCATTTGTAGGACCCTCCTCGTTCAGTATGCTACCTCTGTTCACACCTCTGGTTCCATGACAGGGAATCTTTGGGAGCAGTGGAGGAGTGTAATTTCTCAGTCTAATCCACAGCCAATCCTAACCCGCAATTTTTAGCGTGAACCTGTTCAAAAAAGGTCAACCTTTGAGTCATTGCAGGTTTCAGGTCAACCCGCACATCACTAGTTTGTTATATTAACCAATAAAAAGTATCATGGCATAACAAGGGGGAAGCCAAGCTAAAATTTAATCAATCCTCCACTTTGGTAAATGAGCCCAAGAGACTTTAGTAGGTCAGCCCTTAACATAATTTGGCTTACAAATTACAAATTTAGTGACGTGTGCCAAGTGCAATTTTTTGGAAAGGAATTGCCATGTATTTTTGCTACAATGCAGCATTTTCCCCCAGAATTCCGGCATCATTGCCCCTAAGCACAGAGTTGCACCCACCATGTCAAAATGAATGCAATTTTGGGTATTGTGTTGCTTTTGATGCCCAGCATTCAAGCAGCATTAGCATAGTGCCCACTTTTGTATGATTCATCAGAAGAGACAGGATAGATGCAATGGTACCCCATAAATTATTAATGGCACTGCATTTGCACAGGTTCAGTAAACTAAAGTAACCAATAAGATGTTTTTAAACAGGTGATGAGTAAATGCTACATGGGCAATATAAGTGTCTTTTATTACATAGCCTCATTTACTTAGACCAATCTCCTTAGTGCTCATGCAGGAAGTACTCCTTCCCCAGGACTGCCTCCTTCTGCATCACAGTAAATGGTGCTGAGAGACAGACCTGTCCTTATTGCCTGAGTCCTAATTACAGAACCCTGCTTTAGCCTGCATCTATTGCTGCTTTCTTACTTGCATGTCTGAATGATGTGCACATTAGGGGGCAAGAGGTGGAATTGCATATGTGCTTCCCCCCTTCCCACCACTCATGAATACTGCCAAATGCAAACAGCACTGTATTCATCAGGGAGCCTGCAAGTCAAACTAGTGGCAATTCGAGGAATGAAGGTAGAGTTAAAAAAGGGTGCCCTATGCAACCCCCACCTGCCACACATGGGCAGCAGTGTGCAGGAACTAACCAGCAGGGGGACAAAACCCAGACCAGGGGTAACTGACAGAAAAGGTACTGCCTGGTGCTCCCCAACCACTGCACTCTAGACACCCCTAGTTCCAGCCCTGCCCTTCAGTATAAGCAGATGTCTATCAATCAGTATCTCATGTGTATTGTCTGGGGTGTAGTAAATAGACACATTTTATTAACCCTGATATGTTTTTTCAAATCCATCAGCTGGATGGGATGACTTCCAAATAAAATATAATTGACACATGTATATTTGCAGGAAAAACAACCTGGCATACTAAGTAGAGTGGTGTTTCTAATCTGAAATTAAAATATACATGTACATTTACAATGATACAACATTAAGGGGCTGATTCATTAAGGGTTGAATATCGAGGGTTAATTAACCCTCGATATTCGACTAGGAATTGAAATCCTTCGACTTCGAATATCGAAGTCGAAGGATTTAGCGCAAATACTGCGATCGTATGATCGAAGGATTATTCCTTCGATCGAACGATTAAATCCTTCGAATCGAACGATTCGAAGGATTTTAATCCAACGATCGAAGGAATATCCTTCGATCAAAAAAATTTAGGAAAGCCTATGGGGACCTTCCCCATAGGCTAACATTGACTTGGGTAGCTTTTAGCTGCCGAACTAGGGGGTCGAAGTTTTTTTTAAAGAGACAGTACTTCGACTATCGAATGGTTGAATAGTCGAACGATTTTTAGTTCGAATCCTTCGATTCGTAGTCGTAGTCGAAGGTCGAAGTAGCCCATTCGATGTTCGAAGTAGCCCAAAAAATACTTCGAAATTCAAAGTTTTTTTACTTCGAATCCTTCACTCGAATTTAGTGAATCGGCCTCTAATAGTAATAGCGACGGAAATGTTGTACTGTATGTTGGGTGGTCAAATCCCATTTAAGACAAAGAAAGAACCAAGAGTAGCTCCGTCTGCAATAATCACTGATAACAGGCTACTTCTTAAAAAGTCCATATTCGATCTGTTGGTACAGACAAGGCTAAATATTGTAGTTAAATACAATTGTTACAACCTTACAATCCTAGAGCTAAAATAAAAACCTATTTGTTGATCAGGTCAGAGACAGCAATGGAGACAAAGGTGAGTCTGAATAGCACATTCGTTTTTTAGGGTTCCACGATCCAGCAGGGAAACAGGAAACTGTAGTTAATCCTCTGTATCATGAGCCCTGTAGTTTCCAAGAGTACATGCCAAATATTCTGTCCTAGTTGCTTTATGAGAAGTTAAAAAGAAAGCTTTAATAATTGATGCAGCCTTTTTATGCCTATATCAGGCTAAGGTAAGCATGAGATGGCCATGGAGTCAGCTGGAAAGCGACTTGTCTGGCACTTCTCACCTTCTCCCAGTTACTTTGATACCTGATAGCTGGAAAGGTGGCACTCCCATTTCCCTGAATGGTAACAAGTAGTTTTGTTATACTCAGTCCTGGTTAAATAATTTTACTAGTTACATTTAGTTTCATATTTCATAAAATAATATTACTAGTTTTATGCTCACTCGCTACACATTATGCTATTTTAGTACACTGATAGTCAAACAAAGCAGCTGAAGTTCACCTGGAAGTTACCTGTTGCACAAAAGTATTTTGTTCGGTGGAACCGGCTGTCCTTTTCATGAACCATGTGACAGTGTATGCATTTGTCTGTTTGTATTTATACCTGGACCATCTGAGACAATACTTAATGGGCTAAATTTATCTGGTCGAGCTTTTTGGGGGAAAAACTCAATTTTTTTGTGGAAAAAAACTCGAGATTTATTATATCCCGATGCTGCAAAATGTCCGAATCCGAAAATCTACCATCTCAGACCTGTCAAGGTCATGTATAAGCCAATGGGAGATGTCCCTAGCCCAATTTGAAGATATTGTGGTTTGCACAGGCCAATAATCCGATAAATTTAAGGTTTTCGCCAAAAACCCCCAAAAAATCAAGCGATTCAGGGAAAGAGTCAGAAAAAAACATACGATAGGGGTTTTCATTTGATTTTATCTGTTTTTTTCCCCAGATCCAATTTATTTATTCAAGTTATTTTATTAATAAATAAAGCAAAATTGGGCATGGGAGTAGTTTTAGAAAATATCACCCCTAGAGTACTGTATGTGGTTTGGTAATACTGTAACTTTACATGATATAACCTTATGCATTGAAAAAGTTTCAAATTGGGATATACTTTTTATGTGAGTGCCAGCAAAGGGTTTTAGATCAGAAACAGTACTTTAAATACTACACACAACCGTTTGGTTTCCTAACTAGTACAGGTATGGGATCCGTTATCCAGAACCCCATTATTCATAAAGATCCAAATTATGGAAAGCTTGTCTCCCATAGACTCCAAATTATCTAAAATTTTTTAGTTGATTACCCTTTTCTATGTAAAAATAAAACAGTACAATGTACTTGATTCAAACCAATATATAAGTAATCCTTATTGGAAGCAAAACCAGCCTGTTGGGTTTATTTAGGGGCCAATTCACCAAGCTCAAGTGAAGGATTCGAAGTAAAAAAACTTCGAATTTCGAAGTGTTTTTTGGGCTACTTCGACCATCGAATGGGCTATTTCGACCTTCGACTACGACTTCGACTTCGAATCGAAGGAGTCAACTAAAAATCGTTCGACTATTCGACCATTCGATAGTCGAAGTACTGTCTCTTTAAGAAAAAACTTTGACCCCCTAGTTCGCCACCTAAAAGCTACCAAACCCAATGTTAGCCTATTGGGAAGGTCCTCATAGGCTTGGCTAAGTTTTTTTGGTCGAAGGATAATCCTTCGATCGTTGGATTAAAATCCTTCGAATCGTTCAATTCAAAGGATTTAATCGTTCGATCGATGGATTATTCGATCTAACTTTTTGCGCAAAATCCTTCGACTTCGATATTCGAAGTCGAAGGATTTTCATTCCCCAGTCGAATATCGAGGGTTAATTAACCCTCGATATTCGACCCTTGATGCATCGGCCCCTTAATGTTTATATGATTTTCTACTACGTAAAGATCTATTATCCAGAAAGCCCCAAGTCAAAAGCATTCTGGATAACAGGTCCCATACCTGTATACCTTTTCTTGCCTGCCTGTGCTTTAAACCCTCTAAACTTCCTCCAACAAATTGGTTCTTTTTCATTGTTATTATGCTTAATTTATATAAAACTGACACATTTACCTAGGCCCAGGAAAATATAAATAAGAGAAAATCTTCTTGCTCTGTTTACAGGCACTAAGCTACCACCAAATAAACATCCTCTTTCAAGCAAGGCAAATGCAGCTTCTTAATTTGAATATTTATTATTAATATTATTATTATACATGTACAGTATATACTTTTTGGAAATGAAGGGTAGCCATAAGCATATCAATTAAAAAGTAACACTATAATGAGATTTTCCTCCCAGCAAAGATATATAGAATTGGTACCACAAAATAACCATATGCCATCAGTACTATCTTCACCTGACAGAATGGTTTATTTTATAAAGGTATGGCAAACTTAGGGCCCAGGCAGAGTATGCAATTAAAATGTAAGGTGTATGTTGAACAGAGAGAGCACAGATTTCTATTTGTAGTACAGGTATGGGACCTGTTATCCAGAATGCTCGGGATCTGGTTGGGCCTATATAGTATTTTGGAGGTGTATTACGACTTTATGATTCCTGGGCTCAACGTTTCATTGATAATTTAAATTTTAGTAAACAGTTACAATGCAATGTCAACCCTACAGCTCAGTACAAATACAGCACCTGGAGGAGAGCTTTCTCTCTGGAGGTGCATACTTTGTAAGAATGTCATTTTACCAGATCCATAAAGTTACTACAAAAATGTAACTCATGGATTATGTCCTCTTAGGCAGTTAACTTCTCCCGAGCTCCTGGGGGCCATCAAATTTCTGTTTGAAGGCTTGATGAATTCGAGAGATGTCTGCTACTGTTCTCTGTGGCTGCAAGTCCCCGGACTAGCTTGCAACTGCATTGATGATTAGCATTGCTATCAATGCATGCTATATAGGTATGGGATCTATTACCTAGAATGCTTGGGACCTGAGGCGATCCTGGCCCCTCCGCCGCCTGAGGCAGCAGCAGTTTCTACTGCCCCCCCCCTCCCCCAGAAATTCGCTCTTAAAGTAGTCTTGCTGCCCCTGGTTCCTAGTGGGGCGCTGCCGCCTGAGGAGACAGCCTCAACTCGCCTCATTGGCGAAGCACCCCTGCTTGGAACATGGGGTTTTCCAGATAAGGGATCTCTCCATAATAGGGATTGTCATACGTTAAGTCTTTTATAAAACATTTAGATAGTATTGCTTTTCTACCATGCATGGAAAGAAAGTCAAGTTCCTGTCCCAGTAGTTACAAGGAATCCGAATGAAAGATTCCCTGAACAAAACAGATACTTGTTTCTTTATATGACCAATTCCGGAATGTGTTGGTGTATGAGTTGATATTTGAGTTGGATCTTCTGTCCTGCACTGTTTATCCTTCTCTGACACTGTATCTGTTTATGAAAAGCTGCAAAGCTGACAAGTCTGAACTGAGACAGTTAAATGGCCCCTTACTGTTCCCTATAATTAATAAATAAACCTCAGTGGGAGTTTTAGCACACTGGCCGGTATGACAGGGGCTGTCTGCAGTGCACTTAAGCATTAAATGACCAATTTCTGTCAAACCAACTTCCAAAGCCTCTTCTTTCTTACTTTGCCTCTCTCTCATTTTCCCTTTCTTTCTCTTTCTCTCTTTCACACTCTTTCTCTCGTTCACTCACATAGAAAGCTGTGATCCCCGCACTAGGAGTTTTTCAAGAACTGATGGCCCCTAGTTCATTTCTGTGGAATTAATTGGTCCCTGAATGAATACCGTTGACAGAGCAATTTATCATGTGTTTGGCTTGACAGTACTGGATGTCTGAAGGGGGTGGGAGAAGAGGGATGGACTGAATTGGAAGGGGGGGGGCACAAATACACGATTAGTAAAGAACCAGCAAGTGTACTATGTAGTCAGAAAATAGTTTATTCCTGTAGCCATTTCAGATGATTAAAATATGATTATTAAATGTACATGACACATGTGTAAGTGATTGATAGTCTGTTATAGAAGATGGGATTTTTGATATGACATATAACATAAAATGAATGAAATGGGTAAGCCAATGGCAGCGTGATATGGGAGTGTATGCCACTACAGTTAAATAATGATAAATTATTGTTTCTGTCCGTTAAACTGTCTCACTACCAAGAAAGAAACAAATTGCTGACAAATGCAACATTAAAGGGCTGATTTACTAATTTGTCAAATTTTTTAAAGGAAAGTTGTTTCACACTTGGGGTGCCAAATGTTAGGCACCCCCAAGTGTGTATTTACTTACCTGAAACCCCCGGGCTGGTGCTCCTATCAGCAGATCTGTAGTGCTCATTGGTATAACCCCGGGCCGGTGCAGTTTTCTGCTGATAGGAGCACCAGCCCGGGATTTCAGGTAAGTATATACATTCCCTTGGGGGTGCCTAACATTTGGCACCCCCAATTGTGAATAGACTTTCATTCTCCTTTAATGAAAACAAAGTTGACCTAACTCCCTTCCAGTTGAACTCATTTATAATCATAATTTTTCTCAAAAAAATCGGAGCGACAGAACAGCACAACTAAATCAAGCCTCGATTCGTATCATACAATTGACGTTCCGAAAACTCAATTGTACAGAATTGTTTTTGCGAAGACTCTACTTTTTTGGGTTATCAGACAACAACCCAGACTTTTTCGGATTATCCAGCACAGATCAGGATATCAACTTTGAGACTGAGTATTTTCGGATTCCTGTTTTTAGCAGCTTTGGGGGTATAATAAATCTCTAAAAATTCAAGTTTTTTTTCCACAAAAAAATTGAGTTTTCCCCCTAAAAATCTCAACCAGAAAAATAAAATAACGATGTTTAATAAATGGGAGCCTTACATCTTCACTGCAAGAGGAGGCTGCAAAGTTTTTTTTTTTTAATAAACATCTTTTTGCTGTTTGCAGAATGGAGCCAAATGCCTGATAGTTCCCTTTTCAGTACAGTTTATGTTTATTAATACAATGATTCAAAAAAATTAATTTGCCATATGTGTTTATAGATAATCTGAGGTGAAATGCAGATGGTCTTCTTTTTATTTGTATTTCTATTCTGCCTGTCTGTAACCTAAATTGGAAAATGTTACCCGATTGTTGGTTGGTCAGAGGCACCTGCTATTATAAAACGATTAAATTTATTGCTATTGGCTTACGGTATATGGCTTTTCTTTGTATTTAGCCACCCTCCTATTTATTAGCTTGTCTGTTATTTAGACTGCAGGGTTAGTGGAACCCTTACATTTATATAACTCTTCTAGTGCAGAGAGCACAATTGTCCCCCCTCTGACCTGTTCTGGTATAAAAGAGGTGAGAGGTAAGGGGTAGTATACTGCAGCCCCTGCATATAAAGGTTCAAATACCAAACTAGAGAGCAAAACATGAAGTTATAGCAGACTATAAGATCTATCTTCGCTTAGCCCTTTTTTCTACCACTTTTCAAGCATAATCTATGATATGCTAAAGTATATTTCAGAAAGGGAATCTTCCATTTTATGCAGTTTTATGCAGCCCTTCATTTCTATTAATGAATTTCGGACCAAAATTATACGTTTGCTGGATTCCTTTAAAGGAAAAGTAATATAATTTTACACTTGGGGATGCCAAAAGTTAGGCACCCCCAAGTGATTACTTTTACTTACCTGACACCCCGCTTTCTGCTGATAGGAGCACTGGCCCGCGGTGTCAGATAAGTAAAAGTGATCACTTGGGGAATCACTTGCTCATTGGGCATATGCTTGTGAGCTCCCTCCCAATACGAGTGTCCTAGCGCTATTTTAACCCTCGATATTCGACCCTCGAAGTAAAATCCTTCGACTTCGAATATCGAAGTCGAAGGATTTACCGCAAATATTTCGATCAATCGATCGAATGGTCAAATAGTCGAACCTTCGAATCATTCGAATTGAAGTCGAAGTCATAGTCGAAGGTCAAAATAGCCTATTCGATTTCTGAAGTACCCAAAAAAAAACTTCAAAATTCGAATTTTTTTACTTGGAATCCTTCACTCAAGCTTAGTAAATGTGCCCCTTAATAACCAGACATGTTGGGGGACGTCATGTCTGTGAAAAGATAAACTAATAGATGACTGTGTTCATTTCAAAGTCAGAGTAGTATAAATATTATTTCCTCAATCTAACACACTCATTACTATGTAAACATTCAAAAGTATGTCCTGTCACATTTGTGTTAATTTGTCAGATACTAATGGAACAACTTTTTGTTTTTGTGCAATGATTCAGCCATCTTTCTCATTAACCCCTTGGACACAAGGGAGCTTTCCATTGCTTTGCTTTAGTCATGCCTTTGGACTGCAGATTCCAATGAAATTTGCCCACAGTATCACAATGTGATTAGCTATGCAGGAAATGTGATTACAGCATCTACGGGATTCCTCACGTCGATCAGGCAACGGTAAAACAAAATGTAATTTGCAAGCCCCTGGTGAGGATATATCACAGGGAAAGACATGTTCTACTTCGCAGGAAACTGGGTTTCCACAGGCTTGTATAACTGTTTGATCAGGGATTTCACGGGGGAAATACAGATGGGAGCTCGGAACTCTTCACATTAGCTGAGACAATTGAAAATTTGCAGCATAGAAAATAAAAAAATGTCATCTCAGAGGACAATACATTGAATACATTTCTACTTCTACTGAGTGTTTTTTCAGTCTTAGTCACAGCAGATTTCACTTTCTTCAAACTCAACTGTTACACATGATGCCAAAGTAAAAAGAAACAATGTTTTTTTAATGGTCTTAAATATTATAGTGTAATGAGAATTATAAAGTGTTCCTCAAAGGGTTTACGTTAACGTTTAGTATGTTATAGAATGACTAATTCTAAGCAACAAATTAGCCTTAATTTTAAATTTTTTTATGATTTTTTAATTATTTGCCTTCTTCTTACTCTTTCTAACTCCAGCTTTCAAATGGGGGTCACCCATCTAAAAAAAAATGCTGTTTAAGGCTATGCATGTTTTGTTATTGCAACTTTTTATTACCCATCTTTCTGTTCAGGCCTCTCCTATTCTTATTCCAGTCTCATTATTATTATTTTCATTATTATTATTCACATCAGTGCATGGTTGTTCACCTTTGAGATAACTTTTAGTATGATGTAGAGAGTGATATTCTAAGACAATTTGCAATGTGTTTTTTTAGTTATTTAGCTTTTTATTCAGCAGCTCTTCAATTTGCATCTTAACCAATCTGGTAACTAGGGTCCAAGTTACCCTAGAAGCCATGCATTAATTTGAATAAGAGACTGCAATATGAATAGGAGAGACCTGAATAGAAGTCACGGTAATAAAAAGTAACAATAACAATACATTTATCGCCTTACAGAGCATTTTTTTTTTTAGAAGGAAGTCAGTGACGCCCATTTGAAAGCTGCAAAGAGTCAGAAGAAAAAGGAAAATAACTATAAAAGTATAAAAAATAAATAATGAAGACCAATTTAAAAATTGCTTAGAATTGGCTGTTCTATAACATAATAAAGGTTACCTTAAAGGTGAACCACCCCTTTAAATGACAGACAAAACCTCACTTTCTGCTAATCTTTTGATATTTTACAGTAACCCCGAAGCCTAGTTCTTCAAAAGCAACCCAGAGCACACTGAGCATGAACAGCGTCACTGACACTCAAAGATGGCCTTACAAGGTGGATGACTTGAAGGCACTAATCATTACTGTTACAGGGCTGCTGATGCTGAAACTCGTGGGCAGGGCAGTATATCCCGTTTTTAAGGGTTTTCTTCTCCTTTAAAATGAAAGTCACCATTGATATAAATGTAAACAGGCTAGAAGGTGTGCTGTTTAAAGGTTAACAAACAGAGAAAAAACACCTACCTCTAAGACAATATGTATATATATATGCTTCTTTAAGCTCAGTTTGGTGAGGAGCAGAATACCTTCTGTAAACATAATTGTGTTTAGAAAAGCTTGATCAATACTGCAACAAAAACAGAATGATTAAAAATGATGCTCATAAAACTGTGAAAACTTGAAACTGAATTTTTACTGCCAATCTTATTTGATCTCAGCAGTAAAAGCCTCAGTGTACCTAATATTAGCCATATATACTATATCTTCTAAAATATAGAACACACTCAAATGTACTTCAAAATTTCAGCCTAGGATATATACAAAATGTATTCTTAACAAGCATTTCTTCATACACAAAACACCTTAATATGCATTAGTGTGCTTACTAGGGATAGTATTTCACCTTACATACTTTTCTCCCATGCTTAAATGTATATCTTCCAGGCACATAGGTAGCAAACTCTTGTGGTGGTGGATACACACAACAGATACGCACACCATTAACAGTAAATCTAGCCCTACATGGGTTGACTTGACCCCCTTCCAGTTTATAAAATGGTTTGATATCATATCGGGTTGGTTTCAAATCCAGTTGGTAATATGGTAATTTGCTGTACTCACAACATGACACAAGTTAAAATGAATTCTATAAAGGAAGATTATGGGAATCAGTCTCACTTCTGAAGTTAGCAAATATTTCTCCAGCCTCTGTGTGACTATATAATCTGTGCATCACTGTAACTGCATTTAACAGTACATTTCACAGTCAGTAAATCTAGCCTTAAATGGGTTGACTTGACCCCCCTCCAGTTTATAAAATGGTTTGATATCATATCGGGTTGGTTTCAAATCCAGTCGGGCAATGAGTGTAGCAGCACATGATTTGGTAATTTGCTTTACTCACAACATGACACAAGTTAAAATGAATTCTATAAAGGAAGATTATGGGAACCAGTATCACTTCTGAAGTTAGAAAATATTTCTCCAGCCTCTGTGTGACTATATAATCTGTGCATCACTGTAACTGCATTTAACAGTACATTTCACAGTCACATCACATTACTTATAAGAAGGGTTTCTATATGTAGTACATATAGTTCAGCCATTTCAGAATTACTGATCGAACTTGTTCAAGAGAAATACACGTGAGACAAGCCTATCTTGTAACATAGGTTTACACAAAGGGCATCTCCTATAACAGTATAAAGGATAGTTTGAAAAGGCAATGCCATCTTCTCTCTTTATTTCATCTGATCTCTTACAAGGAAATTGGTATGTTTTCTAATGGACAGTCCTTAACGCAACTAAAAATACTTTCAACCCACCTGCCAGCTGTTTTACATAATGTTGTTTCCATTATGTATTAAGGATCATAGGAAGCATGGATTTTATAAATAAAAGGACAAGTTTACCGCTTTTCTCAGTGCGTCTGGGTGTTCATGCCCCAGACCTTCAGCAAAGGGGAGCAAGACACAGAAAACTGAAATAGCGGGCAGGCGCCACTCCAGAACACCAAACTCAGTCGATCAGTAGAATCCAGGAGCCCACATTTTTTTTAAATGAAATTTTTTTTGTGAAATCTGAAGAACTCAATACATGGCATTGCATGAAATTGCACCAAAAATAATATATATATATATATATATATATATATACACTGTATATATATATATATATATATATATATATATATATATATATATATATATATATATATATATATATACACACCTATATATTGTATATATATTTGTCTGTATTGGTACAAACATGTCTACCATTATAAACATTATAAATATAATGATATCCATAAGTTGGTGTAAGATGTAAGGGATAGAAAAATATATCCCAAATAAACTTTTAGGTAGCCGCTGGGTTAGATTCAACTGTGTAGATGCACAGAAAGGGTTTGGGGAAAACCAGCAATGTGATTAGGTAATGACACACATATATGGCAAAGAATACCCCAAGAAGTCACAGAAAACTGTCTGCTTCCTGAGCTAAGTGAATGCTTTCTTATTTCTGAACATCCTCTATTCCTCCAAAATTAAAAATCAAACAGTTTCAAGGTTTGTGAAAGCCATTAAATACATTCACATCGTTAGTCGTTTTTGTTTTTTACACTAGGAAGGTTTAAAAAATCTACTTCTAGGGTTGGACTGGGCCATCAGGACACCGGGGAACAAACACGGGGGGCCCAAGCCCCCATGGGCCCCCTGCCAGCCCAGACCTGCTCCCCCAGCCACCCCCTAAAGAAAAATATTAGCTGGCATTCGAGAGATGGTCTGGCATTTAGGCCATGCGTTCGGTGGCCCAGCGATCGTAAATGTGCACTGGGGGGGCGTGGGAGTTTGGATGTCTGGAGGGGGCCTCCTGTGACTGCTAGTGCTAGGCCCATGTTGTCGCAGCCCCAGTGGGCCTCCAATGCTCCAGTCCGACCCTGTCTGCTTCAAAAATAAAGGCTCATATATGACCACAAGTGCAAGCACAGCACACAAAAATCAATGCAAATTTGTTTACATAGCGATGCAATTCATATAATGTGCTTGTGCTAAAACCTGGTCATTGTACTTGTGCTGAGCACCAATGCGCCTACCCATCCTGCCCTTACATATAGTATGTTTCATGTGTGCATATTGATAATAAAACCCTGGAATTAATTCTACCCTAGAAAAGACCAACAATTAATTCCTGGGAAAAGCAAGGTGTCCAGCATTATATGCCAGTGATGTTCCTATTTCTTTGCACTCTAATAATTCCAAGGTTAATGTCCAGGTGGGTGTAGATGCATAAAGATACATGACCTTATTTTGAAAATACTGCCCAAACATGGAGTGCTAATGCAGAAAACAGAGCTTCAGCTCTTATGAGACTGAATCTAAGGAACATTGCTAATGGATGACCAGATATCCATCTATTTAAATGATCACTCAGCTAACCCTAAAGTTGACATGTGCACGGCCAACCTAATCTCTTGAGGCCTCTGCTAAAAACTGAGGAATGGTTAAATGAGGAGGGTACATTTAAGACCAGAACATTTTTTTGTGTTTACACCATAGGTTTAATTTTGTTTTAGATATTTATACTATGACCAAGTAGACAACCCATGATGGCATTACTGAAGATTGGACTGGGATAATTATGAATGCAGGCGTTACATGTTCCTGAAGAAATCTTAACGCCTGAGCACATGCAATGGAATCAATGTGGTTAATGTGGGCTTAACTTGACAAATATATGGGCTTAATGAGGCAATTTGCTCTGCCAAGATGGCACTTTCTGAAAAAAAAATATGTAATTTTTTATTTGTCAAGATGGATTAATACACAGCAAACTGTTACTTGACCCTTGTGGTTTCTTTTTATTCTGACCTGGAGAATAAATATAATTATAGTGATACAACTGAAAACATAGATCCCTTATTGCCACTCTGTACAAACAATATAATTTGTATTTTAGAACTTGAACAGCAGAAAATTAAGAGTAGGTGAAAATGCATTACCAAAGTTTGTGACAAGTTTGTAACATTGTTTCTAGGATTTAGTTTGAAAGGATTATTTCCTCTAAACAATTAGGAAAGAATGATTTTATTTCGAAAAAACCTGTATGCAAGGTTGTGTTTATTTTAAATTGTTTTAGATAAATTTGATAAATGTTATCCTCTTAAGTAGGATTTTGTCAATTTAAGAGTAAAATAAAATTTTTACTTATTGAGAAAAAGCTCAGCTCGAAACATGTTGTGACACAATAAAGCACTTGAATTTTGCAGCAAGTTCTGCGTAGTGGAACTGCACTTCTGCAAATCTGCTGATTTGTTGAGTTGTCTTAACAATTTTGATTATTGAAGCTACTGAATAGGCTAGACAAGTAAACAATAATCCAGCAAAGAGTATAAGTGGGAGCACTTACTGGTCAGGATTTGGCTCAAATGTGCTGCACAAACACTGTGATCCCACACAGTCAGGTTCCGTACAAAGTTCAGAGAAAACGGAGCACCATAGAAGCCGATGTTAGTCCATTAAAAGGTAATATTTATAAAAAATCTTGACTTCTGAGCTTCTGAGGTAGTGGCTGGTAGAAAACGAAACGCGTTAAGCGAGCAGCCTATGATATGCCGCATGCATGCGTTTGTTATTTTTAAAGATTTTTCAATAAATTTTACCTTTTAATGGACTAACATTGGCTTCTTTGGTGCTCGGTTTTCTCTCAACTTTGTATAGAACAGTAAACAGTTGCATCTAAATCCACTTGCATGCTTTTTGTGATGGTTATAATAGTAGAAAGCATGTCCTAAATATGTAGCAGAGTAGAGGTTGGTGCAAACATCTCAGCTTGTCTTCAACAGGCTAGGTCATTGGCAGAAAGAATGTCAAGTTAACAAACACACAGATCCATGACTCCAGAGAAGGCTTCGTCTGGTTTAGTTTCAAGTAAAAATTACCGGTAAACAAAAAGTTTTTTTTTTTCAGCACCAAGACTCAGAGGCCTATTTATCAAAATTCAGCATTGTGTAATTTTGAGAGCCACACAAATGTTGCTTTATTTACTAAAAAATCCAAATATAAATCAGTGAATGAATAAAACAATGAAAAAAATATATGGATACCTGAAATTCAGATTTTATTTATAATTTTAATGGATAGACAAGTCAAATTTTTTTTTAGAAAAACTCAAATTTGAATAAATAATTTATATTATGCCAAGGGCAGTTTTCATTGACTTCTGCATGATCTCTCAAACTTTAAGATGCCTAAGTTTTATATGAATTTTTCATATTTATTTCACTTAATAAGTATGGAAAATTAATGATCATCATATCATCATTCACATTCAACATTTTTAGAGCAACGTTGATAAATAGCCTACTTAATGTAGATCAAGCTAGGAGTTTTTCAAGGTAGTCTAATTTGAATATTGAGAAATTGTTGACAAGGTTGCACAAATCACCACCTTTTCAAAATACCGGTAGCTGGCCGTTCCTTGACAGCGCCGAAGCCATGCCACCTCTTCCTGAACCGCCAATGTCCCGAAGAGCAGAAAAGCCAAAGTCCCGAAGGCACGAAACGAGCTGAACTTGAAGTCCCGAAGCCACAAAAAGACCCAATGTCACGAAAAGAGTCGAACTTGAAGTCCCGAAGATCCAAAAAGCCGAAGTCCCAAAGCCATGAAACAAGCCGATCTTGAAGTCCCGAAGTCGCGGAAAAACCAGAGGTCATGGAAAGAGCCGAACTTGAAGTCTTAAAGCCGTGAAAAGACCCAAAGCCATGAAAATAGGCAAAAATGTTTTAAATACATTTTATGGGGGGCTGGCACCAACATTTTTTTTAACTTATGGGGGGATTGTCGCCAAGGTTTTTTAAAAAAAATCTTTTATGGGGGGCCCTGGCGCCAATGTTTTTTTTTCAACTAGGGGGGACCGTTTTTAGCGCTGATGTCTGTGTGGGGTGGAGCAGGATCTGGGGTGGGTCTTGGGGGCTGGGGTGGAGGGAAATTTTGTACAGGGTCCCGTGATTTCTAATGGAAGCCCTGACTGAACCTACAGGGTCATAATAATCAAACAATAAAAAAACAAGAGCAGAGATTAGCAGAAATAAGAGAAACTATGAAACCATCTAACTGGAAACTGGATTACAAAACCGAAAAAAAGATACATTTCTGTATTACCTGAATTACAGACAGATGGGACCTCTACTGAAAAAGTTGCACAAACTGAAAATTATGTAAGGGTTTCAAATAATTAGGGTAATGGTTTGGACAAATAAATATCTGCTGCCATGGATACTAGTGGAACTATAGGGGAATAAATAAAAAAATATATTTTCAGATAACCTTGTTTAAAGGAAAGAATAATGTTGAGTAGTCAAATTTCCGCATCATTCATCTCTAAATTAAAGTGGCTTGGCACTGGGAAAAATGTGGAGAGAAGCACTTCTGCAAACACAACTTTTGGAGTGACAGACCTGTAAATAATATAAATTAATGCAAATAACTTCCTTGTGCTGGAAAGTCAGTGTCCAATAATGAGGTCCATACAGAAGGAAGAGCACCACAACGAATGGCAGGTGCAAGATGACATGCCTAGTTGAGAATATCCAATCAGACGCATCTCTGGTTTTTTTTATTGTCATCTGGCATTGCTCACGAAAGACGAGTTTGATTGGCAGGTGTATCAAGGTTCACAGTTTATTGGTTTTTGCAAAAGAGCCAGATATGCCAGTTTAGACAGGGGAGTGACATAGAAGTTTCATCTAAATGGACTAATTTTACTATGGGGAATTCACCAGCAGAGAACATGAACGCAGGCAAATTCCTATTTTATTTTTTTCTTTTAACAAGGACTGAATGAAAAATGTAAACGACAGTTCAAAGCTGACGGAACATCAGCATTTGACGCTTCACAGGGGAGCAGTGAAGTAAACAATAGCAGAGAAATTGAATTATAATCAGCTCTAAAGCTGAAGCACTGGCATAACTCCTTAATATGGCTATTACCTTTCTACTGGGTAGGGTATTTTCCATTAGCACTGAAAGTCTTGCTCTCAAAGCAAATGTGTTAAACATGTAGCTTAGTTGCCAGCAAGTCAGTAAAACATTTTCATATCAGAAAGTGATGCATATCAGCTCCAACTTCCCTCTGTTTTCTTTCTGGAAAAATAAATAAAAAGGATTATGTTAAAGGGACACCCCAATAGCCTGGTGTAGTATGATGTAGAGAGCAATATTCTGAGACAATTAGAAATTGGTTTTCATTTTTTTATTGTTTGTAGTTTTTGAGTTATTTGGCTTTTTATTTATTCAACAGATCTCCAGTTTGCAATTTTAGCAATGTGGTTGCAAGAGTACGAATAACCCTACCATGTATTGATTTATAGAGAATAAGAGACAGGAATATGAACAGGAAGGGGCCTGACTAGAAATATGAGTATTTAAAAGAGTCAGATTTGTAGTTGTTTTCAGAAATAATTAAAGCCATTTTTCAATTACTTTCCATTTTTTATTTGTCACCATTTTTTGGAATATTAAAATATTGAAGTTAAAATTTAATTTTTCATGTCTTTCTAAACCAGGTCTGGGAGGGGGGTCACTGACTCTGTAACTGTTCTAAATAGATACATTATGATAAATGTATTATCTTTGGATCTGTTGAACAGAATCCCTGAGTTTTATTAAAGGCAGCTGTTAGAATTGATACAATAGTTGCTAATGTTCCACAGATGCTGCTGAGAAATGTATAAACAAATGTAGCAAAATTGTTCAGAATCTGCACCTGGATTACTAAGCTTCCAAACTGAAACACCAGACACATTAAACTTTAATGAATCAAAAATTAAACATGAAAAGCAATTGCAAAAAATTGTTTGTGAACAATCTGAAAACCTGAATCTGAAAACCAACTGAAATGAAAAATGTGTTTGGAAGGTGAACAAACCCTTTAAAACACAGATCAATGTAATAATTAATATGAAACTGAATGCTTATATATTATAGCAAATACCACATCTACTGAAATAAATATGACAGCAGGAGATACCCCAGAGTTTCACAATAGTATAAAAGCTTCCTACCTGCATCCTTGTGCTTTTATTCAAGTATTAAGACTATTGACTTGTGGGTTTACCAGCTACCGCAAAAAATCTTTGGGACACATTGCCGGCTTCTGGCTTCTATCCCTTTTTATAGACTCACGCCTGCCCCCCTGCCCCTTTCATGACATCACTGTGGGGCAGGTTGGTCATAGGTCTATAAATAGAGGGGACAGAGTGGGCCAGGTTTTTGTTGGGAGGGGCAGGTCAAGGGAAACTCGACCGGTACATCACTAAATAACACACCTGCCTGTCTGATGTTGGGGGATCACACTGTAACATCCTCCCTATAATTGAACCTGTGACCTGTAAATTGTTATGCAGGCTCTTATACTACTGTGCTATATGAGAAACAAAGGTAATGAGACAAGGCTATTGGTATCCTTATATTTCCTAGTAGGCATGGCTTAATTCAGCTACTGTTAATCTGGTCACATGTGCCATAAGTCTGGCTATAAAAGCTTCTGCTCTACACTCATTGCCTGTTATAGGTCAATAGGGATGTAGCGAACGTCGGAAAAAAAGTTCGCGAACATATTCGCGAACTTGCGCAAAAACGCGAGCGGTTCGCGAACGGTTCGCGAACCCCATAGACTTCAATGGGAAGGCGAACTTTAACATCTAGAAAAGACATTTCTGGCCAGAAAAATGATTTTAAAGTTGTTTAAAGGGTGCAACGACCTGGACAGTGGCATGCCAGAGGGGGATCAAGGGCAAAAATGTATCTGAAAAATCTGCCTGTGTGTGCTTGGAAGAGATAGTGTAGGGGGAGAGCTGTTAGTGATTTCAGGGACAGATGATAGTAAGTTTGCTGGCTAGTAATCTGCTTGATACTGCTCTGTATTGGAGGGACAGAAGTCTGCAGGGATTTGAGGGACATTTTAGCTTAGGTAGCTTTGCTGGCTAGTAATCTACTGTTCTCTTTAAACAACTGCCATACGTTGACCTTGTAGGTATTGTTTGCCCAGTTTTTTTGGACGCAGCCACTGAAGCACAGTTGCCAGAAAAAATATGCCATATAAATGCTGAAAATAGTCATTTTTCGCCATTACGTAAAATATATTATGGCTGCTTGAAAAAAGTGACTCCGGTGTTTTTTCTGGAGACGGTAATATTATGGATATTTAGACAGAATGGGAACAAGGTCACACAGCTCGATGGCGGGTTGAAGAAAACAGTGTGCAAATAATGCCTACAAGGCCAACGTATACACTACTACAGCGGTGGATACGGATTACGTAAAATATATGAATGCTGCTTGAAAAAAGTGACTCCGGTGTTTTTTCTGGAGACGGTAATATTATGGATATTTAGACAGAATGGGAACAAGGTCACACAGCTCGATGGCGGGTTGAAGAAAACAGTGTGCAAATAATGCCTACAAGGCCAACGTATACACTACTACAGCGGTGGATACGGATTACGTAAAATATATTATGGCTGCTTGAAAAAAGTGACTCCGGTGTTTTTTCTGGAGACGGTAATATTATGGATATTTAGACAGAATGTGAACAAGGTCACACAGCTCGATGGCGGGTTGAAGAAAACAGTGTGCAAATAATGCCTACAGGGCAAATAATGCCTAAAGGTCAACTTATACACTACTACAGCGGTAGTAAAATAAAAAAAAGTAAAATAAAAAAAAAATGAATATTAAAAAAAAAAAATTAAAGTTGGTGCTGCTGAACTACTAGGAGCAGCAGATTAGCACACCAGTCCCACTCCCCAACACTGCTAGACTAATAGCACTGGGCTCTTATAGTAGTAGTAGTAGTAGTAGTAGTAAAACAACAAAAAAATAAATAAAAGCAGTCCTTACAAGGACTACTGTTATTGCAGCAGTCAGCAGATGAGATCAGAAGCAGGACAGCTGCCCACTGCAGCTACATACAGAGCACTGCAGTAGAAGGTAGATTACTAGCCAGCAAAGCTACCTAAGCTTAAATGTCCCTCAAACCCCTGCAGACTTCTGTCCCTCCAATAACAGAGCAGTATCAAAACGATTACTAGCCAGCAAACTTTCAACTGTCCCTGAAATCACTAACAGGCAGCAGCTCTCTCCCTACACTATCTCTTCAGCACACACAGGCAGAGTGAAAAAACGCTGCAGGGCTTCGGTTTTTATAGGGAAGGGGAGTGGTCCAGGGGAGAGCTTCCTGATTGGCTGCCATGTACCTGCTGGTCTGGGGTGAGAGGGCAAAAAAAAGCGCCAACAATGGCGAACCCAAAATGGCGAACGTCGCGCGACGTTCGCGAACTTCCGGCGAGCGCGAACACCCGATGTTCGCGCGAACAAGTTCGCCGGCGAACAGTTCGCGACATCTCTATAGGTCAAGCTTGCTTGGTCTTTGAATTTCTGCTACCTTGCCTATGTCTCACCATTCTGCTGCTGTTATCCGGCTCTGACCCAGCCTGTTTGACAATGTCCAGCTCCTTCCTCACCAGTTTCTTCCTCACCAGCTTTTTCCCAGAGTATAAGTTATAAGTATAAGTTTGGTGCCCTCGTCTGCCCCTGTGAGTACTGGATTTTCATGCGGTTAGTCTTGGTGGCACCTGAGTAGCTGAGGGCCAGGCCCAAAGCCAAAGGTGGCTGTTATAGGTAGAGAATGCCTAGACAGGAATTCAGTCACTCCCCTGGGGTTTGGGTTTGCCATACGTGACACAGACCTCACTTACATTCAGCAATTCAGTTCAAGCCACAGGTGTTTTTTTTGCAATGAAGCTGGGGTTTTGTGCAGAGCACTCATGATATGTACATGTGACCCTTTTAGGCTCAAATATGTTGCAGCTAGCGATATAGGCCACTTTGGAAGGCCTCTGAGAATTCCAGCGTTTTGTGGACATAAAAGGGCGTAGAATCTGATGCAACTGTGCTGCAGCCACTGAAATTGTGCCCAACTGGACAATATTAATACAATTGTCACTCTAATTTTACTGCCTTCTATAGTGGTCTAATTCAACATGATCTCACCTGGTTGCCCACAGTAACATGCCCATCACCCACTGTCAGTAATTTGCACCCAAATGCTCAAGCAATCTTAAATATGCCCCTGAGCATTTATGTACTCCGCTATTACCAGAATAAAGAGTGATCCAAATAATTTATTGTTTCCTTAATCCAGCTGCCAATCTTTCCCTTTAACAAGAAATTGTGATATCTTTATTTCCCTATCTGTTATATATAGGGCTCATTCCTTAGGGGCAAAGCACAAACATCCCATACAATGCACATTTCTCTTCTTTTCTGGCACCCACCAGTGTCAGTTGCAAGTTTGGTGTGGAAATATTTGAGCAAAGTATATGGGCACTAAGGACTGGGAGCTCAATATTACACACTGTATAATAGTGTGCAAGTGACTGCGCCTATCTCATGCTGAATGAGAATTATATCCTCCTTGAAGATGGGGTAGCAGTGGGCACAGGCTGCAACAGAACTGGTATTGGGCTGAACTTAGTGATGGATAGGGGCAGAATGCAGCCAGATCCCATAAGTGCTTTTGGAATGAGCACTAAGGGGTGCACTTTTTCATATTGCTCTAACACAGTTGATATTGTGTTCCAGCAGAAACCCCCATCTGAATCCTTGGTTATTTAATTTAGATGGCATAGGGGCAAATTGACTAAAGGGTAGTTTCTAGCAAAAAATTCGACAGAAATACCATCCACAGAGACATCGCCAATCTGACAGGTGTAGAGGCCAATTCACTAGCACAAGGGTACATCCCTTACAAAGTTTCGAACCCTTTCAGCAGTCGAATTTTCGATCAGGTGAACAATCGTTATTGCAATTCACTATTTCGCCTTTCACCAGAGTTTCCTTCGTCAGCTTAGACCTTGCGAACTGATGAAGCTACATCTGCCTCAACCTTATGTCAGTGACATCATATCCTGTATGCCGAAGAGTGATAAAAAGTTAAAAAAATGCTGGAGTATTTTCATATTTTAAAGTGGGATTTTCTTTAAAAGTCTAGGACATTAGGAGGAGGAGGAGGATCTCTTTTGTCTTTATTTCGCTTCCTTGGACATAACAAGTGGCCACTTCAAGCATTTGCACCAACCTCACTAATAAAGACATATATATATATATATATATACGTATCTATATGTACCCGCCCTATTCAAATTGACCTAAGCATGTGTATTAACAAAGCTAGCGAAAGTTTGCTATGAAATGCTCACGCTGACTAATTTACGCTAGCAAAACTTCTCCAGCGTCTAGCTGCCAAGAAGCAAGTCGTGGTGGTGGTAGCGAATTTGCGCCTGACGAAGTTGTTTGAAGTGTGGCGAAGCATTCCAAAGCAAAAATTCATCTTTTAATGACTTTCCTCATAGAATCAGACAGACTGCTGAAATATCCATTGGTTCACTGTGTGGCTGTGTATTAAAGAGCTGTAGTTCACATAAGCAGGTTTGAATATGAAACAGGTTTGATACCTCTGGCATATAGGGCTGGTTATGTTAAAACATTTTAATAACTGTATTTTAACTAAATTTTATTTTCTGGTTTTTTTTTTCAAGATAAGTGACCTAAATAAGCAATTAACCAGATAAACAATTCAACAAACACAACAGTGTGCTCCTATAGGTGCAGGTAGCAGTACTTACTGCCTGTTCAAGCAAACAAGGCCCCATTGCTCTTGCCACTTCATGCACCAAAGTGGGCACAGCTGGCAAAGTGTTAAGGCAATTTTCACCTCTTTTCTGTAGTCACAAGGAAAGTGCAATTTTTGGATGCAATGCAATGTCTCAAAATTTCAGCATAAATGCAACCATACATGAAATGGTGTCCAGTACACCAAAGTGCTCAAAATTTGAGGCTGAATGCTTTTGCAAATCAGGCACTAAGTTGCGGCTAACGTTTTAAAAGTGGAAGATCACATAATTTATGGTACTTTGCAACAAAGTTTGATGTGCCAACTGACATAGCCCATAGTGGGAACCATGTAACTATACAGTAGCAGTATCTCCAGGGTTCCTAAATGTCAATGGGAGCACTTGTGCAGATTATCTTGTTTGGGCACAGGTGCCTTAAATGAATGGCATCAATGTGCTCAAGGTGTTAATGAACCAACCCACCAACCAACCAATCATTTAACCAATGATGTGGTTGGTGGGTGTGGTTAATGGGTATATGTTATGACAACTTACCAGTGTGTTACACTTAAGAAAGAGCCCATGTAGCTCGAAACATGTTGCATAGTTAATAAAGGCACCTTTATCAGCAGTGTATGTGCCTGTGGTATCTGTTTCCCACCTTTACTAAATCCTGAAATCATGCAGTTGTTGAATTATAACTCCAAACAACGGTCAAAAACTTCTGTTTGTTTCTGGGTTCTGAATGGTTGCCGAGAAGCTCTCTGATGTATTGTGTAAGGGAAAGAGCTGAGGAGCATAATGGAATGGAAGTGGGGAGAAGTGGAGAGATCATAAAGAAGTGGGAGCAAATTTAACAGCAGAAGTGAAGTGGCGAAAGGATGAATACACAGAGAACAAATGTGTATTGTGGAAAAGCAGAAGAAAAAAGGGAAAGGCAGGAACAGTTCACTGAATAGGATCTTAACTGAAGTAACAAAAGAACAGCATAAATTTAATCTGAGAACAGACATGAGGAGAGGATGAAAGGGAGAATAAGGAAAAGAAAGGCATAGCACAAAATGCAAGAAGAGAGAATATTTATAATGGATGGTCCGAGTTACGTATCTTTATGTATATTTATGTACACGTGTGTACATAAATGTTAAGCACAAAAAATAAAGTTTGAAAACCTACATCTTATGGGTCAGTGTCATCTCTCATTGGTTATCATACAGAGGCAAAGCAGGGAGCAACCTGTAGGATGTGCACAAAAGAAGGATCGAACAACTGAAGTAATGAATAAAGCCATTGTGGCTTCAGTCGAGGATGTCTGATCACTTGTAACATAGTTACATAGTTACATAGTTAAATTGGGTTGAAAAAAGACAAAGTCCATCAAGTTCAACCCCTCCAAATGAAAACCCAGCATCCATACATACACCCACCCTACTTTTAATTAAATTCTATATACTCATACCTATACTAACTATAGAGATATACCCATACCTATACTAACTATAGAGCTTAGTATCAGAATAGCCTTTGATATTATGTCTGTCCAAAAAATCATCCAAGCCGTTCTTAAAGGCATTAACTGAATCAGCCATCACAACATCACCCGGCAGTGCATTCCACAATCTCACTGTCCTGACTGTGAAGAACCCCCTACGTTACTTCAAATGAAAGTTCTTTTCTTCTAGTCTAAAGGGGTGGCCTCTGGTACGGTGATCCACTTTATGGGTAAAAAGGTCCCCTGCCATTTGTCTATAATGTCCTCTAATGTACTTGTAAAGTGTAATCATGTCCCCTCGCAAGCGCCTTTTTTCCAGAGAAAACAACCCCAACCTTGACAGTCTACCCTCATAATTTAAGTCTTCCGTCCCTCTAACCAATTAAGTTGCACTTCTCTGAACTCTCTCCAGCTCATTTATATCCCTCTTAAGGACTGGAGTCCAAAACTGCACTGCATACTCCAGACGAGGCCTTACCAGGGACCTATAAAGAGGCATAATTATGTTTTCATCCCTTGAGTTAATGCCCTTTTTTATGCAAGACAGAACTTTATTTGCTTTAGTAGCCACAGAATGACACTGCCCAGAATTAGACAATGTGTTATCTACAAAGACCCCTAGATCCTTCTCATTTAAGGAAACTCCCAACACACTGCCATTTAGTGTATAACTTGCATTTATATTATTTTTGCCAAAGTGCATAACCTTGCATTTATCAACATCGAACCTCATTTTCCAGTTTGCTGCCCAGTTTTCCAGTTTAGACAAATCACTCTGCAAAGTGGCAGCATTCTGCATGGAACCTATAGTTCTGCACAATTTAGTATCATCTGCAAAAATAGAAACAGTACTTTCAATGCCCACCTCCAGGTCATTAATAAACAAGTTGAAAAGCAAGGGACCTAGTACAGAGCCCTGCGGTACTCCACTAACAACACTGGTCCAATTAGAAAATGTTCCATTTACCACCACTCTTTGTAGTCTATCTTTTAGCCAGTTCTCTATCCAGATACAAATACTATGTTCCAGGCCAACATTCCTTAATTTAACCAGTAACCTTTTGTGTGGCACTGTATCAAATGCTTTAGCAAAGTCTAAGTAAATCACATCCACTGCCATCACAGAATCGAGGTCTCTACTTACATTCTCATAAAAAGAAAATAAGTTAGTCTGGCAAGATCTATTACGCATAAAACCATGCTGGCACAAACTCATAGTATTATGATTTGCTATGAAGTCCAGTATCTTATCCTTTATTAACCCTTTGAAAAGCTTTCCTACCACTGACGTCAGACTAACTGGCCTATAGTTTTGGGGCTGAGAACGGGATCCTTTTTTGAATAGAGGCACCACATTAGCAATTCGCCAGTCTCTCGGCACTATGCCAGATCTCAATGAATCATGAAAAATTAAGTAAAGAGGTTTGGCAATCACAGAGCTAAGCTCGCTAATTACCCTGGGATGAATACCATCTGGCCCTGGACCTTTGTTAATCTTAACATGTTCTAGTCTCTTTTGAATTTCTTCATGTGTGAACCATGCATCATTAGTTGTATTACTAGAATTGGGACTGTTAAGAAGGAAACCTTCACTTACTGGTTCCTCATTTGTTTAGACAGATGAAAAATATGAGTTCAGAATCTGCGCTTTTATTTTGTTTTCATCAACCAGCTGACCCCCCTCTGATAGTAAGGGTCCCACCCCTTCCTGCTTCATTTTTTTACTATTAACATATTTAAAAAATAATTTTGGATTTTTTTTTTTTTGTAACAGCAGAAACATGTTCAGTGTGCCCAGCGAGGCCACGTCAGTCTCAGCTCGTCTTTTTCCAAAAGTACATATTGTACATAGACAAATTACAGTGCCGGTATAGTATTCTTTTTTATATATATACAGATATATTGATGAGCTGTTAGCCTGAATGCTCTGAAAACCCTTAGTGCCATTAGCCATCGTGTATTGTCACTTCACTTTAGCATATGCACTTGTACGTATAACATATCTGCTGTTTTTGGTACTAATCACTATAATATATTCAATTAAGTTAACACTGCTTAAATAAGGCACCAAAGATCAGGGTACAAATAAGCATTGCTACTATGTGCCCTTAAAGTGTACAGGCGGCAAATTATATGTTTCGCATTTGAACGGCTCACCCGAAAGTGACGGTGACCCGGGTGCATATACCCCGGGTCCTGCTCCTAAGTTCACAATGCCTTAAACAGTATTAAGGGTAATCGTCAAAGCACCGTAGCTGTAGGTGAGTCAAGATCAATTTTCAAAATTAGACAGCACTCCATTTCCATCCGTGTAGGTTAAAAGGTAACTTTTATTCCAATTTTGTTAAAAACATCAGATCCTGGACACGTTTCGTATCATCAGATACAACGTGTGTATGGATGCTGGGTTTTCATTTGGAGGGGTTGAACTTGATGGACTTTGTCTTTTTTCAACCCAATTTAACTATGTAATTATGTAACTATGTTGATACGAAAACACAGGGATCTGATGTTTTTAACAAGATTGGAATAAAAGTTACTTTTTAACCTACGCGGATGGAAACGGAGTGCTCGTCTAGTTTTGAAAATTGATCACTTTAGCATATATCCATATTGATGGCAATATCTGTACAACAGATCCCATTGATATCTATAAGAATATAGATCAAGGGAGGGCACTCCAAAATTTAGAGTCACATGGCTAAGAGGTGCAAATGACCCAAAAATACTCCCCACAGAGTAACGAAAATGTACAATATTACAGATATGACACATTTTGTGAAATCAGGGCAAAGAGAAACTACAAGCAGCGGATACACTTGCCAGCAGTGAAGCAAAGAGGCTAATTCTCATGGCTGGGAAGTGTATCCGCTGCTTGTAGTTTCTCTTTGCCCTAAATTTCCCAAAATTTGTGGTATGTATCTTTATTTGATGACATCAATGTAAATATATGTTTTTTTCTGATAGAAAAATAATTGATCGGTTTTTGCAATGTATTGACTGAAAAAATATACAGGTATAGAGGTATTAGCAACAGGAGAGTGTGGTTTGCATAGTCCTTTAATCCTTTAAAACCTTTCACCATCTAAAAATAAAAGACAAAATAAAAGTATAAGGTTATTTGCAAACCCCCATAGATTTTGGCGAATTACTTATGTTCATGCTGTGCTTTATTTAAAACATAATTATCTTTTTCTCCGTTTGCAACATACAGACAACTTGGTTTCACTTTTGTTTTTTGTTTATTTTACATAAAGAAAGCTTAATTTAATATCATGTGTATGAAATGCAGTTGAACCTATATACAAGAGAAATCTCCTTCATATTACACACATCTCTCTACAAAGCAATGATTGTTTCGTAAGGTTGTCCAAAACACACATCATTAAATAATTGCTGTATTTTCCTGTAAGGACCCATGTAAGGAAACACCATTTCGGCTCATTGTGGGATAATAGTAACAAGTAGATTCTTATGACAGCAAACAGTTCAGCCATATATTCCTTTTGCACTGTATTAGCATGTCTTACATTATCATGTCATTAGAAGATGAAGGGTATATATTGGTGGGATTGTAGGGGTTACAATGCATTGTTTGTGGCCTTCCTGCTGTAAGTGTATTAGAAATCACGTAATCCTTCAGCTCTAGGGTATTTTGAAAGCTTCAACCTGGGAGGTGAGACTTGTTCTAGAGTGAGGCTATAAAATATGTCCTTCAAAAGGTAGAACTAAAATGAAAATATTTGCAAGCAGTAAATGAATAACCTAATAGGGCAGAGATTGTTTTATTGAGATATTAGCGTATATGATGGATGACCTCCATGTTAATCCAAAATCAAATGGGTATAATGGAAACAAGAGAGTAGAAGCATCCGTGATGGCTGCTGAAGGAAAACAAGAGCAATCCTGGTGAGTAAAAAACGGTTAGTCAATTATTTGTTCTGCCAAACACATGATATCACATACTGACATATCATTTTTGACCATATTATGTGAGATTGGGTTTCTTTCTTCAAAACTATAATGTCTGTGCCAGAGGCTCAAGTTAAAACATGGATGACAGTAAATATTCTTCTACAGAACATTTAATAGTTTCATTAGACTTTTCTTTCAGAGCTGACCACAAATGATCATATCTAACCACTAGCTGAAACCCCAGTGGTGCAATTTTTCTATTTTAGCATAGATGCAAAGATGATATGTAGTCAAATATGAAATATGTTTGTTCTATCAGGAAAATGCAGCTCAGGGAATAGAGAGGCCAACAAATCATCAGCAGCACCCATCCTACAAATCCCCACCTTGACATTTCAAAATATCCTTCCTAGAGGTCAATCAAATAATCCAGTCTTCATAGTCACCCATTTAATATCCAGTGTTTGGGCAATCATAATTTCCCCCATACCCCTACCAGCAGGGCTGGAGGACCAGTGGTTGTTTATTCCTCAGATAACTTCACAGTGATACAGGCATATGAGGAACTAAATTCTAGACTCATCATTTAGTGGCATAACTGTGGAAATCAGTATTAGAATGTGTACAATGGGTAAACCACTTCCACTGCCTCTGCCTGGTTATGAATACCCCAGTTTGCAAGGGAATGCAGTTACAATGCCTTCTGTCAAATGACCTGCATCCCATATATATCATTCAGTTTCTGTAGCTCTGTGTTGATCATCTGACTACTGTTTAATTTAAGACGTTTAGGCTTGAAGTCACTTTTTATGGTGGAAGATTGATGTCACTTTGCCTTGCTCTAGAATGACATCACTGCACTGTACTGGCCACTTTGGAATGACCCCACTGTATCTATTGATAGATATGCCTCATTGAAATAGATGGATCTGTCTACCAACCAATAGCACCCAATCAAATGTCTGCTTTAATTATTCAAAATGATGTAGACCAGTAAAAAAGAGATTGTTGATGGGGCAGCATCTACTCAGTTACTTCCAATCAATATATTTTTAAGCTACCTTCATGGATCTCCCACTTTATCATCTTTTGCTGGAAGGGAACGTAGTCTCAGAGCAAAGGACTGTGGGCCTCTAGCAATGAAGGCTTTACCTTGCAATCCATATACTGTATTTTGTGTAGTAACATTGAAGTTCTATTAACCTTCCTATATGTATTTGTAAGTGCAGATTTACATGAATTCAAATAAAAACATCATATTATTTGCTCCAACTCTTAGACTGGTTTGGTCACCCTGTTCGTTTTTTGGATATTTCCTTTGACAATGCAAAGTCAGTGTAGCACACACACAGCAGTAGTACAAAGGCATCAGTATGATCTCAGCACCAAATCAATAGTTTACCGTGTAACAGTTGTAACATGAACCCTGGGACAGCAATGAATTTCTGCCATGCAATGTTTTAATAATGACACATTTTGAACAGAGGTCTAAGCTTGCAATGGGATTGGCTAATTCTATGAGTTGAAGTGGCAACATTTTGGAATTGTCTACTCTAATAATTTACATTTAGAATATTGTAAAGGCAAACTTTTTGTAAACCTGAAATCCCGGCCTTGTTAAGTGCCATTAAAAAAATCAATAAAATATTACATTTAAGAAATGCATTTCAGTTTGCTTCTCCTTTTCATTAAAATGCCATATATTCACAATGAGTTGATGCAGGGACACAGCACTGTCCTGTTAAATGAGACTATGGTACACTAGTGCAAAAAAAAAAAAAAGGACAATATGGGCTATATTTCAAAAATTGCCTTTTTTCCTTTTGATGCTCCTCTGCAGTTCTTTCTTTTTTTTCTTCCAATTTTTATAATTATTTTTTGTTTGCTGTTTTTTTTAAAAAAAATTGTCTATTGTATTGTTTTTTTCAGACCTTCATGATAAAGCATAAAAACAGAGTATATTTATATATATATATATTTATATATATTCATATATTTTAATTATTTCTTTTTTTTTCTGTTTATTCGATTGACTTTAATATGTCCTTCTGTCTTCTTCTCTGAGTTGATTGTTGCTTTGACTGGAACTGCGTCGTTGTGGAATATCATGACATGCCAGCTCAATGGGGAGAGAGAATATGAGAGAGGCATCCCGTCCAAGTAAAGTGGGCAGTTTTCCCGAGAGTCATCATTGAAGACATCTATTTTTTTAGCTTCCCATCCTCCAACTGCTAAATGTTCCATAATTATTCTGTAAAAACTCATTTACTTGCACCATTTGAGGAACACGCTATATATATATATATAGCTGTTTTTCCCCATTCCAGTTTGAATTTGCTGCCCATAAAAAGTTTTTCTCTCTTTATTGTAGCACGCATGTTTGTCTTAGAAAAGGTATTCATATTCCGCATTCCTTTTTTTGAGGGAGAAGACATGAGTTCTGTGGTTTCCTACTACAATCCACTGCATAACTTAAATAGTGGGCCTTTTTGGAAATAAGTTCTGAAATCAGATGACTTGGCTTGATGTTCATCTAGCTACCGTGCACAATAACAACAAAGAGGCTTGCAGCAGAGGTAAGAGCAGCTTATTACAGCTGAGAAACGTCAGTAGGGAAAGCAGAGTAGGCCACTCTTCTTCCGATGGCATAGTTGATGTAGTTCAGACAGGTACAATATGGAGGCCTATGTTGTCGCCCTGTAGTTTCATGTGGTTTCCATGGTAACTAGTGGCGGTCATAGGCAGTGGCAGCAGTGGGAGGTGCGGAGCCCCTGGATGTGGCACTATAATAATAAGGGGAACCTGAAAGTTAACACAGGAGAAGAATGGACTGGTTGAAAGGACAAAAAGTGAACATAAAACACAACTGTAATAAATGACTCAAACTTCAGTTTGGGAATAAGTATCTTAACACGGCATTGTATATCAACCCTGTGTACAGTAATGCAACATTACTATTATTGCCCTGTATTGTTTCTGGTTTAACCCAGCATCCCTCTTTTTTCATGGTCAGTTTACAAATATCTATCTGCCTATGTATCTGATGTGAAGTACACACTTCCACTTGGGAGTCTGATATTTTGTGGACAGTTCAGCAGATAAATATGGGTTTTGCTAGGGAATGAGAGCAAAGCACACAGATAAGTTTACATTGACATTGACTATGTGCAGAATATTGAATACACTGCTGTTAATGTTGCTCTTTGAAGAAGTAAAAGTTTATTTTTATCTTTAATATATAGAATTAACTTAATTTTTGTAATCTTTATTGGCCAAATAGGCTGGAAAGATACTCCTTATCTATTCTTAACAAATCATCCCCATTCAGACTATTTTAATCAAACTTATTAACATGCGGCTTTTGGTAACCACATATACTATCCTCACCTTTCAGTAAATGGAACAGAGTTAACATTTGCAAATACTGGAGAGCAAGATGTTTAATGTTTCTAATATTATAAGCTTATTTCTTATGCAAGAAGAACATTAACTAGACAAGACATACAAGAAACACAAACTGATTTTGCCTTCTCCAACAAGCATATAACGGATAAGAAAGCAGTAGGAAAGCTTAATGCTATACTGAAATACAGTTTTTTGACACCAAACAAACTGTATCTACCACTGGGGTATGTTAAAAATAATCTGGCCACATGACATTTGGGATGGACTTATCAATACTCACTTAATAGTGCTGGGTTGCTGAACCTCCAGGCTTCATTGTAGGTTGTATATTGTGGGTGGCTGTAAGGATTTCCTGAAAATTCACTCCCTAGAAAGCCAATATAGGAGATAAAAAGAAAAGCTTAAGTGTAAAACAAATGTTATATAACAATCTATTCATACAGTGTTTTATGGGCATTACTACCTGTACATGTTATTACAGTTAAATAATATATTAAAACTGAAATTGTGTCTGGAGGTGTTCTCTCATCGGGGTATGTCTAGACAGATTTGGGTAAAACTGATTATACAGGACTATGAAGCAGTAGTTTGAAAAATAGGACCAATCACATATGTCCATGTGCCCTTAGCACAAACCTCAGTATGCTGCTCTCCAAACTACATCATAATTAGTTCTCTATAATAAGTCTGAGGGGCATCCAGATACTCTGGCTTGTATATTTTAAAACCAGGGGAAATCCCAATCCTTAATACGCATTCTGTAGTACAAGAATCCAATCTAATTAAACTTTCTCTAAATAGCACATATTTGTAATGGATGATATAAGAACACTTGATCCAATGCACATAGCGGTGCCTGTTACATGTGTTTATAGGGTTGCGGCGAAAGGGTGCAAAATAAAACAGCGGACATTGGAAAGCGTTTATTGACGAGAAGTGAAAGCAAGCATGCAGGAGGATAATGAGCTTTTGAGCTCAACTGTGACCAAGAGGAACTGAGCTATCTCTTTGCTTGATCGCTAATGAAACAAGTGTAATTTCCTCATCAGCATTGAATTTTATTTACGCACTCCCCTATCCGCTCACCCGGCTGCGAGCCCCTTCATACAGTTCACTGTGCACATTTGGTCTCCCTTTTTTACTTTAACATATTGCCTCAGCAAATCCTTACATGTATTAGGGAGTAAAGTGTAAGGGCCGAAAAATATAGATCTGTTTAACATCTTTATGCAATGTCATCTAATGGAGCAGTGAGCCTTACTTATGTTATGTTTCTGGGGGTAAATATATAACAATGCTACTAGAATTTTAGGCACAGAGCATTATATTAAGTCAGTAGTGCCCAACTTCTGCAACATAACTTGAAAGACTTACAGCACAGCATACTAATGTAATAGGTCACAAACCCAGCTTTAGGAGCTTAAAGACTAGCATTTTGCCCCACTAAGACTTTTGTTATTTTTACAATTTTGTGAAAAGTTAAAAATGTTCTGATTTAGCATGTTACATTAGCAAAGCTATTTATATATTTTATTAAAGCAGTCATATTCATTACATAATATCTGGATTTGAATGACAGAAAAATAAATGAAAAAAAGATATGCACAAGGTGCAAGACTCACCACTCCCAGTCCTGCAGTGAAACAGACATGGTTTAGAGCTGGAAAGACATGAGCAGCACTCCACAGGTTGGACCGAATGGTGGACCGAAACGTTGGTGCCTGTCAATGGAGTGATAATGAGATGCCTCTTTCATGTAAGTGACCTGTGGAGTGCTGCATTCTATGTGTTTCAAGCTCCAAGCTTAATAACTAGTGCTGGCATATTATCAAAGAGCTACAAGGTGTCTGCATGTTTGTATGCTTCTATAGAAAGACTGAAGGGCAAGAAAGAGAAATGAAAGGACAGGGAGCAGTGGAGAAGAAAGAGGACACAGGAATAAGAAAATATGCAGATGTGGATAGGATGAACAAAAAAAGATGTACATATAGTCAGGCGAATGTGGATAGGATGAACAAAAAAGGATGTACATATAGTCAGGCAGATGTGGATAGGATGAACAAAAAAAGATGCATATATAGTCAGGCAGATGTGGATAGGATGAACATAAAAGATGTACATATAGTCAGGCAGATGTGGATAGGATGAACAGAAAAAGATGTACATATAGTCAGGCAGAGTGTAATGTAGAGATGGGTTAGTAAGAGAAACAAAAGTGTATAAGAGACACACAGGAACAAGAAGTAGACAGAGAAGGAGAGTGCATGTTGTGATGCAGTAGTGTGTAGGGGCCTGATATCTGTGTGTGTGTGACATTATTTTTGTGCATGAATTGGTCACAATATGAAACAATTGTTATCTTTACGAATCAAATCTGACCAACAGTTTTTTTCCCAGGAGCATCCCTAATTTCTCACGGCTACAGTGCCATATCCCCAACCCCTTTAACTCATATGGAGTTTTATTCTCAAAGAATCTTAATTTTTGCAGTACATTGCAAATATCACCAGGGGTCCTAAACTGTATAGCTGTGATGTCTAGGAATGCTCAGAATACATTGTAACTGCAAATACACATTTATCAACAAACTCTTCTTATCTAATGTCACTACAAATACTCAGTATTGTACAGAGCAGCAGTAACTTACCAGGTACCATTCCAGCAAGAGTTGATGTAGGGTAGCTGCCTTGTCCTGTTGGAGGTACATGAGGTGGATAACCTGGAAGAGTTGTGCTTGACATATCTCGCCCTATAAATCAAAACAGATTACTGATTTAGTTAAGGTGCATGTCATTTCATATGAATTAAAATTAAGTCCTTTAATAATATCAGCATTTAAAGTTGAGTAAGCATAAGCCAATATGGTCGGCCAGTTTGGCTCTCCATGTGTATTGCCAAATCTCAGCATATATACATTAACTTTAGCATGTTACAAATGGATCTATTCCAAGTAACTTTCTAATTTTATTATTATCTTTCCTATTTTGCTTCTATTCAACCTGCAACTGAAAATGTTGTGTTTTTGGACTGCTGTAATAAAAACAACTTGATGATGAGACTTAAGTTTTATTGTTATTCTTATGTTGTATTGGTTATGTTTCTACTCATGGCAATTACACCCTAGCAACCAGATTGCAGATTAAATTCCAAGCCTGAGAGCTGCAAATGTTCTTAGAATACTGCCATCTATACCATTCTAAGTTATTGTTCAGTCTATATACCCAGTTACCGGTAAGTATCTGTTTACATTTAGGGGGTTATTTACTAAAACTCGAATTTATCTGGTCGGGCTTTTTGGTGCAAAAACTAAAATTTTTAGTGCAAATAAAAACCTTGAATTTTTATACCCCAATGCTGCAAAATTCCAGAACCCAGAAATCCGCCATATCAGACCTGTTGAGGTCATGTATAAGTCAATGTGAGATATCCCTTTCCCAATTTAAATACATTGTGGTCTGTGCTGTGTTTAGCTCAATAATCCGATAAATTCTGGGTTTTTGGGAAAAAACCCCAAAAATATAGCAATTCGGGTTTTAGCCTGATTTTATCGTGATATAAATAAGGCAAAATCGGGCATTGGAGTTTCATCTAGCTTTCTTTATTTTAATTATGAGATAAATTCGGATTTTAGTAAATAACCCCTAGTAAAGTTCAAGCAAAGTCCAAGATTGGCCTAGTCATGCAGTTACATATGTTTCATTAGTAGGTAGGCAACAATCTGCATGGCAAACAAATCGGAGATATTTCAGTACTAAAAAAACACACAACAGTCATGAAGCTACACTTCTCTGTAGCAAGTGCATGGCCTCCATGGTGGAGTCTGTAGTTTCCAAGAGTTTCCCAAATCACCAGATCTGTACAGGAAAGGGTGAATTGGCTAATCTGATGTAGATTTGCTTTACAACAAACTAAATGGACTTTCTTCTGTCAGACATGATGTAAATAACAATGAGTACATCCAATTTTAATTTTCAAAACTGGAACGGACAGAAGCTGAAAACTGAATTTCCAAATGAATTTAATCAGCATTGAATATCCTCTGTTTATCCAGGTATGACTGATTGTCACGGGACTGAAGTTGCTATTGAACACACATCAGTGCTACTGATTTTCCTTCTAAGAAATTTGGCCATTTCAGAAGGCCTGTTAGTTCCACCAAGGCTAAACAGAGGTAATTAGCCCTGTAATGTATCCTTGTGCTTTATTTCCTGTTTTTTCTTTCAAGGTCTAAAAGACTAGAAAGGATTTTTACCCAAATACAGATTTTCATCGAATTTTAGTCACAAAAGCTTTACAACGGAGAACATAAAATTTACTAAAAGCAAAGCAACTCAAGATTAGTTTATTTAACAATATGAAGAGAGCTGGGATTCCCATTTGAATTGGTTAGGATGAAACCAGACTGGCTGTCAGAAGATATTGAAATTGAATTTATGGAAATGTTAGGTCCTTTTTTTAAGGTCCTTTTTTTAAAACCCCAGGAGGAGGGGGTTTACTATTTCAATATGTTTTATAAATAAACTGGAGAATGGTATGAGTGCAAAAGCTGGAGTTTCTTTATACAGGTATGGGACCTGTTATCCATAATGCTCGGGACCTAGGGTTTCCGGATAACAGATCTTTCCATAATTTGGATCTTCATACCTTAAGGGAACCTTACTAAGGTTCGAGTGAATTTTCAAAGTTAAAAAAGTTCGAATTTCGAAGTAATTTTTTTGAATACTTCGACCATCGAATAGGATACTACGACTTCGAATTTACTTCGACTTCGATTCGAAGTAAAAATCGTTTGAATATTCGATAATCGAAGTAATGTCTCTTTAAAAAAAACTTTGACTTCAATACTACGCCAAATTAAACCTGCCGAAGTGCTATGTTAGCCTATGGGGACCTTCTACAATCATTTTCTAAGTCTTTGCACATCGAATAAATATCCTTCGATCGATCGCTAAAATCGTTCGTTTTTGGTATTTCGAAATTCGACCCTTGATAAATCTGCCCCTAAGTCTACTAGAAAAACATTTAACCATTAAATAAACCCAACATCCAATAAGGATTAATTATATCTTAGTTTGGATCAAGTACAATGTACTGTTTTATTATTACAGAGAAAAAGGAAATCATTTTTAAAAATGTGGATTATTTGGATAAAATAGAGTCTATGGGAAACAGGCATTCCATAATTCAGAGCTTTCTGGATAATGGGTAACTGATCCCATACCTGTACTATAAAATTAGACACATTGGGGTATACTCACTACAATGTGGATACCTATACAGGGCATCACTGACTGTCTGTTTTGACTAAGCTGGTAGCTTATTGTTCATATATGGACTCAAAAACAATCACCACCTAATAAATATCTGATCAGGGATCATATAGATATCTATCAGGCTTTCATTGTGCTCATTTGGTGATCTGAATTAATGATTGTCTTTTGTGTATGGTAGGCTTTAGTCCCTAAAGTTGCATGAGCGACAAATTATTTTAAAATAATTTTCTAATTGGTAAAACTTTCACATTCCCAATCAGAGTAGTACCGCTTAAGATGAAAGGAATTCCATCAAAGTTCCTCATTACTCCATTTTTTTGAGGGAAATTAGGAAAATGGCTAACTAAGTTTTAAAAAACTGTGTTTGCATATAGGACTTTGATGCAATCCAAGAGTACAAACTGTAACCCTAATAGAGCAATTAAAAAGACCAATGCGTTAAAAACAATGCATTCTTCAGTTTCACCACAGCTATAGTTTAACAATATTCTATGCACAGTAAAAGTCTCAACACATAAAAAATGCACCAAAATATTTGGAATATTCCAACGCAAAGAGCACATATGCCAAAAATTATAAACGTTTGACTACGGTCCATGATTTTTAAGGCAGAAGAAAATGGTCAACACATAAAAAATATGAAAAAAATAATGCATGATATATTTTAATATCCAAAAAGGTAAGCACCCATAAGTTCAGAATTACAATTAAGAGACGGGCATGGCAAATGAGTTTGATTGAATTCTACAGCTTTAAACCAGTGAGCCAATGAAGCAGATACGTTACACTGTAAACTACTACAACTCAACAACACATTTTTTAATTCCACATGTTGCGAGTTAAACAGACTAATGAGGCCCAACAGGTATATTATATATGCTTCAAATAGCTTCCATTCTTTCACATATTCGAAGGGTTGAACTTTCTGGATATGTTTCAGCCTCAGGAACGGATGCAATGTTTGCACTGAAACTACTAGCCTTGTATTTTGCCCTTGGTTATTAAAAGGTCTCTGTATTGGCAGCAATGTATGAGGCATTGTCATATACTTTGTTAATATGATGAAATCAGAGTAGAACAGACAGTATGCCACTTGTTCCTCATCAGTTCTTAAAATGCTTATAAGTAACTAATTAACTGAGTCTACAGGGAATTGGTTGCTGACATTTATGAGAGCCCTGTTTTTAATTGCAAGGGAATCTAGTAAAGAAAGACACTGTAACTTTTCTTGGGTTTTAGATGAGTTATGGATGAGGGTAAATTTGGTACCTGCTATGAGTGGCTGGCTGCCGAACTGCCCATAATGGGGGCCATGGTGGGTGAAGGAGCTGTACGTAGGTGTTGACGCATCAACCGTGAGGGCCATCTGGAAAGGCTGGATGTCAGCCAGCCCCGAGCTGGCCAATGAAGAGGGAGTGAAGGGAGTAAGGGAAGCTTCGTGAGGCTCTTGCTTCACATAGAGGTGAGAGGCGAAACTCTCTGTGAGGGGAAGGGGATGGATGAACAAAGGATAGACAAACAACAGTTGGGTAGAACAAAGAAAGAGAAAAAAAAAATAAAATGTATAAATGTAAATGGAATGATGAAAAAACAATAAAATAGAAAAAAATATAGAGTTTTAAATGACTAAAGAAAATGATTTTTAAATTGACTTAACCTTTAATAAGGACAAGATCAGTTTGTTTCGTATTAGTTTTGTATCTATTAGTTTATAGTTTGGAGCAAAATGGCATTAATGAATCCTATGGACAATACTGGACTGAGCCTTGCCAGAGTACAATTATAGTCCATTAGGTAAAAACTAATCTGGGATATAATGATGTTTTTTGTCTCTGCCGAGCTATAGACAATTACATAACAAAACCCACCAGAGACTAACAGAATGGGATGGAAAGTTGGCAAGAGTTAAATGAGAGTTTAATGGTGGAAAAATAAACTTCCACCTGATGCATTTATTTAGAACAGGGCCAGAAGTTAGAACAAGTTAGACTTGTTTTTCATAGACTCTGCAGAACCTGGCCAGAGGCTGTTGCCTATTTTAAAATTCTCTAAAGTCATAATCCTTTGCCTTTCTTTATATTTGATTAACATGAGCATGTTATCTCTTCCAACTGAGACTTCCCCAATTTTAAAAGCATTAGAACAATCAATGGACTGGATTTGTACTGAGCAACAGATACAGAGTTGCAGTACAAGTACCGATCTTCAACAAGGACAGTAGTTTGAGAGAGTAGACTCTTCCAATGTTTATATGGTGTTGCGCTATAACAGTTTACCTGAACAATGTATACAGAGAAGCCAGCTTTTAGGACTATTTATGATGCATATACAGTGTCGGACTGGGATACCAGGGGCCCACCAGAAAACCTTAGGTTGAGGGCCACTTTCCAAACTATTATAACTCCTCTCCTCACTCAACCTCTTTATTATCCTAGTCTCTTTTTCTCTACATTCTTTACATACATATACTCTATTCTTCCATACTCTATTCTTCCCATACAGAAATAGGGAATGACCATGAAATAGGCCAAATGGTTAGAAGCAATAGTCCCCCTGACACCTGGTCTCATTGGGAGTTTTCCTGGTATCCCTGTAGGCCAGTTCGATACTGTGCATATATGTGTGAAATAATAACTTAATTACATGCTATTTTTTGGTAAGGTAATTGATTGAAATTGATGATTATGGCAGAGAAATCATTTATACTTCTGCAGGAACAGAAAGCCATTGGCACCCCAGTTGTTGCAGAACCATAACTCCTATTATATCTCTACCATATGCAAGGCGTTGTATTAATTAGTACAGTATTTCTATTAATAGTATTTTCTGCATATTATAAAAAACATATAACCAAAACAAAAGTAGTTCATGAATTTTTTTAATTCATCCAAGTTATGATATAAACTGATAAAAATGAAATACAACATATAATTAAAACAAACAAAAACTTTTCTTGTTGCTCTTATGCTGGTAGCAAACAAGGTAAAACAAAATCTCTGTCCTAGCCATCAATGACGTTCGCAAGTCAAACCGTTGACCAAGAAATGTTCAATATATATGAGAAACTCCAAGCTACCTGTGATTTCGTTAGTGAGATTTGGTTATTTGTCAGTGTCTTGTTCATATGGAAATATTCATAACTCACTGATAAATCAATATATTTTGTGACCCACCCCCCATCAAATAAAAGCAGAGTGTGAGTGTATATACAATATATATATATATATATATATATATATATATATATATATATATATATATGGCTTAGGCACACACTTATATAAACAAATGCCTGGGTACAAATCAGAAAAAATACAAATTATAGGAAAATGCTGATGCTCACCAGGAACTTTCTTTAAAAAATGTTTTTATTAAATTGAGGGGGGCCTTTATCAATATACCTCTCTCTCTCTCTCTCTCTCTCTCTCTCTCTATATATATATATATATATTAGTAAGTGTTGTGCAATGTCAAAAACTAAGTAGTCATCAAGCCAAAGCTCCATCTATAAAACAAGGTGGTCTCTGTCCTCAAAGCTTATAATCTTGACATTGGTCTTGGGTCGCTATTATCACTGCTAAAATAAACATTTTGCAACAAATCAGGAGATTCTCATTCAGACTCCATTTTATTTAATTAATACAATTGCAAGAACATGCTGACATGTCATTAGAAATGATGCAAACTGCGTCGTTATGCAAGATGCATCATCATACCCCCTGTGTAGGATGTCACAAATTGTGTTATTTGTTAGAACACTGTTATAATATGCACTGCTGTTTGGTTTCACAAAGCAAACACCACTTCCATATCTTACTTTTACAAGGAAGTTACTATGTAAACTATACGAATTCCTACTTACTTAAAAATTAAGTTGTGTGCAAAATGTCTCTGAGACTGCAATAGTCATAGTTCATTTTGTCCTATAGTCTAAGAGCTAAAACGACCATGAATCCTACAACAAATGAATTATACAGGATGGTAACAACAATTTTAAAAAGGTTCAACCACCAACAGGCACCATAATGTTTTTTATGTATGAACATACCTTGTATTGAACCCTGGTTGAAGCTTAGGAGCCCAGCATGCCCATAGCTTTATGAATGTAGCTTTATATGGATAGGTGTGGTTCACATGCAGATATTGCAGTTTCTATTGCATATTGATAACTTTTGAAAAATATTCTAAGGCTGTGATTGGTCACAAATTGATCTGTTACTAGTACTGTTCTGTCCATGTCCATTTAATAGTTACATTAAGCAATTATTTATTTATATATAAATAAAACACAATCAAACTTGCTTAATTGCATGAGATGACTGGACTGCTCTGCTTTCAACAAATTACCCACTAAATACTAAAAAAAAAAATCATATCTCACCTTGACAAAATTATCAGGGATGCCTTTCCTTTCCAATAGTAATCACCTCATGAATCATTCATCTTTTATAGATTATGCAAAAAGGACACCAAAATCAACAAAATCAATGACAGCAGGCGTTTAATGGCTGGCAAAAAAAATAATAAATTTGTATTTTGCAGCCTTTTTGGGTAATAGCACCATTAATCCAAAAATTGGAGCATGGCCTAAGTGCAGGAAAATCATTCCCCCCTCTCTTCTTTAGCTCTTCCCTTAATCTGTCCTTTAAACTGTTTACCTTCATTACTGTTGGTAAACAGCGCTGAGTGTTAATGACTCTGTCTCTGCTGTTCTATTCTCTGCCTGATTGAAATCCTGCATACAGATGAACATGTTAGTGTTAAGGTGCCACCTGGGAGTGTCAAGCTGAGTCTGCAATGAACTTTTCCCACTCTTGGACTGAGATGAATCCAGCAGAGATGTCTCCAACGACATTGAAAAGAAGTAAAAGAGAAGCTTGACATGTGTAGACAGCATGGCTTTATTGTTGTATTTGATTGCCTATACAACGCACTTTTCTTGTAGCTAATTCCACCACATTGGAACTCCAAGCTAAGCACAAATAAGTCTATTTTATCTAACATTCTATTCATAGAAAATCTGCTAATTTATTTTCTGATGCATTTGCCTTGTTTTGGTGTAAGGCTTTAGCCAATAAAAGGCCTGCACTGGTGATGGGTGAATTTATTTGCCAGGTGCAAATTTGCACGTTTCGCCTCCAGCATGTAAATTCGCAAAACTGTTCCGAAAATCCGCCGGCGTAAATCAACAGACGCCCATTGACTTTAATTCAAATGGCGTTTGGCGGGAAATTCGTAAATTTTTTGGCAAATCGAAATGGGACAAATTTTCCCATCACTAGCCTGCACCCTTTAGAGTCAATTTGGAATTCTGGTGGCGTAACTACCGGGGGAGCAGGGGGTGCAATTGGGCCAGGGCCCGCACCCCCACAGGGCCCCCCAGCAGTTACGCGCCCACTGCAGCGGCTGCAGGGCCGCACGGAAGAGGGTGGGGGGCGGGGCCCAGCTGCACGGCCCGCACCAGGGCCCGCCCCCACCTAGTTCCGTCTCTGGTTGAAGATCTATTTAGGAAATTAATAATGCTTGTACACTTTATTGTGATCTGCTGAAAATGGGTGAGGGAACACTAAACTGCCATCACTATGTGGTACAATCTTCCTTTGCCTCTTGCATTTGAGGTCAAGCAATGAACCTCCACTATCATAGCAGTCGCTGGCAGACAAGACTTTCTGTCCTAAAAGACTGACTGCAATGCAATGTAATGAATATTATGGACTAGCAACACAAGTCAGTGGTAAAACTGTTTAGGGATTTCCAATCATTTTCCAATCATTTAAATAGAAAAGAATGATGATGCCTGAGACTGCTTGGGAAGTTGAGGCATACATAGAAAGAACATTTAATTTTAACACAAATCATAATCATTTATTTCAGAATTTTAAAAATTGAACTCCTAAACAAAATATTAGGCATGCACCACATTCATCATTGCTGGGTTTGGTCAAATATATCCTTCACACTTTGCTTCTTTCAAGAGTATAGTGCTCTAAAGTCATATGACATTTAGGGGAAGATTTATTACGGTTCGAATGAATTTTCGAGTTGGATTTGTGGTCAAAACACCTTGGGAATAATACAGACTCGAATTCGAATTTGAGATTTACAATACCTTGACCCTGGGAACAAGGGCAGAGGTCCAGTGACCCATTTGAAGATGTTTATAGCCTTCTTGAATTTCGAGTTTCTAATTTAGTCGAATCTGATTCAAATTCGATTTGAGTTTTCGAGTCGGTGATATTCTTTAATAAGATACAATTTGAGTTTCGAGGTCATTCGAGTTCATTCGAGGTAAAAAAAACCTCTAAAACTCCACCTTTGATAAATCAGCCCCTAAGTGAATGGATCGGTTTGGCTGAACACAATGGATCTTGCCAATAGAGTTGACATTTGGCCAAATCCCAAACCACGTCCTGTATTTGATGAAATCCTACAAAATACAGGTGGATTTTTTACATGTTAAGTGGAGTTAAATAATTGAGCTCATTGTATAAAATTTTAATTTGAATTAATTGGCTGATCAAACAAAATTTAAATCCTACATAATCTCCCAGAATACACTGCTATGATGCTTAGCATATGCATTTCTGAATCCTTCCACAACACTTTAGTTTAAAACACAGGAGGCCATTGTCTGGGTCCTCAGTTGTAGTTTTCACTTTTTGTACCCTGCACACAGACTCCTCCAGTCACGTAGAACCTCAGTACCATTCCAATCCCCAGTGCTACAATTTTCAATCATTCTGCCTTCACGGTGAACAGCACATTTGCTTTAGTGTCTCCAGAATAATTAGGTGAATTTTAATAACACCTCTCTTACTTTCTCCCATAAGCACACAGCATTCTCTCTCTTTCCAGCAGTAAATTCAAGGTGGATGCAGTCAATGACTGAACTTGTGCTTAAACAGCCCCTGTAAAACCTTCAACTTATAAACATTCTATCAATGCTGACAAATAAGAAGTCTTTCCGCAGTAACATCTAACAATTGTAAATAAAACTCACAGAGGTCTTCTTTCAGAATGTCGTTTTCTATCCCTTTTACAGATGAAAGTCTCAAGTCTTGATTGTTCTACAGTACAGTATATAGTACAGTATATAGTATAGTCCTAATAGCAGTCCCAGTACTACAGTATTTAAAGCTATCATTCTAATTTAATCCAAATTATTTTTAAACAAAATATTTTAATCACTGAATGGTCACTGAAACTTCTGTTATCTCGCTAAGAGAACCCAGGTAACAGATTGCAGCTCTGGATGGCACCACAAACCCACACTAATTAATAATTATTTATAAAAATAATTTCCTGTTTGCCTTTGAATATTTACTTATCGATGAATATTACCTGATATGGTCTTTAAGAACAGGCTGGGGCCTATGGGAACACATTTAAGTTATCCCAACAAACACTTCTTCTTTGGATTTGAGGGAATTTGAAAATATGTAGAAAGTTCCTAGGCCTAGTAATCGACCGAAGCTAAATCAGATATTGCAAATAATAATACAAGATGGCTGTAATGGATTACTAGACCTGGAGAAAACTTACATGTGCTTTAATGCATTGGTAATGAAGCTATTAATGCTATGAGAAAATGCTTTTATAGGGTGAGTTGTTTTCAGAAAACAAAGGGAACAACTGACACATCAGCTGAAACCCAAAGAATTAATCTCATTTGAACAATTTAGTTTTTCTTTGCTTTGTTGTATTTTTTCCATCAAATATTTACTGTTACCACCAACGAAGCATTATATTAAAAGCAACATTTTCTCTGAATTGATCAAGTTCCAGTTAGTAGAGTTATAATGCTTACCGGTTACTACAGGGTAGGACTGGGGTCCTGACACATTGCTTCCTAGGTCTGCATTGCCGGATGCTGATAGGCTAGACTTGACTTCATCAAGACCAGGAGTAAGCGCTGGAAGGGAGTATTCGCTGGCCTAACAGGAAAGATGATGCTGGTAAGCTGTGTACTCAGATTATTGCCCATTCCATGCTTTAGCATTTATCCCATCATTTCAATTTCTTTCTAAACATTATACTGGAAGAAAGATGTCCGAACGTAGATTGCAGTCACCCACTAAATGATTGTAACATTATCATATTAATATGATATACAGACCTGCTAAACCAGGTGTTGGCATGGAACATGGTGTACTCATTAACTGCCCAAGTAATATGGAACTCTAAAATAATGTTGGGTAAATGGACTTTACAGTATCAGGCCTGTTGCAAATTTGAAAAAAAAACTTCAAAAATCAATCAAAGTGATGATATTTGGGTAAAATGGGTATCATTTCTAAGTAAATCACAGTAAAAATGGGTGGTGGTATAACCAAATTGCACATTGAAGATCACAGAAACATCTATTTGCATAAACTAGTCCTAAATACAATCTGGACAGGCATATCCAAGATTTAAAAATAACAAATATACAGGAATAATATACCTCCCTTATATACCTCTAAAGCATGGAAGTTTGATATTTTGAATAAAGGCTTCCATTAAATACATTTAATACAAAGGAAGAACCACTCCCCCATCACCCTTTTTTCCCTTTCCCTGTGCAGTCAGGTATGAAATTGGGGAGTGGGCCACAGCACAAGGTTAACAGAAGGGTGGGAGGGAAAGAGTCATTGCATCTGAAAGGGTGTCCTGTCCGAAACAATCTCGTAATTGCCTTTTTATTATGGTTTTCACTAAAGCAGACCCTGGTCTCTGCAGCTGCCTTTTCAAAAGGATAATAAACAGGGCAAACCGAGAAGAAAAGGGGAGAAAACTCTGCCTGATTAATATTACATTAAATTAAAACTGATTTTCTGCTCTTCTAGCCCATTTTTCCCATCCACGCCCCCCACCTCTAAGCCTGGACGCTATAGCCTAGTCATTTCCAATTCCTTTTCGTATTGATCTTCCTGTTGAAATCAGTTTTGTAATTAGCTGCAAATTAGGCCTTCTACTGGGGGTGAAGCGGCCCCCTGATTTATCACCGGAGTAATTCGCTGTGATCGGAGAGAAATTAAAATGAACTCAATTAGGCTTTAGATTTGCTTTATGGGCCCTGCTTTAAGTTTCAGGGGGAAAAAATGACTGTGCTGGCGTTTAATAGTCTAATGAAAGTAAATAAAGGTTATCCATTGTAATAAACTTTGGGACTCTGGGAGAAGAGAAATTCCAATCTCAAGCGTGCCTTCTCATCATTTCTTCTTTTATAGTTTTGGGCAGTGTCAAAATAATTTTTCTCTAATTTCATATTTTATTAAGATAAACAACCTTAAAAATACGATTTGGGGGGGGGGGGGAGGTTATGGTAGAAACATGTAGCCCACAGCTGAAGCAATACACAAACTATTACATGCTCTTGTTTCTGCCCTAAATTTTTTTTCAATGGCTCGCTTTTTGGTTGCTTCTCTTTATTTTATTAACTGGGTGCATTTATCAATCAAATCCATTTCATCCTTTTTGTATTTGTTTTTGGAAGAACATTAAACTCTCAGGTGTATGTCAGCATTACCCTATATATATGGGTTTTTACAAAGATGATAAGGTTAATACCATATAAACACAGATCGAGGGCATCCAAACTGTTCTAAAGTGGCCTTTATGGATGCAGGGACACCATTCAGTTGCACAAGAAATCTTCCTTACTGAAAGTCATTAACCAAATCAGCAGCATCTAACTGCAGCTTCTGGCAGCTCAATTGGGCTTACGATCTTGGTAGTCCCAAACTACAATTGTTGCCATGCAACCGAATACAATGAGACTGCCTGCCCCCTGCCTGCCAACAGCTAAAGACAAGGCACCTATTTGCATCTGTTAGAAACTAGCAGGAGCAGAATATTGAGATGAAAGCAAGATGTAAATTCTGTTTAAGTTACTTAAGTTTGGTTATGGTGGATACCCGTATCCAAGTATGTCCTCAGTCACTCCTGTATCTTAAACTGCCACTAAGACAGGATGGCAGTAGAAAAAAATACTCTCAAGCTGAGCAAACACAGAGTATTAGAATAAAGGAAACAATGAATAGTTTGTCCTCTCTAATTTCTGCTTGCTGCCCACTATCTGATATATTTTCCAGTTCTCTCACCTGTTCAGATTTGATGTGCTCAGCAGTCTGAAAGACATCTGGATAAGAAGGACGCTCAAAGACTCGATCTAATGCCTCCAGTTGCTGCTGGGTGAAGTTATCAGCCCGTAGATGTTTCCGTAAACTTTCAACACTGCTTTGGGAATCTCCATTTGGACCAGAACCATCAGATCCATCTATATTACATATATATAGAAATCAAATGGAAATCATGAGATCACCTTTCCTTTCTAGTTACTTCTACAACTCCTGCAACTGCCCAGTGGCTACCCAAAGTGCAAAGGCAACAAATATAAAGAATAATAAGGGGAAGTAATGCTACAATGTTTGGTAATGCCAAATAAAACATTGTACACCTTTATGCAACAGAGATGTAGTATGCCGGTCATTTCCTAGTCAATATAATTGCCAAATTCAACCTATAAGGTTAATTTGGGGGCAAAATTGTAACAGTTATTTTGCCTTAAATACGAAAAATAATAATTAAACCCGGAGAATACATTTGTTTACTTCTTTTCGTTCTTAGACATATTTCACAGCACAAATCCTGCATGAGGCACCGCTATGTTACTAATCTTTTCTTTCAGGATTAAGGCCTGGAGATTACATTAAAACCAATAAATCTTATTTTTTGCAGGTGATTGTGGGATATGATATAATCAATATTACATTATATAGCATGGAATAGTATCCTTCATAAGCTAATGTAAAATATCAGATATTGATTAGTGCAAGTCCACAGCATTTCTCTTGACCCTGTAAAGAAAGCAAAATATACTTACAAGCTCAAGGTTGTGTTTATTTTGCTTTTGTGTTCCAAGAGCGTAAGATTCTGACAGAATTCTAATATTAGTTTAATAGCTCTTAGGTTTAGAGATGTATGTAAATAATTGTAATATAATAATATACAGCTAACGCATATACCCAACAAGATCCACAAATGGTTTTCTCTGCACAACAAAAGACTGAAATTATATATATTGTAGGGGAAGCAGATTTTTTTAAAACCCATTTTCTAGAATGCACCTAATTATTTAGTTTTTTTACCTCTTGCTGTCACATACTGTTGGTGTGGACTATACAAATACAGTAGATTTATAGTACAGTCAGTGGTATTATATTTCTTGACAGTTTATTTTATGTTCAGTAGACTTCCTGTAATAACCCCACATCAACTGGCCTAATGGGCCTTAGACAGGGATCTAGTATCTCTATGGTATTTCCAGTATTTCCAGTCTTCAAAATAAATCTTTAATGATCATCCCTACACATGCAAATATTGGTCATCTTAAGGAAAAAACTGTTTTCCTATATATCTATCATCTTTCTATTATCTATCTATCTATCTATCTATCTATCTATCTATCTATCTATCTATCTATCTATCTATCTATCTATCTATCTCTCTATTATCTATCTATCTATCTATCTATCTAATATGTATCTATCTATCTATCTATCTATCTATCTATCTATCTATCTATCTATCTATCATCTATCTATCTATCTATCTACTGTATCAATCATCTATCTATGCCCTCTGTCTCTCTTTATGTATATATATCTATCTATATATATATAAATGCATATGCACCTGCCTAAAGCTATTCTGTGTGAGATGCTTTTTCCTCTCACATTCATTTATGCAATAAGCCCTTCCAGATCACGACAAATCTGTCAGTCTAAATTTGCGAGAGATTATGGCGCTCCCTTTCTTGCACTGGGAGCAATGATATATGATATGTGCTAGCCCTATTGATTGCCTGATCTGGTGGCAGAGGGCCGGCGAAATGAACTTGAAATGAACATCATGCCTCAACTCATTGTGCGTATAATACACTACTTAATCCCACATTTTTCAGCTGCTATGGAATTCAATTGATCAATCATGTTCCACTGATAGTACTATTTAGGGCTTATTGCTGCTCTGTAGGCAGACCTGTTATTTATTTATTTTGGCAAGAGAGAACCTGGTGAATGAAACCTGTGTTAAAGAAGGGATATAAAAAGAATTGTGGGATGAAGGGAAAGAGGACAGGAGGGGAGAGGGTCATTAACCCTTTCCTAACAAAGGTTTTATTGTAATGGAACCTGGCACATCTAATGCCTCTTAACAAATGCCCTCTATCATTATCACTTAGCATATTTGCTCTACCGGAAACAACATTACATACATTAAGTTGTCTACTGATTTAAAGTCACCATTGCTTTCCACTTGTGCCTTTCAGATGAGTTAGGTTTTCAAATAACTGCATGGGAGTAAACAAGAAAAACACAAGTCTACCAGGAACAGGACTCGACCAGTGAATTCCTGTTTGTTATATAATAGTAACAAACGCCTAGAATGCACAGCCTAGCCAACCAGTTTCCATTTCTATTCCATTTACAAAGAGACAACGGCTTATTGATGAATAAGGCCTGCCACCCTGCAAAATGATTCAATAATCTAGCTATTATGTTCCATCTATTTTATAACATCACAGTGGGGTGCCATTTCTTTGGCACCACAAATATCAAAAGCATGTGTTACAGGGCAGAGCAGTGGAGAGTGCATTCACTTTGTTTTTTAATTCAACTTAATGAAAGTCCCATGAAAGGGTTCTGCAAATGCTGCTGTTTATTCGCATATACTAAATCTTTGTTTTTTCCTCTTTTCTATGTTTAATTATTAATCAGATTGTAAGGTCTTGTCTTGTTCCGCTGGTGTTTGCAGTTCCAGGCATATACCTCCTCCACCTACCAGCACACGCTTCCTAATTCCCATTGAGACCTGACGGTGTCAGGCATCTTTCCTGGACACCCCCTTGGGGGCTTTTGATAGCGCTGGCAGTTGTTGCAGTTTCAAACTCAATTGTTCTCGTCGGTACTGAGGCAAATGGAGTCATTAATTACCTTCTATCAGCTGGGCTGAGTTCAGAAGGCGATCAATAACCCAGCGTTTGTCATTCACAGCAGCAAGCGAGCGAGCAGGAGAACAGCTAAACCAATACCCGCACAGAGCACAACAACATCATATAATCATAATACTAGTCATCAATACTGTAGCAGTGTTTTTCTTCACAGAGATAATTCATTCCTTCAAAAACAGAAAATGACTTTCCTCTTCTCATGCTGCGTGCAGGGGAAAAGATGTAGGAAGCTTTGGTTGTGAAATCTGACATTAACCATCACTCTTCTGCCCTGGTGCAATACACTGGCTCAGCAACATGCAGGAGGATGCGGTAGAGCACTAACTGGTTTTATTAGAAAATTCATTAATCATGAATGTATTAGCTCAAGACTGGGAGCAAACCTGTCCTTGTCCTTCCAAAATGGAAGAGCTAGACTTATTTTCTGTTAGCCTTCTTGAACATTTCATATTGCGAAATCTATACCATAGGCCATAATTTGCCCTACAAAATGAAACAGAATGCACAGTGTCCAAATTATCATACAAAATCCTACATAGAAGAGCAGGGAGAAAGGCAGTATGACATGTTGCTTAATGCATAACATAGCTCTGATATGTTATAAAAAATGTAAGATAAAGCAGTTATTTAAAACAGAAGAAGCAAGAACATCATTGACAATATAAAGACCCAAGGATGAGGGCCAAGTAATCGTATGATGGCCTTATAGTGGCTCACCTACAGTAATCCCACCCAACTGCATTCTTCCATTTTGGCCAATTTCCCAACAAGGGTATTTAAGGGCAATTATGAAAGAACTACAGTTTCCTAATTTACCATTGGAAAATTTGACTGTTAGGACAGACCAATATAATTGCAGGATGGTCTCTAAGAACTACTACCTCAAGGCGGCAAATATGGCATTATTGGAAAAACTGGCCAACCTGCCTGACCAATTAAAGGGGCAGTTCACCTTTCAAACACTTTTTTTAGTTCAATTATTTTCTAACATCTAAGCTTTATTTATAGATAATATTCTGGCAATACCAACATGGCATTGCGGTATATTAGCATTACTAATACAGTTCATAGGGTAATGAATCCTTTGCTGTAAATAATTCAATTAAAAGAAACCACTCACTAATTCAAGACTCATGAGACTCCATATTACCAGGATAGTTTTAAATGTTTTCATTTTGAGCCTGTTTTCCCAAATTTTGGGTTGAATTGATAATGATCTTGGTATTATTGCCATGGGTTTCTTTATAAGACAGTGGCAGTGACAAAGAGTGGAATATCTTCTCATTTATACTAAGCAAACAGCATGAAATCCGAACATAAATTTAAATACAATAACAAGCCTCAGTCTAGATCCAGTTGTAACTTTGCATGCAAGATTGAATCAGCTTCGTAGCGTGGTTCAATGATGCTTAAGAGAATACACTAAGTCCGGCAGTTAGTGAGCAGACAAACCTAATAAGTTATGCATGAAGACAAATGGTATGCTATCACCTAGGAAGCTGAACAAACAAAGGGAAGCTTGGCTAACTATAGGCTAAACTTACTGAAATACAAACTTGTCTCAGAAATGCTTATCGGGAATAACAGGATGAAGTCCATTATCCATAAACAACAGCAGCAAAAAAAAAAGTAGATGAGAAGTAGACATGAGAAATTGAAGGAAAATAACGGTGTTTTCCTATAGTTACCATGTTGTCTACTTCAAGGACAGAGTTCAAATCCAATGAACCGTGACATCCCTTTACCCAAGTACTTGCTGCTCCAGTGTTTGAACTTTTGCTTTTCTCTTTATCTGCGCGGTTACTTATAAACTCATTCAATTAGAGTCAACAACGGGATCTAGATGTTCCCAGCTGGCCGACATGTCTTGATCTTTCTATCCTTCATTGTTACAAATGGTGCATCAGCGCCTACAGTACTTCCCATCACTTTTATAAAAAGGGAACCTAGACATAAAATTCAGTTGCTGGAGTACCTGATTTCTAAGGGGTTCTATTTGTTTCAGGACTTGACAACAGGCTTAAAAGAAAAATACACATATTTAAAAATCAGGTGGCTATGTAAGTGACTTAGTTCTTTTACAGTCTGTTCTGATTGGTTAATTCACATTATCTACCTATCTGTACATACAGTATATTTATGAACACTGCAACACTGGCACCTTCCCACTAACAGTGAATATCTTCAGGATAAGCAATAATAGCACAGGTGAAATCAACAGTAGCACAAGTGGATCTATGATACTCATGCATTTATTCTTCACTTTCAACTCTTTTGTGTGTGTGTATATGGTACTAAGTCAAACCCAATGCAATGAGACAGCAGTGTTTAGAAAGACAATGAAGACGTCCATATAAAGAACAATTTCTGGCGTTAGAAGAAGCAGACCCGGTTGTCCGGGGCCCCCAAGAAATAACCAAGGGGCCTGCTTCCTCAATAGTTACACCACTGAACAATATGGTTCAATTTTGCTTTTTGCCCCAACCAGTGCTACAGTTTCATCATCAATGCCTCCCATAGGCACATACTGAGGTTATCAGAAAACCTTAAATATCATGGGGCACACATTCTTTCCAATTGCTGGCCAGACTATTCAGTGCACTTAATACAAATGTGTGGTTAAATTATACCAAATCCGACTAAAAATCAACCCATAAACAACCATACAGTATTGGCCCACTGAAATGCTAAAAACTTGTTCCAGGTGATCTCTATGAATCTCTTTTTTTTCAAAACGCATCAGTTATTAGTGCTGCTCCAGCAGAATTCTGCACTAAAATCTGCTTTTTAAAAGAGCAAACAGATTTATTTTTATATTTAATTTTGAAATTTGACATGGGGCTATACATGATGTCCATTTCCCAGGTTCCCACAAACCATGTGACTTGTGCTCTGATAAACTTCAGTCATTCTTTACTGCTACACTGCAAGTTGAGTGATCTCACACCCCCCCAGTAGCCCATAAGCAGCCTATCAACAGAACAATGGGCAGCTAACCAGATAGCATCTCCCTGACACCTTTTGCATTGCTAAAAGTGCTCCCTCGACATGCTATTCTCAAGTTTACTACTAGGTGGGGCTAGGGAGCACAACTTGGGTTGTGGTTAAATACAATGAGAAGGGAGAAGAAATAGCTGTCTCAGAGAAGTTCCATCCTGAAGTGCTGGCTCATTCTCAAAGCTCAGAATCAGGCACAACGACCTAAGGTAGCTGCTCCAGACCAATATAACAGCTAAAAAAATACATTTGTCTGTTCAAGAATAACATTTTAAGTGGTAGAGTCAATTATTTGCAATGTAAACAGTGTATATTAGAAATAAAAAGTAAACCATAAAAACTATGATAGAATCCATATAAGTTATTATCAACATGCAGGGGAAAAGTCACACACACACACACAACGGCCTTTACGTTAGAGTATAAGTAAAGACACTGGAATACTGGAGTTTCTAAATCAGAAAAAAATGTATTAGATAGCAAGGAATTCTGGGATCTTCTTTGAAAGAAGTAAATATCCATGGTGAATTGTGCCAGTTAGCAGAGTGCTTGGGGAAGCAAAGCTGGTTTGTGACCCATGAGGTTGAGTGACTATGCACCTTCAGGCCTATACACTGTGGAACATGAGTAAGCCTGAAAGCACCTCACAAGCCAATCTGAAAATGCCAGTTTCGTTAGATGCAAGGACACAAAGAAGGCGAAAAATTACATAGCATGCAGCTCTAACTATGCTTGTTTAGAGAAACTGCTTGCATTTATGAAGCCTTTGGTGCGGAAAGCAGGGTTGCAAATGACTGCATCAGGAGCGACAGTAGGGGCCATTAATTTCCTGTTATGTTTTCCTGTGTTGGGGGCTTTATTAATTTAATTTTACACTGTCGAACAACGGCGAGAGCTGACACTGCCACACTTTCATTTTTTTCAGCACTTCATTCTGGTTGTCTGACATACACAGCAAGTCGTGAGGCCTAGTAAATAGATGAAGTCTCCTGCCTCTGATATTTAATGCAGGCTTAATTCTCCATGTGCTCAAAGCCCAATTCACAAATCCTTTTGTGTCTGTAATATATGAGCCTTTTGTCTACCGGTTCTATCTTTTGCATAAATACATAAAATAAATATTACACTTAGAAAAGGGATTATGTCTGATGGGAACAGCTTTTTTTCTGAAGAGCAGCATATAATATAAATATTAGACTGGCTTCCTTTAGCACTGAGTTCAATTTATGACACACACACACTGTGGAGCAGGCCCTTGTTTCAAAGGAGTTACCCTGTAATTGAAGTTATGATTGTGTATGTTATCTCTTAGTCATGAAGGATTCTCTGCTTTAGGATCCTCAATCATAAAGCTATCCCCTCTGCCTGTCTGCTGTCATTTCTGAACACACAAGACGCTGAATCCTTATCGTGGAAAAAAAACCCTCAAAATTCATAATTGGCTATCCTTAAATCTTTCTAGTTTACTTTACGTCAGAACGGAATGTTGCTAGCATGTCCTGCTTTTCGAACCAATACATTCTCCTGAAGTGAGGCTCAGACAAAAGTAGACTATATATAACTTATATAACTATATCGCTCTTCCCATGCATATCCCTATGGATACTTACCCTTCAATATTCCTTCAGAACCCAGCAACAGAGATCTAGTTTCATATATCAATTAGCATTGGGTCAGCGTGGTCTCCCAGAGCCCAATACTTCCGGTATAAATGGCTTAATATTATCCCAAACTGGTACATTAAACCCCAAGAGCATCTGATATCTGAGAGGCTTCAATGAAGCCTGAGGTGTTTAAATGAGATTTCTGTAGAACTATATTTATGAGTACATCATGCTGTATCCCCCTGACATGACGGCAACTTGTATTTAACCAATAGCATCCCTGCCTCTTTTTGCAGAGCTATGAAATATAATTTAGTGCCTTTTTGTCATTGAGTCCATATTAACAGCTGTCATACAATATTCAGTCTAACTGTGTGATATAACCTGTTGGCAACAGTACACTACACATCCACATTTCAAATAGTGCATTTTTCTCAGATTATTTTTAAGTGTGCAGCTTTTTGTGTTTACTCAGATGCTACCCACTTATATGGCATTATTCCTCTGAATATACCATGTGGTACAGGTATGGGATCAGTTATCCAAAAAGCCAGTAACCTGAAAGCTCTGCATTACGGGAAGGCCAGCCCCCCTAGACTCTATTATGAGCAAATAACAAATTTTTTTAAATTATTTCCTTTTTCTCTGTAATAATAAAACAGTGCCTTGTACTGGACCCAATACTAAGATATAATTAATCCTTCTTGGAGGCAAAACAATCATATTGGGTTTATTTATCGAGATCCAATTTTAGAAAAACCCAGGTCCCAAGCGGTCCCATACCTGTATAACTAAACTTTTCAAATCCTCTATAGATAGGGTTTGCAAGTTACAATATAGAATATAAGTTATGCATATTCAAGTATGGGGTGTTCTATTCCTGAACCCCATTAATCAGAAAGTTCCAGCAATACAGCAATGCCATCTCCCATATTCTAACAAGGAATTTTGGAGCATAAATGAAGTTCAATTTCCCTAATATGGAAATGAAATAACTCCAGTCATTATATACAAATTCCAAGCGGTAAATAAAGATCTAATCTAGGGAATTGAATCAATATCCAGTTTTCATTTTGTTTCTGCATTAATAGATTTCTAGTTTCAGCCTGTTCTTATAGAGCTCCTTGAATACATATTTACCACAACAAGCATATCGGGAATAGGAATGGAAAACTACAGGCTTATTTGGAGTCTCCTGTGATGTTCTCTTAAAGAGGGAACACGAGCCCCGGTTTGTCTACATCTCTGAAAAGGTTGGGATTTCTGAGGCCGCCTTGCAGTGCTGTCAAGGTCACCAGGTTTAGGTTCACTGAACGGTCAGAGCGGTTTGAGTTACTGGCACTGCCTGCTGATTCCTTTGGTGATTTTTATCCATCTCTTACAGTGTGTGGGATGGGAAGATAACTCACCTAAGTCAGGGGGGATCTCAGAACATCAACAGCATATTCAGGAATGTGGGAGGGTCTCTCTCCTCCTTAACACTCCTTCCCTCAGCTAAATAGCAGGTGAGTTTTTATTACAAGTAGTCATAAGACAATACAAGTCTTTTCCTTTCCCGTAAGCAACCACAGGGACGCACAGAGGGCAGAAAAGAGTTACAAAAACTTAATGTGAAGTGATTGTCTCCCTCTGTTTCCCCTTTAACTGGAACTGCAAGGTTTCTTAGGTGCACAAAGAGTCCAAATAAGCAAGTCTTGAAAAGGGAGGGGGGGAAACTCTAATAATTTTGGGCTTTGATGAGTGATACGTCTGAGATGCCGGTGATCCTGGGAACTGGAGAGATTTCCTTTTAGTAAGTGAGACTCCCGTCTAATGACTAGGACTTGACAAGGCCAAAGGAAACTTGCAGATCCCATGGGCTCTGCTTACAAAGCTCCTGAAAAGTGCCATCGAGACTATTAAAGTTTTATCAAGTGCTAATCAAGTATCTAATGCAGATCTCTTAGCCAAAAAAAAAGTTAACCGCGTTATTGAGATAGTGAAAATACCCAGATAATGAGAGCACTTGAAGCAATAGGCAATTATTGTTTGGGCGAGCCAGAAGGGCCAGACCTGTCTGAAGTGTAAACAAATCCAAAGAGGAATAAAAAGTACAAGAAAAATTAAATATAACTGTTCAGTTTTTCTTGGCAAGGAACCAGTGTTGCCACCTGGCAGGTAAAAATTTGCCCTTAATGGCAAAGCTATTGAAAAGGGGAAAGATTAAAAAGCCAGCTATTTTTTTTCCAAAAGTCTGTTTATATAACAAGCTATAGGTCCTTTATTAATAGGATTCACAATAACATTATTTGTCCACAAACGTGTGCTCATTTAGAGTAACAAATGAGCAAAATTGCCTTCATCCACTTGCTGTTCAGGCACTTGTGCCAATCCATGTTCTTTCTTACTTGGCCCTTGCACCTTATTAGGCACAAGGTTCAACGTACAGTATAGTGTGCACAAAGGCAAATCTCCCTTGGATTTGCACCTGCCATGAGATGTTCCTCTAAGGGCTTCTTTAGCATGTTGCAACTCCACGCATAACTGACTTGTACCTAACAAATAGCATGCTAGTGCTCAGCACCCACATGGATTCCATAAAAATGCAGTATATTTGCATCCACATTGGCAAATTGCACTCAAAATTACACTGGAATTATAGGCAGTGAGGCTGCTTTGTGAGTAAAAATGACAGATTTAGTATCAACCTGCTTCATAAATAAGCCCTATGGACAATAAAACAGTCAAGCATATCTACTGCCCCTCTTTACATGAGTTGGAGTTGTCATACTGTTTCACAGCAACTACATTTAAATTCTCATCCACTGACTCCAGTAGACAGTGGCCTCTGGTGGACAATCATAATTAAAGGGATACTGTCATGGGAAAAAAAAAAATTTTCAAAATGAATCAGTAAATAGTGCTGCTCCAGCATAATTCTGCACTGAAATCCATTTCTCAAAAGAGCAAACAGATTTTTTTATATTCAAATTATATTCAATTTTGAAATCTGACATGGGGCTAGACATATTGTCAATTTCCCAGCTGCCCCAAATCATGTGACTTGTGCTCTGATAAACTTCAATCACTCTGCTGTACTGCAAGTTGAAGTGATATCACCCCCTCCCTTCCCCAGCAGCCAAACAAAAGAACAATGGGAAGGTAACCAGCTAACAGCTCCCTAACACAAGATAACAGCTGCCTGGTAGATATAAGAACAACACTCAATAGTAAAAACCCATGTCTCACTGAGACACATTCAGTTACATTGAGAAGGAAAAACATCAGCCTGCCAGAAAGCATTTCTCTCCTAAAGTGCAGGCACAAGTCACATGACTTGGGGCAGCTGGGAAATTGACAAAATGTCTAGCCCCATGTCAGATTTCAAAATTGAATATAAAAAAATCTGTTTGCTCTTTTGAGAAATGAATTTCAGTGCAGAATTCTGCTGTAGCAGCACTATTAACTGATTCATTTTGAAAAAAAATTTTTTCCCATGACAGTATCCCTTTAAATATAGCAGAACCTATCTTACACTGTACAGAGTAACTCAAATGGTTTCATATAATTCCATCAGTCATTTACCCCTTTGTACGTTTCATGTTAAACCATTATACCCTACCACAAGCTAGCTCTTAATCGGATAGGGTTTAGCAAATTAATAATTATGTTACCACCACCATATTGTATAAGGTCCAAATGACCAGAAGAATGCATGCTAATATGCTGTGATTCTGGACTAGGAGATGGGTCCTACTGGCTCCGACTAACTAGAGGAAGAAGGTTATTTTTGTAGATGGTTCCTCTGCCCACACAAGGAGGTAATATGAGTCCGCCATGCACAGAGCTTCTCAGGTAATTGGTTTATATATCTAGCAGCACTGGTAGCAATCTCAGCACAGACAGACTAGCAGTAAAGTCAGTTCCTTAAGGCTATTTCCTTTGTCTTTTCAATTGCTTGCACATCCATGAGAGTTACAGGGAGAGAATGAGAGAGAGACACAGAGATGGTGAGAGAGAAAGAGAGAGAGGGAAAAATGTTAATTTGTGAATTAATAGCTTTTCTCAGCGGAATTGTAAATTCAAATGTCACCTCGCAAGACGACGTCCTAGCTGGCCTGCAGAAGAAGCAGTGACAAGATACTATATTTTGCATCCCACCCCCAATACACAAAGATGCACATAAAGCTATACCTTCCCCCTCCTATTGAAGAATTAAATGCAGCTATTAACTAGGGTTGTGATACCCAATATTGGATTGAATGAGTCAACCCAAAGTTTTTGTTCAGTGTTTAGCAGTAAAAATTAAAAGGCAGTTTGGAAGCAGAAATAAAGGGTGACCTGGAGAGTGCAGAAAGGCTGGATCAGAATAAAAACGAGCCCACTAGAAGTTGTTGTTGTACTACAAATACCACCATACAACCCACAGCAGACTTTTTATTTATTATAAAGTAGCATTTGTATTTTTAAAGGCTCTGGCCTTGGATGAATACCTTTGTTTTTCCTCCAACTCCCAGAACTCTTTCTAGAGAACAAATTCTGGGGATTTTATATGGAATGGATATTGCTCTGCTGGCATGACTATGGACTGACTTTGATGGATATGAGTGTTGTTTCAAACTCAACTACTACAGTATGTCACTACCACTGGTAGAAAGTAAAGAGGTCAAAATATTTAATTGATTTGAAAAGCCCTTCCTAACGTTCCAAATCTGCATGTAAAGCTTCAGGCAGCTCAGTGGGATGATAATTCAAAGTGCATATTCCTCTTTTCAGCATTAGAAGGAATGTGTTTAACCAGGAATTTCTGCAAACAGTGGAAATCTGGAAATGTAAGGCTGAATTGTTGTGGACTACATTTCCCATCATCCTCAGCCAATATGCCTTCTTTGTGTGAGTGACCCTGAATATATATTCTGCTCTGGTGCACCACCACTGCATAGTTTACACTGATAAAAAAAAACCCTCATTGTTTTCTGGCAGGAGGCGGGCAGGAACAAGAGATTCATAGATAGAGATTAAATATGCAATTTTCTCTCACCTTGCCAAGAGCTGCCCCTGGGCTGTGCCTGGCCTAAATATCTCCTATGTTTTTTGCCCTCTCTGTCTTGTTCTGCCCTCCCACCTCCTTTTCATTCTTTCCAGAAAATTACCTTCAAAATTGATTTCCACTTTTACAAACAAATATAATAGGAACATGAAGAAAGAACCAGGGCTGTGATGAATTAATGCTGTCACATGCCAGGTCTGTCTGGATTTTTTTTAATGCTGCTGCTAGGATGCGTTTTGTTAACACTGCAATTTATCACCTACCTCCATGCCCTTCCTTATCCCCCAGACACCCCAATTTAACCAGACTCCATGACGTAGAGCAGGAACAACCAATGAGTGCACCTGCAGCTCTAGGTAAACTACAACTACCAGCAGCTGCAAATGGTCATAAAGATGCTGGGAGCTGTAGTACCACAAATGGTGGAACGATGGCAACTGGTTTATGGTTACAAAGCAGAGTTGGACATTGTAGCACAAGTCCACTGGGTGGCAGAGTATCATGGGAAATGGTGGAGTTCAGACTCACTGAAAGTTCATCAATATGTTGCCATAAAATAGAAAAAATATCACAGAGGCCTATCAATATCTGCTGGACTAAAAGTTCCAGTGACTAGCAAAGGATGATGGTAATTGTAGTTCCTCAACAGCAGCATGGCAACAACTGTGGCATGCAATTTTAAATCCTTCCTTTCTCTAACCCATGCAATATTACTTATACTGATTATTCCATCAATCCCTCATTTCTCTTTTTGCTCTTTGCCTGTGAACTCTTATCTCACCAAGTCTGAACAGACATACCGGTATATATCTATAGTTTAGTAACAGATCCAGACATTTCCCAAGGGCAATAAAAAATTAGCAAATATTTTCAGAGTAAAAGAATAGGCATTTGTGTACTTTAACCGTCTGTCTGCTGAGAGGCAGCGCAACCTTGTCCCCCCTGGAAGGCAAGGGTTAAACTGAGCCACATCTGAGCAGACATAAGAGCAAGGCTTTGTCAGTCACACAAAAGCACAGGGAGATGAGAATGCCCGTGCCAGGGAGACAGAAGGACAGAGAAAATGCCAGAGGGACAGACAGCTGTTGCAAGTGGTACACACACATAAATACTGAGGGATAAACATTTAGACATATTAGAGTGAGTGTGTGCTAAATTGTGTGTAAATAATTGCCTTGCTTCTATTCACATGAACATAGTTCTTATTAAGCTCACTGGTATCACTACAGACTCAGAGTGTCCACCAGCAGCCTGGTGTTCAACTACAACTCCCAGAATCCATTGACAGACAAAAGCAGCCAAGTAATTCTAGGAATTGTAGTTTAACAAAAGCTGAGATGCTGTGTGTTGCATATCGCTTCTCTGGAGTGCATGGGCCGCTAACCTTAACTGCTGAATTACAATCCCAGCATCATCAGACCACCAGGTAGGTTGGCAATCCTATCAATCCTATCTGTGCTGGAATGTATTTCCCAGTTCAACTCTGTGTTATGTTTGTTTAGGTGGTTCTCCATTCTATTATACAGAGATCATTCACCAGTCTCTGCCCAGAAGTTTATAATCTAATCACATACTGTGGTCAATTATATCAGGAGCCCCTTAACCTGCTTGTATGCTTTGGAGTGTGGGAGGAAGTGGTTACGAAAGTATTTGCCATATTTTCATTATATTTTTATATACTGGGAACTGGAACAGTAGTATACATTTGCCATCAATATGGCACACTCCATAAACAAACCCATAGTTTGGCCACAGACAAAACCAAAACCAACTGCCATTTTTCATGAGCACAAACAATGACTGTGACCTCAGATGACTACACAGAAAGCTCCAAAGTTATCAGCAAGAGCAATGCTCTCAATCCCAGCTCTGAAATATGTGCTCAAATTCTGACAAAGATGGGATTAAGATACAAATTATTGACCTTACAATTAAGATACAAGTGTCTAGCATGTTTCATGTGTATACTATTAATCATTTCTCATTATAATTATTTCATGAATATTAGCTATCATACTGCTTTACTCACAGAGGCCAATGATTAAAGAATTTATTGCTTTATCAAGGGCAAGCAATGTGGCCGCATGCAGTGGAAAGCTGGGAATAAATGAAATATATAAATAAGGAAGTTCCTTTAACACTGGCTTATTGAATATATTGCAACAGTAGATACTGTTGAATAAGATGTTATAGTAATGATCAACTTGTGAACCCAAATGATTTTCCTTAGAAAATGTATTTTTCATTGAGTGCCACGGGCTCAACATATACCACATATTTTTGGTACAAGACCTATTAAATACATTAATAAACTATCTATGATACACCACTCAACATGTTTATTTGCCCTATGACAGCATGGATACACTTCAAACCCTAAAATATTTACAATAGACTTAATTATCATCCAAAAAAGTACAGATTTAATTCCAGGGGACCCTTTAAGAACAATAAATGGCAAAGTCACACATACACATGTTTCCAACTACATAATGATAGAAGGTTCAGGAGACAGACAAGGAGCACCATTAAGGGACATTAATGATGCCAGAGAGACAAATGCTTTGGAAAGCCAGTTGCAAGAACAGCGAGAGGGCTCCTTTAAATACCACTGGGATAAAATATTTATTTTGCCAGAAAGTGGAAGTGCCAAAATGACTTTGGCTGCCAGTGCCAGGGAGAAAGCGCCAGACACACTAAAGAAAAGGTGTATTTATTAGCACGCAAAGTCAGTGCCAGCCCAGCACCACCACTGTTCTCCAGACAGAACTGTGGATTCATTTGTTATAGGTGCATGTGTTAGTGAGCCTGACCCTAGCAGCAACACCCCATCCCCCCTCCCATAATTCAAGTCAGAATAATACCTACAGTGAAGTGTTTTCTAATAATTTACTGTATCACAGGGTGGCAAGACAATATTCCAGAGGATATTAAAATTCCTATGCAAACTGGGAAGCTATCTGGTGAACTGTGGAAAATGGTGGTGATGCCCCTGGATTAGCAGAAATGTTTCATGAAAAACATATAAACACAACAGACTTTCCCCTTTAAGGGTCAGGGCACACAGGCAGATTCGGGACTAAATTCCCTGAACTGCCTCCCCTGCCATCCCGCCAGCTAAAATGTAAATCGCCAGCGGAATGGCACTCAGCGCAGTTCATTTTCTGAAGTCGCCCGAAGGCAGGGGAGGCATTTTGGGGAGATTAGTCGCCCTGAAGAAGAGGAGATTTGTCGCTGGGCGACTAATATCCCCGAATCTGCCTGTGTGCCCTGACCCTAATCAGGGGTGCTTCGCCAATGAGGCGAGTTGAGGCTGTTGCCTCAGGCGGCAGCGCCCCTCTAGGTACCAGGGGCAGCAAAAATGCTGCTCCTGTTACTTTAAGAGCGAATTTCCGGGGGAGGGGGGGCAGCAGCAACTGCTGCTGCCTCAGGCGGCAGAGGGGCCAGGATCGCCCCTGACCCTAATACAAAGTTTAAGGACTACTAATCAGTTAAATAAAGCCATGGGGTTCACTGCTGTTACTGTGTCATTAGCATATCATTCAGATGTCATCAGCATGACATCATACACGCATAACCGTTTATTCCAGCAAAATCTTACCTAAGTCTGCTACATTACTACCATATCATACTTGTGCTGCTGAGTGTGAAAATGGATACAAGCATTGGACTGACCAATAAACCTCTTACTGTACAAAACGTTTGTACAGAACTTTCATAAATAAAAAGCCCCAGGGGTTGGGGGGGACTGACTAATAAATCACTTACTGTACAACACTGTATAGAACTTTAATAAATAGAAAACAGTGGAAAGGGTTGTGGGAACTGACCAATAACCTCCTGTTTTTGAGCCATGTTAAATATATAATGAGTTTGATTTAGACCTGGGTGCTGCAAGGTGTAGGTGTATGTTCTTTCCATGCACCAAAAACATAGAGATGTGTTAATTGCCTTCTAATAAAGGTGACCATCGTGTGTGTGTAAAAGGGACCTTAGACTGTAAGCTCCCTGGGAGAGGGCATAACAACATCCATAATGTAAATTCACATACACGGCGTATATTATTTACCATAGGTTTTCATGCAGTAAATACAGATGTCTCTTAGCATCCCTTGCCAGCAGACCCCGGGGCTGCCCGATAATAACTGGAAGGCCAAAGTATGGTCATTTCTAAACTGGACCATGTTTCAAGGCCCAACCAATATTTCATGGGTTGCAGTTCCTACTCCCAAGCATTACAGGCAGTTTATTAACATTACAGACATTGCAACACCTGAAAGCAAAGCTATTTGTACCCTGTCAACTCGGAAAAAAAACCTAACAAATCTATAAAAACAGAAATGGCAGCACTGTTGCTCGTAATGATGCTTCGTCAGTCAGTCATAATAACCCCAACGGCAAACCAAGCAGGCTGTAAATCCTGGAATATAAACTATGAAAACAATATTAGCTGTGCGGACATGTTGTCATGTGGCTACCAATCGCTACAACTGGCAACCACCAAACCGTACAAAGGAAAACAATCTGCCTGATTCCCCTTAACTCTTTCAATAAACCTGGGAGAATAGAATTGTTTCAAACGCGTCGAGCAGAGCTGGCGCTGTGAATCACTCCGTTGCCTTCACCCAACCAGAGAGTTTGACTACATCATCCTGACACATAATTATCTCTCCTCTTCTTAATCATCCATGGCCCTGCTACTGTCTAATGAAAGCAGCAACAAAGATGACAGAGGAGGTTGTTTAAGGTGGATGGCAGAGGTAAAGATATTTCACCTTTTATAAGATGGCCGAGAGGAGGCTCCAGCAGCAACTATTTGTCCACTTACAGTTGTTTCTTCTCAAAGAAAGAATATAGCCTATTTATTAAAAGGCTTTAACCTTAAGCAGACTTTAAAATATAAATGCACAGTTAACTGTGGAAAAAGAACACCCCTGGTGTATATAAACTCAAGAGGAAGCTGCCATATTTTTTACCTTGAGTGTGCTCTACAATATCTTATTTACAGTAGTTGTTTAATCAACTGTATTAAAACAGTGTATGTTTTCTATTTGTTTTTAACAGTAGTGGCTGATGACATCTCGGCACTCTTGTTATGTCACATGATGTAATCCTGGTAACTGGATTTGCACTCATTATAAGAAAGTGGTACAGGTATAGGACCTATTATCCAGAATGATCGAGACCTGGGGTTTTCCGGATAACGGGTCTTTCCATAATTTGGATGTTCATACCTTAATACTACTAGAAAATCATGTAAACATTAAATAAACCCAATAGGCTGTCTCTGCTTCCAATTAGGATTAATTATAACTTAGTTTGTCTCAAGTACAAGGTACTGTTTTATTATTACAGAGAAGCAGGAAATTATTTTTAAAAATTTGGATTATTTGTGTATAATGGCGTCTATGGGGGGCAGCCTTTCTGTAATTCGGAACTTTCTGGATAATGGGTTTCCAGATAACGGATCCCATACCTGTATAAATTAACTGGCAGCAAATAGATCCTTTTTCTAAACAGGGTTTGTCTGTAAATTGAAGGTAAACTATAATAGAAGAGCTAGGCACCCAGGGGCTGATATATGAACATAACCAATCAGATATCAGCCTACAGGTGGGAAAATGAAAGCAGAGATCTGATTGGATGCAATTTATTTGTAGCACCCATGTTCTTAAATCAGCCCTACAGAATATTTCTTCTTTCTCTTTTATTAACTGGCAGCAAATAAATCCTTTTTCTAAATAGGGTTTGTCTGTAAATTGAAGGTAAATTATAATAGAAGAGCTAGGCACCCAGGGGCTGATATATGAACATAACCAATCAGATATCAGCCTACAGGGGGGAAAATGAAAGCAGAGATCTGATTGGGTGCAATTTATTTGTAGCACCTATGTTCTTAAATCAGCCCTACAGAATATTTTGTCTTTCTCTTTTTTATACAGAGAAATAAACTGGAGCTAACTGTTATGTTGCTTTCCTACTTTGGAACTTTTTCCCATGGATTCAAACACAGATAAAGGATGATGCACTCACAGTTAACCATGAAGGTACATATCCCATTTATTTGGTCATTTCAAGCGGTGGCATGGCTGAAACATGTACAGTGGGCTGTGAGTGCAGCTCCACATCAGACCTCTAGGAGAAGGTACCACAGGAGGAGAGCTGAAGAAAGTAATATGGCTACATCTATTCCTGTATATAAGTGTTGAATAGAGTATTTTGATTTATACGGTGTAAACAATACAACCTTTATTAAGTGAATAATACATGGTATAGGCAATAGGTCCAAAGTTATTACGTATTTGGATGCCTATGTGTGTACTGCCCCTAAATATGTGTCCCTTGGCTAAAAATTCCCCGTCACCAAGTTTCCATTAAACTAATGACATGCACCTTGGCCGGGTTTGGTGTTTCTCAGCCAGTTAAAAAATGCAAAGATACAGCCCATGTGCCACAGGCCTTAATATTAAAACAGTCTTTAACAAGGAATGTCTTAAAACTTAGGCTGCTTTGAAACTGGTACCCCTTATTTCCTATTAATTATTCTTATTAAAGGTGTTTATAACCACAAGCCCCTCGATTGCATGGCATATGAATTTATGGGTTATGTTGTGACATAGGCACAGTTTGCCACATTAAAGAAGTAATTTACAAGGTTATTTTTAAAAACAATAGTTTACCGTATAAGCAATCTATCCTATTCCTTAGGATAAGAAATGTAGCCGCTTTGGCCTGCAGTGAATATCTGTGTTATTTCAGTCATATATTATTCTTTACATAGTTTTTGCAAGCAACCAAATTACTAAATTAAGTATGAAGCTGAAGAGCTACCCGCCTATTGATATCAGCAAGCAACCAAAACATAAAAGGCTTGGGAATGGGAGCTTTTGAAGTTAAATGGTGTTGTATGGAAGTCTTTCCCATTACTACAAGTGATCTGGGCTAGGAACAGCTGGTATGCACACACTTGAAACCAGACCCCTTTGGCAGGAGACACATAATGAAGAGCAGAGGAAGAGCCTCTCTCTTTTTTTTCCCTACCTTCATCGCGTTTCCTCTTTTCGCCATTAGAACGAGGAATACCCAGGATTCCATTAATGGAATAAGAGCCTACGGGATCATTGGATGCGCTGGAGACAGGAGGAGATGCTGTACTGGGAACTGAACAAAATGAGAAAGGAGAAAAAAAAGGCTGTGAGGAAACAGCACTTTTAGGGGACTCCTTAAGATCCTACATTCTAGGAAATGCCTGCAATTATTGTTCTAGTTTAACTTGACTTTGGAAAGTAACCCAGACATATCCTAATAAACAGAACAACACAACTGGGCTTATCCTCACACACTCCAGACATTCAGAAAGCTCCCACCAACTAAGCAGGAGGTCACATCACAAGGAAGCAAATGAACAAACTGAAAGCTTTTAAGACATTACAGAAGATTTGCTTATATTACAATTAAAACCTTAATATAGTCACAGACACAAGTCAAATCTTCCTTTAAAAACCAAACACTGTCATAACAATGTCAAAAAGCAACAATGAGTACAACAAGGTATAAAACATTTGTGTTACCTGTGCATCTTACTATACAACTAGTCCCCAGAGCTTATTATGCAATGAGCGCTTTAAAGTCCCCTTGGCTTGTCTATTAATCCCCAAGCAGTAGAGGTATTGCTTAATGAATATGATTCATACTCTGGTGATGGGAAAACTGTGCCATGTCTGTGTAATGAAATTAGTAATTTTTGTTCCAGTTAGGTCACTGTTTTAGTAAGGACAAGAATGTCCCTATTCTTCTCACTTGCTCTTCTGATAAATCTAACAATTAACTGTTACAGGGAAATATACCCCATATTTATCTATAATTTGAATTTATATTTAATTTATATTCCTTGTAATGTACCTTAGTTTGATCACATGACACACTGATCATTCCTGCAGATTTTACAATTGTGTGGGAACTATCATATTGCTTGTCTTGTTATCCACAAGAAACACAGGGAACAACAGTTTTAGCTTAATAAATTAATAATATTACTGAGGTTTAATTTCTGTGTATTCAATTACTAAAGGATATTATCAAATATCTTAATGACCCTTTTATTCCACTACACTCCAGGATCAATTGTTCCCAACCACCATCTTCTAACTGATTCCATGTACAAATATGCAATGCAGGCAAACTCCTATAAATCTTGAAATACACCATATAGTATAAAACATGACATAGGTTTGAGCCCCTAGCTTAAGGTGTGGTAATGGTAACTTTAAAAAGTATTTATATGAGATAAACCCAAATATCTTTTCTCACACTGACTATTGTGCTCAAACCTCTAGGGGTTAACTTTTACATTTTTGACACCAACAATCACCACTAAGAGAGGGGATCAACCAGTGCTCTATTGGTCTTAAGGTTTAACAAACACTTAAGGACTATCTAAGCAAAGGCTTCTTCAGCCATAGAAATAACAAGCACACTTTATACAGGTAGGGATCTATTATCTGGAATGTTTGGTGTAGGAACCATTTTTGTTACGGGCATTAGTACTGTTTGCCTCATTCCTATCCAAGCAGGTTATAACACTTGGGTTTTCCATAATGTAAAGCACATTGGTTTAGAGCTACAAAACAATTTTATAATTAAAAAAAACACTAACGGGGATTTATGCTAGCTAAGTTGCCAAGCACAAAGTTCTGTCTTTTAATTTCAGAGAGAAAGAAAATCAGTGAAAAAGGAATTGGTTCTTTAAGTAGCGTACTAAGGGTGATGGCATTGCTGTACTTGGGAACTTTCTGGATAACAGGGTTACTGGATAATAAATTCCATACCTCCACCAACAGGATCAAACAATAAATCAGGTCACCTGGATAAAAATTTCAAAATACACATATCATGCCATATGACAGCATTGCTCTGTATCCAGGTATCACTGGCAATGCTTCATGGTGTACATCTCTTTGATGGATACATCACCCACTCACATAGATAAGTGAGGCCTCTCCTGGCAATGCTGTAAATCCAAGTATAGCCACTTTTGGTGCAGCAGCCGTTGCGGCCTATACACTTAACATTACTCTAGCAGCTCAATGACATAGGGTTTCTGGGAGTTAGAGTTCTATCATTTCCAAACCACTATTGTCTTTCTATACAGTAAATTATCCCTAGATGTTTTCAATGAGCACCTTATTTCTAAACAAACTAATGTTTCTCTGTGTATAGCAATTAAAGATCACATTTCAGTATGTGATATATATTTTAATATCATGGGTGTTAGGGTAACATTTATAACGTACTATCAATTCTCTTTAAATGTTCATCCTTATGGGGGGAATTTTGTTGTGAAAACACCAAAACAGCTTATTTGATGAAAGGAGATAGTGGGTCTATTTACTAATTATGTGTTAACTTGCATTGTTGTAGGCATTCATAGCAACGAACTGTAGCTTTCATTTTCAAAACAAATAGTTAATTAACTGCTATAAGTAACTGACACGCAATTTGGCTGCTATGGTATTAAATGAGACACTGCATGCATAAATATAGGCTCCCAATTTGCAGGGGAAAAATTTTAACACAATAAATATGAAAAATTAGTAGGAATGGATACCCAATATGAAAAATAGATGATAACAGATAGATAGATAGATAGATAGATAGATAGATAGATAGATAGATAGATAGGCACAAATTAACTTTGATTCTAAAAACAAATCCAATATTTGAATTCAATTACCAAGAGTATGCCCGGGTGTGCCGACTGGCGTTCCAGATCCATCTGGGGTTGGATGGAATGGCTGTTGGACTTTCGTTCTGATAATTCTGTCGGAAGAGAACATTATGTTTACCACATGCACTTTCAGCTGTTTTTTTTACCATAAAGACTTAAACACAAAATATTTAATTTCAAAAAAAATGTATGGACGCAAGGCAACAATTTTTACCGAGGGAATAAATATAGCAAGCACGACACAAGTAAATTGGCGTCTGTTTCATGAATCTGTAGTTATAAACAAGACTAACATTACATGAACTACGGTAAAGGATTATAGAAGGTTCCCAAAGGCAAAAAAACCCCCAGAGTATTCGTTGGGGGAGAACTGACAAAAACTACTGAATGAAAAATAAGCATTTTAGCAGAATTCATAGCCATCGTGTTACAGTATTTATGAAAAAATTCTATATGGCTACACTGGGCATGTTTTCGATTATTCAAGCAACCTCTGTGTTGAGGTAGGAGTTTTTTTCCTTCATACATGTCCTCTAGTTTGTTAATTAATACAAAAGACAAGTGTTCCATTTTAAAGCATAACTAATGACTTGGGACATGATGACAGCTCGAGCAGATTAATGGTGGCAATTCCTTTTAAGTCATAACAAGGTTTCAAAGACAATGAAGCTGTAAAATGAGTAATGAAAATTAAAAGGGAAAGGGCTGAATTTGGACTGGACAACAGAACTGGGGAACTGTTTTAACAAGTTTTCTACGTAAGCAAGTAAATAAATAGCTATTGCCAACTTCCAGCAGCCCATGTAGGCTATATACAAAGTCAGATGACTTGGGATCTGATGGCTCATTGTATTACAGTGTATTACTATCCATAGCTTGCCATATACTGTATGTTATGTTCACAGAATGTGTTTCCCTTCTTGAGCGTGCATACAATTTACCATCATATACATAGAATTGAATTTGGGTATCTTCTTCCACTAAGAACACATTTGCTTTGATGTGAAACCATTGTTTTGTAAATTACCTGCGAATTGCACTCAAACGTACACACTTTAACAGCCGTGAGTTTTAACACAAAGGACAGAGATTTCCCCCCAGCCCAGTTTATGAGTTATTGTGTCTCATTACTTTAACTTTACAGTATGTTTCCAATGCATAACTTGATACCCTTGTAACAAAGGCTACAATGTCAATAAACTGTCACCTGGCCTAAAGAATTACACTGCTTTATGTCCATTTTAACAGTTGTATGTTTATTGTAGTAAATACTAGGTTGTTTTAAGAATACCAGACTTGTCTCTTAAACAAACACATAGGGGCCCATTTACTTAGCTCGAGTGAAGGAATAGAATGAAAAAAACTTCGAATTTTGAATGATTTTTTTGGCTACTTCGAACATCGAATTGGCTACTTCAACTACGACTTCGAATCGAACGAGTCTAACTAAAAATAATTCGACTATTCGACCATTCGATATTCAATTCGATTCAATGTGGGGAAGGTCCCAATAGGCTTTCTAAATCTTCGACCTAAAAAAACATTTTTTAGGTCGAAGAAAAATCATTGGATCGAACGATTCGAAGGATTTAATCGTTCGATTGAAAGATTTTTCGTTCGATCAAACTATTTGCGGTAAATCCTTCGACTTCAATATTCGAAGTCGAAGGATTTACATTCGGCAATCGAATATTGAGGGTTAATTAACCCTCGATATTCGACCCTATGTAAATCTGCCCCAAGATAAGTGCAGACACAGAAAAAAACTATACTATGTTGTGTATGGGGTTTTCCATATTCACGCTTTGTAGATGTATGTCAGATTCCTCATCAAACACTGCCAGGTTTGGTGGCACTATTTTAATGCTTTTCAATTTGGCGACTAAGGATTATAACATTTTAGAAATATGCTATTAGTCACCATTTCCCCATTCACAAGACAAGGCACACTTTAGGGCACAATGCAACAATAACTACAATATATGCCATGCCAAACTTATAATTACACTGTGCAGTTGGTCAGTAAGAACCCGGAACATTGAAGAGGCAGTATAAAATAGACACTGACCCTGAATATTAGGTACAACCGGCAGGTACTGATTAACCTCATCATTTGATGTTCCAACTGCTTAATTGTTGAATGCTACTAACATATTGCATAATGTGCGTTTGTTATGATAACACTACAGTTGCCTGTTTTCTCAACAGTCTTAGCCATTAAATAGTTATCAGCAGAATTTGTTTCCAGCCATGCTTAGTCAACAATATTATTATTGAAGTTAATTTTAACATATGGGCATAGATTATTCTTCAGTAATAATTTACAGGCAAGATCTGCAAAGGTAAAATAAAATATCTTTACAGATTCCAATGAGACAGTTGCCGCCTTTGGCCAAATTATCATCATCATCATCATCATCAAGAAATAATGTTTTTAATAATATTAATTCACTTGCACAGACTCATCTTTAAGTAAGAAATGCTAAATCATTAGAAATTACACAGCACAAATATGCTGTTCTCAAACATTTTTTTTTATCAGCCTGAAACCATTTCAGCATAAAGAATTCTGTTTATTAATTCCCCGTCATGTCAAATCTTCCTATTGAGCATTTTTTAGTTTCTTTCTATTTTTGATTCCCAGGCTAGACCCTTTAGCGTTCTATCTCAAAACACCCTGAAGTACCATCCTGGATGTTTGCATTTATTGATTCCACCACCTTAGTGAAACCATAGGTTGGGGATGGGGTGCAGGCAAAGAGATGTAAATAGAAAACTATAAATTATTTCTGACAGTTAAGCAATAGTGTCAGAGTCCTGAGCACAAGTCCTATGTCACTATTAGATTCCTCTTAGCCTGATGACACTGTAGAAAAGGTTAAATGTCTGATGGAACCAAACACCTAGAGGGCCAAAGCAAACCAGAGGCTAAACAAGTGATACTGGGCAGCTATATCAATGCTTGAAGCTACTAATATTTATCTACCTATTGATTGCAGCTCATAGCTCATACATCTCAAAGCATCTTGGCAAAGCTGCAAGTTCAGGATGTATAAAATCCCATGAAATCTAATTTTATTTCATCTTGCACATAAAATCCTTAATATCAAAATGGGCTAAATGCACAGCAACGTATTTTCTAGTATTTTCTAGTTGTAAGGCATTTAACTCTAGGAAAACAAACTTAAATAACCTGCATCCCTATGAAGGGAAATGCAAGTTTGTTACATATTTAATGATGCATTTATTGAAATTCGTGCTCTCTGAAAGATACCATACTTTGCAGAAGAAGATATGTGCCTGTGATATTATTTGTAGAGATAGTTACACCATTACCCATTCTAGATTGCCTGCAGGGAGTCTCACTATAGAAACACAGTTACTAAAGGAGAATTGGTCCTTTATATTGAAAGCTATATCTCTGTTAAAAGACGCTACCAGAAAGTTGTCCTGTTGTTATGAGTCCCTTTCATAGCTGGTAATGGTGCCATATCTGTGGACCTTTCAACTCTCTCAATGTCACATCAGAAGGACCTGAGGCAGATTTTCTCAGCTGCTCTGGCCTTCAGGATAAAGCTCTACCTGAATGTTTGGTTTGTAAAATACAATGGGATCTGCAAAGGCAATACAATTTATGGAACTCATGCGCTGTCCCTGTCATTTCACCAGAACTATTCAAGGTTTTATTTTGATACAAAAATTTGCTTTAATGTGTTAGAGTTCCCTGAGCTTCTCACCAAGCGTTTTGCGAAGTCACATCGATTAATGGGCAGATTTATCAAAGGTTGAGTTGTGTTTTCCTGAAAGATTTGAGTTTTATTAGGGTAGTTTTCAGTCAAAACTCGAATTTTCCGTTTTAAAAAAAGAAACATTTTTTTTCGGGTTTTAAAAAAAAAAACTAGAATTTTTCAAGATTTATTATACCTCAAAGCTGGAAACAGCTACAATCCGAAAATAATCCAGCTAAAACCTGTCGAAGTCATGTAGAAGTGGCAGAGGTCCCTTCAATCATTTGAAGATGTTTGTAGCCTTCATGATGTTCAGGTTTTTTATTAATTGAAGCAATTAATGCGAGTATTCAGGTTTTTCACCCCGAATTCACTGATTTAAGTTTTTCACATTCGAATTTTTTCATAAAAAACATTTGAGTTGATTTTCGAGTTTTGAGTGATTTTATTCAAGGTGTAAAAAAACCTTACAAAGCTCACAATTCAAACAGCTCGACCATGGATAAATCTGCCCCTAAGTCTCATGATTATTCAGTTGCTGTTAGATGCAGGGATTAACTGCATGAGAATCTTAAATTTAGCAATATTTTAAGGCTTTAGTTGAGAACAATTCACCAGAATGCCTATTTGTAAGAGACCCCTCTTTTTTTCTCAGGGAAGATAAAGCATACCCTTGTACTTATATTTTAATATTAATAGTTATTTTCATTATACCGGCAAATGTCATCGTTGCGAAAGTACTGTGTGTGTGTCATTGCTGTGAAACTACTGGAAGTTTTGTTTTGCAGGCATTTTTTTTCCGGAAATACCGCTCTATATTGCCATGTAAACAAGAATTTCTGTGAGTCAACCACCTGAACTAATGACGACTGTTTTCTTTTGGGTCTTTGTGCAACAGATGATTGACTTGCAAACTGAATTATACAATGATTTCCTCATACTTATGTCTATAATTTGGTAACTAGTAAAGGGAAACTTGGAAAACCTGTAAAACATTTGCCAGTGTTTTAAAGCACGCAAGTTGTAGCCAGTGTGCAGTTTCAAAGTTCCTCAGCATCGGTATCTGATACTGCTCTATCATATAATTACGTTTATAATGTAGAAAGTACTCCCTTATTTGAAAACTCTGCATACTGAATGTGTGAGTATTACTGCATGCTGACATACTTCCAAATACCCCATAGAATACTTGCCAGCCTTGGAGCTGCATACACTGCATCAAACATGTTTCTTCATTTTTTTAACAATGACATTATTGAAACAATAACAAAATATGGCCTAATACCAAGGACACTTGTAACATAGACTTGAATTAATGACCAGAATTCCCTATGTTGCCCAACATGGGACTAAAAAAAATATAGATTGTTCCCTTCTCTTTTCCTCCAGTCTCTTATGCTGATATATTTGCTGAAAAATCTAAAGTATTTGTGGAAATCAGCAGAGCAGAGGCCTATTATTGCCAGCTTCCGCCAACAGTGCTTTTGTGAATGGATTGTAACAATGGCCTTCGCAGGCCGCCAGCACAGATACCAACTCTTGCTTTCAAAGAACTTCTTACTTCGTTCTGCAAAACCAGAGTAACAGATGTCAGTAAGAAAAAGACCTATTATGATACTAGCTAAGAACAGGTCGATAACAGCTAAAAAGGGAAACATTACCCTTAACTTTGCAAAGGGCCAGTGTTAGAAAACGTATACACAGTGTTATTGGTTTTTTTTAATATAAAGAACAATAGTAAGAATGAAAAAAAGGTTATTTATCCACCAAAGCCATACTGATCTGAAGCCACATAAAAATAAAAAGTATCCAGGTTTTTATTTTTATTTTTAACTTAGCTTCATAAGAATTGATTGACCACCTGACTTGTGCCGTTGGCATAAATTCAGAGACTTTATTCAGGAGTCATGTTCATTCTATTGAATAAGCAATTTGGGAGGGTGAATTAACTGCCGTTGCTAGAAAGTCCCCGAAGAAATATTAAAATTGCTGGCAGACCAAATCAATACTCACTGAACACCCTGTATGAGTGGCCTTGACTTTTTCTATAATGGATATGCAGAGAACACTAAAGGGGGATTCCTCTGCACACACCACTGTCTTGCTCTCTCTGTCAGTTTCAATAACAACTGATCTGCTGTGAAAGAAAAAAAATATATAAATGATCATGTTTCTTCAATTGCCCTCTCCTACTCTCTCAATCATTCCGCACCAAAGCATAAAGGGCAGTGCATAACAAACACACAAACAGCTGTTTGTGGTGTTACTCTGAGGCTCATGAGTCCCTAGTACCACTGTCTGATCATATCTGACACTAGGAATAGTCAAGATAATAATGTTACAAGATACATGGGCAAGATCAAAATGGCACTGTATACAGTGTCTTAAGTAAATCAGTTCTTGCAACTTGACTATGTAACACAATCTCACTTCTGAAAAGGCTGATGGATATTTTAAATGGACAGTAATCAAGTGCGATATATTGTAAAGTGACTTTCTCTTCTTAGCTGAGGGTTATTTTCAGCTTCATACAATGTGGAGAATAAGTCTGAACCTCCATAATCATTGAAAATGTTTTAATATCATGATTCTATAAACAACCATATTAATTGTACATGCCAAAAAAATCTAATATACATGGAGACTTAGACTAAAGGAATTGGGCATTCCTGGATGTTTCCTGGCATTTTCTCAGCCGTTTGTATTTCATATAATTTATCAACACCTTCTTGGCTGTCTTGATCATAAAGTTTCCCATAGTAAAAAAAACAATGTGTCTGTCAAGCGACTTTATAAACCAAGAAAATAATTTCTTCATTATTTAGATATAGCTTGGAAAAATTATCTTTTGTTAGCCTGCCTCTAAGTCTCAGAGTCTCTGCTTTGTTCCCCTAGAATTGAATTAGAATCGGTTCTAAACCTGATGTAGTTATAATTTCTATTATACTGTTTTAGGAAGAAACTCGACACTATTAAAGGGAATTACGATGAACCAACCGAAATAGCACGGGGGCCCACTTTAGGGTCCCTACCCACTGATTAATAATCCCTGATCTCATTTTACACAATTATAGGGCTGCCTTTGTTAGGCGGACAGGAACCTCTCAATTGTATAGGCAATTGCCAAATCCTTGCATTATGGTATCAATATAATCAACCATGGAGCCCTGACGTGCAAAGAATTGGATCTTCCATCACTAAGACAATATCATCGCAAAAAACATTGTATGAAGTCTTTGATCATATGGTTTTATAAGAGCAAATGTGACTCATCTACAAAGATCCCATACTAAACAGTTCCCCAACCTGTTAAGTCTTTGTTTCTGCACAATGTTTATTTCTGCCTGTTTTGGGTTGTTGTTTTATGCTTGATTATTACTGTTAACATTTCATGGACTGCGTTACTGTTTAATTAATTTGCGAATGTGAAGGTTCTATTTTTTCATTACGCATTGACATTTAGTATTTTCTATGTGTTTGACATAAATAATGACGCAGGTGTGGCGAATCAGCTTGTGCCTATGCACCCATGAAAATTAGAGGACGTACTAGGGCATAATTTTTTTAAAGATATGTCTTTGTATTGTGTCATATATATATATAAATATACTGTATAGCGCGATAATGCTACTTTGTGCAGATACTGTGGTGTGCTAGTATTATTATAAAACAGACGCATTTTCCATTGTGGTATCAATTTATTTATACTTACAGCCTCTCAAGGCTAAAAAATATTTATATGCCTAAAATCAAAATGCTGAATTTATTTATATAGAATTGGCACTTTATAGACTGCAGACTTTTCCTTTACTTTGGGGTTTAAGCTGTTTCCTTTTTCTCATTCCATTCCTCAGTGAGCTACAAATGTATAAAGACACTCTGCAGTTGGTAAATATTGATATAAAATATAAGGATTTTATCACCTCTGCAAAACTGGCAGCTCTTGTTTAATCCTCTTGGAGTTGCCACAGCATTTGGGGATGGAGAATAATTTTGCCCTCTTTGTTCCAATCCCCAGTAGCCATAGTAAGTTATATTTGGAGCCGGCTATGGATGATTAGCCTATCTGTTGTTAGTTTGGGTCTATTGTTTCCTGTGCAATTAAATATACCTTAAATTAGGAAGCACCAGTAAAAAAGAAAGTGGTTGGCAATGTGTTATATGAATAAGTGCTTTCACTTTATTGCCACTATAATATACGCTGTGCAGTGGGATTTTGTGCTGAAAATGAAGACGGTTAAACAGTAAGGCAATAAGCGTGGTTACAACCTGTTCCTTACCCAACACATTTGCTTCAGTAATGGCCTTTATCAATACTCAAGGGATAGTCTTTTATGGCGGCAAATGTTAGAATAAATAAAGAGATTTAGGAGAAATATGCCGCTGTGGTCAGATCTGCGTGAGCTGCCAATACTATATTAGAACCATTAGAATCATTAGCCAGTCCCATTGTTTATACATAACCCAGTCACATGGGTGTCTGCAAATATGCTCAAAGGTAATAATAACAAAATTGCATCCATTTCCTATATCACAAGCTTTCCTATGGTAAAATAACAATGGACAGGAAAACACACATCATGTTCCATATCTGTTCTGATCTTTAGTAAGTCCCCTCATCTACCTTTGACTAATGTAGCAGAAATTAGATAATAAGTTCTATGTCTACAGCAGGGGAATTTATTGCTCACCATTTACTAAAACAGAAGCAACATTATACAAGGGAGGTAACCAGTGATAGCAGCCAATCAGCAATAGCACTTAATCATATTTAGAATAATTACACCTATTGTGGGATTGGTTAACACATGTAACTGTTCTAATATAGAATTGCGCCATTGTTGGTAGATATTCACACAGTGCTTAAAGATTACTCTGTAAAATGCTGAATATAATTTAAATTGAATACAAATGTTTAACTGTACCAGATGCTGGTTACGGTGGGGAACAGCACTAATGCAATTTAGCGCATATGTATTAGAATATTATCTCCACTTGGAAATGTAAGGTCAATTCTATGTACCTAAAAAAAAGATATACATACACATTTAAGAAAAACTGAATATATATATTCAGCTCCCTAACTTCATATTTTAGAGGGGCACCCACAAGAAATGAGGCACAGAAGAATAGGTTTGCATGGCCTTGTTGAATATATTTCATTGCTCTGCATATAGGCCATTGTCTGTTCCATAATACACACACACCTCTGTGCCTTTCTTATGGTTCATTGCTCTATGTCAATTTAATATCATATTGGCAAGAAAATCCTTTTTGAGGTCATTATGCGGACAGCAGCAGTCTCTAGAATCTGTTTAAGACAAATAGAGGATATGTTCATTCAGCAGTGCTAGTTTTCAGTTTAAGTCTAGCTCCATAAAAAATGTAAGTATCGTCATTATTATAATTATCCAATTTCATATTGTTATTATTATTACCGATACACAGTGTTAGCAGGCAACTAAGTTTTGTAATTTGCTGTAATGCATATTTCATCAAGGTTTTGTCCTATGGTCTGTTAGAAAGCTAACCTTATGCATATAACAATAATCAGCTTTGCTTTAGTCATAGAGCATTGTTTTTGTAATACAGCCTGCACATTTTAACTACCTTCTGCGAAGGATTTGGGCACTCGGTGGGCATCTGACCTTGAACAAAAAGAACAATCCCCCAGCAAAGGGAGCAGGATAAAAAAAAAGGTTCTGGTTTTAAATAATTGCAGGCTGTTAAAAAGAGAATCCTAGCATATCAAACCAATAATGGAAATAAATTCCATTATATTTGCATTTTAATTTCCCACATAAACAATAGGACTATGGTGTTCTGGGTTTCTTAAAAGAAAAAAAAAATGCTGGCCTGAATTTAATTAGAAATGAAAAGTTTATAGGTGCCTCTTTAATACGATTAATGCACAGTTAACATTTATCACATACATATGCTGGAACCTGCTCAAATTGTCCTTTCTTATGCAGCCACAGTGCATGAAATGAATTTTTCTTCACTTTTTGTGTGTGTGCATGTGAGTGCGTGCGGTTGTCTCTGGTGAGCCAGCCCATGCTCTCTTAACATCTCATTAAAATGTAATGCTGATGCCAGCTTAACGGAAGACTGACCCCTAGTTACAGTGCAAAGTTCATTAATGCAAAACCTACTCCGTCTTGCGCAGATGGGAGGGATTCATGTTTATTATTCTCCTCCCTCTCCACCAAGATCTGAAACTTTGTACAAATCTGACATATAGTGCACTATACTTTGTATCACTGGTATTATGCCACTAACACTGGTTTGAGAGTGCCCAAAACTGTGTTCTAATATAAAGGTTTGTGTGCTTAATTGTATAAATGTGTTTCATTGTATGTGTGATTAATCATGTTTAGAAATTAAAGCCTCCCTGTCCTCTATCAAATGAGTCTACTCATAAAGGACTTTGATTCTCCTATACGATATCGGTAGAGTGTCTAATGCAACGCTGTAGCAATTTGTAAAAGAGGAGCTAATTTGACCTGTCTTGTAATTCTATGCTAATAGTTGAATATTTCGGATAGATTTAAGATGTTGTCTAGATTAGATGCTGGATGAGTTATTGATGGGAAAACAATCCCCAGAGATGACACTCTTTCTTATTGTATCAACTCTTGATAGCGTAAGAGTCTAGAGTCTATTAAAATTGACCCAGTAATCAGCTACCCGGATTTCATTATGTGCTATAGCATGCCATTAGGACAAATGCAAAATAGATTTTAACAAATGTATTTATATTATGTCTGTCAAATTCCACCTTCCCCGTGCACACAGCCATTGTATGACACTAGTATTGAACTATTTTGTTGTCCATTTCCCACTGACAGTGGATCTGGTTACTGTGTTATTGATTGGTTTTCATAGAGACAGATGGGTCTGAGCAAGTCTCTGATCTAAATCTGCCTCTCTATGGGCCGATTGTTGTAGCGGTGGGGATAAGATTGCACACCAGACCACCCTCGCTGCACTGCCCTGCTCTGAGTGGACATTAATAAATGAAGCTATGGTGAACAAGGAAAATAGCAACTGAGACATTACCTGTTCACTGTGTGGATTTATAACATCTCATTTATAGCATCTCATATCTGATGTGATTATCTTAATGAGTTTTCAGTCTGTATGTTGCATGTGCTTGCAGCATTACTGACTAGTTGCTAAAAAGTCAACTGAAAGTGCAGTTTGGCCTTTGTACATGTTTAACTCGGATGTCAGAGAGGTCTCCAATACATTGTAGCTTCTACTAGTACTGACAAGTTCACATACTTTTGGTGCAGTCACCCAGCATCTTGACATATGGGGGAGTATGTCTCCCTGTGATACCAAATCATGCGCTACCTTTAAAAATGATTGCATACAGTTCGAATTGGTGTGTTAAAATGTATGCATTTCTGACCTAGTTACTTTTAAATATATGTATACTTAAAAGCATGGCAGGTTTACAAGTATAAAGCCTTTAGCATAGAATAAATACCAGCAAACCCTTGTCCATTCTCGGGTTTAGCTGCTTTCTGATTATGAGATTTGACAGCTTGCAAGTTCTTTTTCATAGAATATAAACAGCAAACTGGATGGGATGAAGATATGTTAGTCACCGAATCTAAACCTAGATCTGGTATGCTGAATTGGAAAACAAAATAAACTGGCATCTCTATGAAATTGTGGCAAGACTCTTTAATCTTCCATTTCACTTTATCATTATAGAAATCTTGGTTTTGAAATTACCCAACAGAATTTTTCATATGATCTAGAGATAAAAACTATGTGCTGCCAACTGAGAAGAAGCAGCAGTGGGTGACAGTCTTACTACTGGAGTCAGCTGCCTTCTATGACATTTCTACCATCCCTTTTGAGGATCAATTCTCTTCAACAAGAGATGATGATAACGGCACAGCTTAAATACAGAGCAAACCTTTAGCAAAATGTTTAAATCACCATTTATTCGGGCATTATCAAAAGCCAAGAGAATTGGTTGCCAAATAAAGTTAAATGCTAGTATTTTGTATATACTTTGGGGGTTAAATCAAGAATCCAATTTAGTTGTATTTATATGGTTTTTGGTGACATATTTAATTGTTCATAGTTTTGTTAATCCATATTTTTTATAGAACTGTATTTGTAAAATACACTTGATATTCTTTTTTTATCAGATGTAATATCCCTTCAATTTCTTAACTGATACGGATCCGCTGCATTGTAGCAAACATGGCTTCTAAAGAACATCAGTATGATATTAATAACGTTGCTTTAATTAATGTTTTTTTTTTTTTTTAAATTGAGGACCAAGTTGAATGATGGCGATATTGCTTTTAGTTCTTAGAGGGTCTAAAATCTAAACAATAAAAAATACATATAATTCTATAGAAAGAAGTTCGCCAAGGACAAGAGAATCCTTCAAATGAGACATGCATCTCTGAGTCCAACACATGTATCCTGGTTAACAATGCTAGCAACCACTACAATCATCACAGGATCAGTACATGAAGTTTGCTGTTGATTATCAAATCCATAACCAAACTGATACAATTTAGAACACAACTGTCTTTCCGCTTAGACTAACCCACATGCTTAACATTTTAGGATATTATGTTGTCGTATGCAGAAACACAAACAGAATCAGCGTAAGGGCCTCAGTCATAAAGCATTAAAAAGTCCTTGTTTAAAAATTAAGATACCCTGAACACAAATAAAATGATTCACGCATTTAAGACCTTTGTCCATCTAAGACTCAACTTTAAATTACTACTTCCTGTATCTATAGGCAGAACCACAGTGGATCCAACTGTAAAAGTACTCAGCTTTTTCTCTTATAACACCAACTACTCCAAAACTGAAATCTGGCACAGGCGATTTATTTTGTTAGTAGTAGAATCAAAGACCAACTGTATTCGGATTTTTTGGAAATTTAAGGCGATGACCTAGTGAAGGAGCAGAGTATTGGTTCAACCAATTGAATGAACAAGTAATAAAAGGAAGGCCTTTTGTTTAAGCAAAATAGTATATGCCAGAAAAGTATATATAAGGGAAATACAAAATAAGAACAAAGAATAGGGTATCAAAGACACAATTCTTCTCTGTAATTTATACCTATAGAACGCAGTTGAATTAGGTACTGTATAATAAATATAGGCATCTAAAAAAAATCTGTTTTGTGATCACAATAATAAATAACGAACAGCTAATATCACACATAAGAACACAAATTAACACTGTGTATGTCTGTAATAGCGGTAAACATTAAGAAAAAAAAAATCATTGGCAAAAATATCAACATCACTTTAAAATAACATTGGCAAAGATATAAAATCGGAAATAAAAGAACCCAAAAAAATGGGAAGGGTTTCTTTGTACCATATTTGCTTTAGCAACTCATCAGAAAGTCACCTGGCCCACATGACTTGGCACCAAAAAGTTGCATGATGTCATAGTTTGGTCATATCTTTTAATATCAGACTTGCTTGCTTACTCTACAGAATGTACAACAGAGCCCAAATGAAATCAAGGGCAGAAAAAATTATTATATATGTAAAAAAAATGACCTGCACTCCCTTACATAAAGTGCCTCAATATTTATTTTTTTACTCTGTGCGACATTTCAATCCCCTTTGAGACCTTAGGGATCACCGCCCTACTAAAAAAACATTTAAGTATGTTCACAATGAAGATACTTATATATGTTCTGTTAGGAGCAAAGGGATCTGAGCTTATCTTCTGTTACCAAAGGGCACTTAGGATGCCCCCAATTAGGATTTTCCCTGTGCAATGTAAAAACAAAGATCAAGCTTTTAGGCAATGCAAAATTTTAACCAGATTCCTAAGCCTCCAAAACTTAGACGTCTGGAATTTATGATTGCAAATACACAGTTATTCAAGACTAGGCCTAAAATGTCCATTTAAAAAAGAAAGTTTTGAAGTAATAGAAATGCATACCTTTTGGGGCATCAAAAAGCCATATTCAAATAAAATGCAGCAGCCAATGCCGCTACATCTTGATCATAATTTTTCATGACCTAAACTTTAGTGTAAAGACACTAGCACCGAGTCCATTGTTTTACAGACATTTTCCAACACAGCTGAAACCAGAACATGGCAGTTGCATGACGCAATATGGATTCCATGTGGTTGCAAGCTTGCTAGTGTTGCCCTGCATCACAAAAGGACTTCTATATGGATGCTAAACTACTCCTTATTCTACACATAGCTGAAACAAGATTAAAAAAAAATGAATATGGGAGGTTTATAGGTAGGTGTATAATTAGTCTATCAGTATTATGTTACCCTGTTCATATCTTAATAACCATTTTAATACAGATGGCACACACTGGGATAATTTGCTGGAGTAGCCTAGCAGTATATTACAGTGCATGTGTGTCTAAGGGAATCTTCTGAAGCCAAGGTACATTCCAGCAGTTAATTTTACCTGCTGCTTGCAAGATGACTTGGGATAATTCCATGTCATTTGTGAAATATTAAAAACATTTACGTGGGATGCCAGTGCAATTGGAACAGATAATATCTAAATGGTATTTTCTGCTTTGTTTTTGCATTGCATTCTCTAATTAGAGCTGTACCGTCTATTTATTTATCTAAAAAACATAATAACATGGCGCAGATATTAATCAAGATAGCGGGAAAAAAAACCATATGAACAGATTTATTTGCTTTATTTAATGGGACGGTACATGCCTGCGCTTGTGTGTTTGTGTGTGGGTATTTGGGTCTTGTGATATTATGACTTAAAATGCCTTTTAAAGTCATTTTAAAGCCTGTGCATTGTGTTATTCTTTTTTTTGAATCCATTAAAGCCAGTAATTGCCAGTGAACAAGCAGGAAAAGGGGTTCCTCGCAAAGTGTTTTCTGTTTATCAATCAAAGTTTTGGTTACGAGCTGAATCCTACGTAAACGCCTCGTAATCCTGACCAGTTTTACACGTGCGAGAATGGCTGGCTTATTTTCGGTTTTAAATCTGTTTACTTAAGAGAAATAAACATTGGTATTTTAATGGTTCAGCAGCTAGGCCCTGTGATTGTCTGGAAATGTGGGAGCTGTTAAAGTCTTAATTACTGAGAAAACAAAAGTGACTTCAGATGGAAACCACACAAAGGCATGAAACTGGCAGATTTTGCCCAAAATTGCTTGTGCATATTGTAAATAAGTAAGAATGTACAGTGTATAAAATGCCTGATTATAGGCCCCAACACATACGCATGGTCATACAGGGAGCTTTTGGGAAATTGCTTCTCTATTCTCAATAACGCATTATTATTATTAGAGATATTAGCATGTTATTATGAATGTTAATAGCATGTTATTATTATGAATTGTATTAGTGTGTTATTATTCATATTATTATCTTGTTATTAATAATGTATTAATTGACAAAAAAAAATCCTATCAAAGTACAAGAGCCACAGTGCAAATCCTTTGCATGGGAGCAGTGCTAATAAACAGGTAAAGGGGGAGGAGGTAGCAATATATATTATTCATATTATTATCTTGTTATTAATAATGTATTAATTGACAAAAAAAATCCTATCAAAGTACAAGAGCCACAGTGAAAATCCTTTGCATGGGAGCAGTGCTAATAAACAGGTAAAGGGGGAGGAGGTAGCAAATAAGAAGACAATGGGGCAGCAACATTTCCTTACCTGTTTATAGAGGACACACTGGGCACCGTGTCATTGTCGCAGATTCCTTCAGCCAAAAGCCTGTCCCGGATTTCCCAAGCAAACATTGTAGGGTTTTGTCTCTTATACTCTGCGATTTTGTCGACAACCTTGGGAGTGGCAACCTTGGGTTTGGATCCGCCAATAACTCCTGGTTTAATGCTTCCCGTCTCATAGTACCTGCCATAGGAAATAGCGCAAGGCGCAAGTCAGCACGATAGAGTTCGATAAGAACGCGCGATCGCAGGTTTTTATTCTGCACAGGAAACACGCGGGTGTATTATTAATGTTAGATAAATACTGCCCAGGCCCGTGCGAGCATTTGCTGCTTTTACTGCTGGAATCAAACAATACCGATGATAACTACGAATAAAGTTATTATTGAATCCAATTAGAAGTTAAGAATGCATTCTCTTTATGTGCATGTATATAGATAGCGGCTAAATAATAACGATTAGCTTTTTATCCGATCAGAAAGGATGTGACCAGAAAGTAAAGAATCTGCACAATTAAATGCAGATGAATTGGGGGCATGCTGATGTGCCCGTCGCTATGTGAATCCAGTTGCAGGCGATTCGTTTCGAGCGTTTTTTTTTATTATTCTGCTATAAATTAACTGATTAATATTAGCAATTATTCTATGGCATAAATATTAGTTAGCTGATGGGCATTTATTATCCGCTAATAATGACACTGGGATCATCAGTAGAGCAACTCTCTGACAGTCACCCCAATGCTGCGGGATTGTAATAAATTGTATGAGTATAATTACTTTATATAAATACTAGGCGACAACCCTCAACCCTAGGGTTGGCCGACAGGCGTCTACATTTCATTACTTTCCATTTCTGACCTGTGAGAGTATTTAGATGGAATATAGAATGGTTCTAATCGGGTCCATAATTAGATTGAGAGCAAGTGAATCTGTGCGTAATGTTCAGTGCGTAAAGTTCAGTGCGTATTTATTGACTCCACGTGGTACAGAAGAGATCTACACCGTAAAGGTGGCCATAGACGCACAGATAATATCGTACGAAACGAATTTTCGTCCGATATTCGTTGCGTGTATGGTGGAAAAAGAGCCGACTGATATCGGCAGAAGACTTGGATATCGGTCGGCTCATTGATCGGGCTGGACGGAAAATTTTGATCGGGTGCCTTTGAAGAGACCCAAACATCGCCCATTGTTAGTGCTGAATCGTCAGATACAGGTAGAATTCTATTGTTTCTCCCTGTATATCTACCTTTATATCTGACGATTCAGCTCTACACGTGTGTATTGAAACGAACGATCTTTCTTGGAAAGATCTTTGCCAAGAAAGATCGTAATTGTTACGTCTATGGCCACCTTAACTGTACATTGTGTGTGTGTGTGCGGATGTCTGCCGATGGCCTACGATGCACAGAAACATTAGTGGTGCTTACCTGCCCAGGATCTTGCTTACACATCCATGGCTGACCCTCAGCTGCCTGGAGATGTCACAGGGTCTCACTCCTTGGTGGGCCAGTTCCACTATCCTCTGTCTCACCACATCAGGTAGGGGTCTGCCATTGACAAATACCCCCCCGAGCTGGTTCACACCCCCATGCCCTGCTGGGAAAGAGGGAATGGGGAAAACACACACAAGAGGGAGAAAAACACACATAAACACAAGATTAGTCGGAGACTGCGGAAATGGAAACAGCAAAAGATTTTCTCATAGACTTTCAGATACCTGACCTAAATCTATTGATATATAAGTATACATTTACAGTACACTCATTTAGCAGTCATGTGTATTTAGTGAATGGAGGAGCACTGGAGAGCAGAGGTACAACAGCAGCCCCCCATGCACATGCAAATAATGATCACTGTATAGATTAGCTGCTCTTTCAATCTCCTAATGAGCGATCGTGCCAACAACCTATCCTGGTTTTTAGGCCATTGTGATACAATTTGCCCATAGATTGTTATACTCGCACGATCCGCCCCAGTTTCGTGCAATGAACAACACACTGGGCAGCCCAGGTGGCTAAGTGAAAGTTTTAATAGGCCTGGGCTTGAGGATTAGCATGCTGGCCCATTACGATCTGCCGGTTCGATTCTGGTCCAACAAGCAACCACCTACAGCAGCTCGACTGCAGCTAAAGTCTGGAAGCAGCTCTTTACGAGGCACGTGTTTCAGCTGTCCCCAAGGAAAATCCCCATCCATTAATGGCTCAACGTACATCGCCTCCAATCATGGACACAAATTCCCACCGTGAGAGAGAGACCACGAAATTGCACGTGACCGTCAGTGGGACTATTTTAGTGGCACACAGGGGCATGCGCGCTGCAACCTTCTCGTTCAATCACATCGCTGCATTTGGGGAGCTGACATTATTTGCAGGACTCAGGAGGGGCTGTGTAAAAAACACACACACCGCATAAATGGAGGCTAGAGGGTCATGTGCCCATAGTATTTATTATTAGCCTAGATAAATAGACAATAGCTTTATTTGAATCTGTGTGCGTGTCCCCGATTATACATAACTATAATAAAAGCGATCACTGTGCGCTGGAAACAGGAGGCAGTTTTCAGGCAGATGATGTTATTTATATTGGTGAGTTTCTCTCCTCTGCTGCTGCCGCTGCTGCTGACAGTGATCTATTGACTCTGAAGTTGAGGAAGCTCTCATTGCCCTTAAATCGATCCAAGACTCTCCGCACAAATATAGTTTTCCCCAAACACCACCTCCCCACCCCAAATTCCCTTCCTCTAACTAAAATCTCTTCTATTCCCATCAGAACCCTCACACTGTCCATTTCCCCCAATCTCTCTCCCATTACTCTCTGTCCTGTGCCCACTGAGTCTGCCCCACGCCCCCACACTCTCTCCCCAATGCCCTGAGTCTCCCCACTCGTAATGGACAATTATTTTCCACCTTAATAAGCGATCGTGCCATAGACTTGTTTTCTGACTGCATACAGATCCTTCTGCACATGTTGGCTATAAAGTTACCAGCCAGCAATTTTCTCTGCACCTCTCTGATAAATTATTCAAGGTACCTCTGATAACTCATATTACGTATTATTAAATAGGCAACAGATGCAGAAAAGATTAAAAATTAATAATTAAAATTAGATTCAATAACCGATTGTTTTGGTAGTAATTGTTTTTTTTGTTTTTTTTACCTTGCGTGTGTAAATAAATAGATATATATATATGTCTCAAACTTGCTGTCACATACGGCTTTATGTTGCTTTAGTTTATGTTCGTTTATGTTTCTTTGTTTCTTTTAAAAGGTCCTTTCCCTTTCAATTTGTAACTGCACTGTTTTATTAAAATATATTAATGTTCAGCTTCCATGGTCTTTATGTGTATATAGGAATATTGTAATTTATTATAAATTGTCTATATAACAATGTAGCATTCCGAATCACATACAAAAATGGATATATTTATATTTAAGTGTATCAATGTGTTTATATTTGTATCTTCCGTATACAAATATATAACTATATATATTACCATTCTATTTAATTTATGCTGTTTTGAAAATATTAGCACCTTATACACTGTGATTGTATTCAAGAAGTATTATATTGAATATTAATTAAATACGATTTATTAAAAAATGACCAATACAATGAAGAAAGTGTACCCGCACATATATATATATATATATATATATATATATATATATATATATCTATATCTAGATATAGATATAGATATACAGTCTATATATATATATATATATATATATATATATATATATATATATATATATATATATATATATATATATATATATATATATATATATATATATAATATTTTCAAACAGCATAAATGAAATAAAATGCTAATATATCTATATCTATATATATATAAATGTAGCTGAGAATATTATTCCTATTTTACTGTTACAAAGCGACTATTTACAATCCTAATAAAAATAAAAAAAAATAGACAAACCTAAAGGAAAAGGAGCTTTAAATTGTATTTTAAAAATGAAATTACAGTGACTACCTTTTTGTCTATTTTTTTCGGCGAGGTCTTTAAACTATACAGTTACAGTTGTTATTATTGTTATTATGGCAGTAAGTAAAACATGCAAATATTGCATAGGAGAAGGAAAGTTGGCTACATGTCTGCAGTTTTATAATCATATTTGATCATGAAATAGAAATAATTACTTAGTGACAGCTGACCCGGATACAGATTTGGTCATTTTTACCCTTTGAGAGGCTTGTGATTTTTTTTTTTGTTTATGGATTAAAATATTTGTGTTACATATAGAAGGTTACTATGATATGATAAGTCTCCGTGGCTCAGAAGAAGAGGCAGGAGTGAGTAGTAGAAATACAAGGGCAGGGGTTGCAGGGGTAGCAGAGGTAGCAGAGGTAGTAGGGCACGGATGGAATGTTGTAAAGCCTATAGAGCAGAGGCTGAGGTCGTGGCACAGAGGAATGTACCAGTGGCAGGTGGGCAGCTTTAAGAAGAGGGTTTGTGCCCCAGCTGAGCCAAAGAGACGGCTATTAGAGAAGGAAGAAGGCAATAGATGGAGCCGGGCCCCGGTACTACTCACGGTGCATAGCCGAGAAGGGGTCTGCCTTGCAGTGCATATCCATGGGGAGGCAAATGAAAGGGAGGAATTCGGCTGTAGTCGCCGTTTCGCCTCTGGACTGAACTTCAAGATTTGAAGAAAATTAGGTGGAGGGTATGAGCAGCGCTGTACTCCCCTATCCCCCTCTTCTGCTGCTGGGAGCCGGAGGCAGGAATCGCACCGGAGCAGTGTAGGCAGCTTGGGAAGAAGAAGAAGAAGAAGGCAAATCTGGCAGTTTGCAACGAGGACTTTTCCCTTCAGCAGCCTCCGCGGGCAGACGAGCAACTGTCAGGGCGGCAGGTGCAGGGCATGACTGCAGTTCTCTCCTGGAGCCGGGCTCGTCGAGCAGCAAGGCAAGAAGGTGCAAGGTGAGTTTTGCTTTCCTCCAAAGTCTTTGGCTGGACTTGTCTGACTTCAACGCAAAGTTAAGCAGGAGGCGAAAAGGAGCGGACAAAAAAAAAAGAATCCAGGGGTGTGTGATTTGTTTGAGGGGGGGCTGCACAATATCCCTAAAATGGAGAGAGCGGCAGGAGTTGTCACTTTAAGGTGGGATGTGTGTGCTAGGAGGTTTGGCTGGAGAATGGAGCCTCCTCTCCCCGTGTGTGTCTCTCTAAAAGCTGCAAAGCCCCTCAGATACCCCCCCCCCCACACACACACACACACACACACTCTCTCACACACACACAGCCCTCCCCCTTTAGCCGGGAGATGGATGACTTGTCAGACAAAGGCAATAGATTCCACCACTCTGTGATTCGCCGAGGCACAAATACTGGAGCTGCTGGACTGAGGAGGTCCCTGCTTGAGCCTGTCACTCCAAGCCACGCACAGGGGGTGGGGGAGAGGAGACAGTGAGTTTGGGATTAAAACTACAGAGGAAAAGAACAACTAAAGGATGAGAAAAACCTTAGATAAGAATAAAGCTCGGATGTGACAAATGGACACTCACAGCCCATCTCAGCTATTGGCTGAACACACAGAACATATTTGAATTTTACCATTCCCAGTTGTTTTATCCGAAAAAGAGCAAAATCTGGTTTCAGTGGAAGCAATTGATGCGTTTCTTGCGGTGAAGTTGACATCAATTTAGCATTGCCAATGCTGGGCTCAATATGATGCCACAATCTCAAGTGGGTGCTGGGGAGGAGGGGAATATTATTACCCAGTTTGTCTGTCTGTCCCATCAGCTTGGGGAGTTCAGCCTGACCTGGGCCAAGGGCAACTTGCAGGGCAGCTCATAGATTGGGCTAGTAGCTTTATTTCCAACACACACATGTACACAAGCTCAAACACAGACACACATATTAACATATGTGTATATAGACTTTAACACACATACACATGCCTGCTCTTATGCACAGCTCCTGTATTTGTGTATATGTAAATATCCAGGCTCTGTTTTATCGCAAATTCATGTCATAACCAGGCTGTTCATTTGGTGGATGCTAGAATAAAGCAAAGGACAATTCTAATTATTAAACATCTTAATAGACATAATAGACCTTGGAAGCGAGAGAGACAACGCTCGATCTATAGATAGTTAATAGGTTGATGTGTATATGGAATATATATATATATATATATATATATATATTTGTATATATATATGTATTTTGTGGTCACACCCTCATTGCACCCCCGCCTAATGTTTTTAAAAAATAGTGGTGAGCACAACTTTCCCTTGTTTGTTATATATATATATATATAGTTCACTTATGGAGATATAGAAATATAGATAACGACAGAAACCCGAAAACCCAGAAACATAGCGGTGTTCCTTTGTTATACAGAAAGGAAGGTAACAGGGATTTCTTTCTTTCTTTCTTTCTTTCTTTCTTTCTTTCTTTCTTTCTTTCTCTTTCTTTCTTTCTTTTTCTCCTATAGAAAAAAAATGTGACTGACAATGCCTACCAACAGAAAATATAGATATACAGAGATGGACAGATAGATGTGATTAGAGAGACAGATGATATATTTATAATAGATTGATAGATAATCATAGATAGACAGGCAGGTAGGCACTGGGAGAGTATAATTATCAGTAGTAACTTCATTCTTAACTTGGTTTCCCCAAATTACACTTATAATGTAACCAATTTAACACATTTCTCCTCCACTCAAAAAGAAAAATAAAGATTTTTCCAATTTCCTCGTGTTATTGGCATTTTTTGGTTGCCTGTGTTATCCTTGGGCCACCACATTTCTATGCCATTTGAAGGTTAATCTAAACACATTAGTGCATGTTGTATTCCCACATAAGTCTTTTAAACTCAGTCACCCTGAACGTGTAGGCTTCTCCTTTCAAGCTGATCTCCAGATATAAATGCATTAAGATGATCGCGCGTTCTTTTCTCTGTATGTTTTTCTCTCTCGCTCTCCCTCCTGTTGATATACTGTAGATCATCTTGGCCTTGTTCAGGCTCCAGTAAATAGATTTAAGTGGTTGGCAAGTGGTTTAAATGCCAACTTGAGTTAAAAAGAGTGTGACCAGCCTTTACGGTTCTTATCTGAATGTTTGATCAGAATCGCCTCTAGATGGCGCTCTCTGGTCTTTTATTAGACCTGCTCTATAGTAGTGACAGTAATGTGGTGAAAGTTGCTCCATGACTTTCTAACTCAATTCACTTGCCAGGATACTATACAGGCAGCATATTTGTGAGAATACTAAGGGACTTCCTAACTAACATCGCATCAGCAATAAACGCTTTTCATCATTGCTAGTGTATTTGTTCATTCATTTCTATTATATGTTAGCCAATTATATAATCACACTTTTATTCTCTTGCATTAACCACTGTCAACTACATGTTCTATCTATCTATCTATCTATCTATCTATCTATCTATCTATCTATCTATCATCTATCTATCTATCTATCTATCTATCTATCTATCTATCTATCTATCTATCTATCTATCTATCTATCTATCTATCATCTATCTATCTATCTATCTATCTATCTATCTATCTAATCTATCTATCTATCATCTATCTATCTATCTATCTATCTATCTATCTATCTATCTATCTATCTATCTATCTATCTATCTATCTATCTATCTATCTATCTATCTATCTCTATATATCATCTATCTATCTATCTATCTATCTATCTATCTATCTATCTATCTATCTATCTATCTATCTATCTATCTATCTATCTATCTATCTATCTATCTATCTATCTATCTATCTATCTATCTATCTATCTATCTATTTATCATTATCTGCCTTTCTATCTATTCACTAGTGCACTGACTGAGCCCCCCCACAAGACAAGGAGACAATATTGGAGCCCCTCAGTGTGAGATCATTAGCATTTAGAGGGTATTTGTTAAACTCAACTAAAAGGGGGCTTTAAAACTTTATTACTACTACTTAGCCTTAAAAAAAAGAAAACAGTAAAAATTAGAAATTCGATTTGGGCAAAAAGGCCCTCTGAGTGTTTAAAACTTATTTGCACTTTGTTGCAAGGAAATTTTTTTCTAGTAAGGTTTTCCTGGACTGCCCCCCCCCCCCAATTTACTAATAGATTTAACGTCTACCCCAAATATCAACCGCATCAAAGAATTAGTTTGTCCTCTTCGGCCAAGGTTAGTTTCCCTGTTTTTCTGCATGAGTCAAAATAACGTTGGTTTTCTTTCTCTACTCAAAATATCTAATTCAACATATTTAGACTTGAAAAAAATAAAACAAAAAGTCAAATACAATTCCCTGGCCACTCAATTTACGCTCGAGTCTGTATGTCGTTAGATTTCCCTCCATATGGATCAGTTCCATAGGCGGCAATTGATAATAATTAGAAGAATTCCAATTCAGCTCATTGTTACTATTTAGTTTTATAAACTATTTAAAGGGAAGTGGCTATTGGCTTCAATGATTTCTGAAGCTAAAATAAAGAGATGTTTAGTTTGGAATTATCTTTCATACACTGGTCCTATCTCAGCTGTCATTAAGCCAGTGAAAATACACGATTTTCTAGCTGTACTTAATACAAAAAAACAAACAAAAAAACTTTTAGTGATAGAAAATATATACAAACCAATGATTGAAATAGTTCACCCAACATATCACCTTATCTGTCTTTATCCTCATTTCTCTATAACATTTTCCATATGATAATTCTCTCCCAATAATCAGGTCTCATTTAAATAAGTAAACAGGCTTCAGGGGTAATTTGTATGAAAATATAAATATCCATATGGAGATTTTCCCAATCCACTTGCATCTGGCTTTTTTTTTATTATCCCTTTCATTATTGCTGTAAATCAATCCTTTATCAAATATACTAAAGGTTTTTGTGATCACACACCTATAAGTAGTACATATACTGCAATGAAGTCTTCAGTTTTTCACTGATTAGGACATTGCACTGATTATACTATAATGCAGAATGGTATTTATTATTTAGAATTAGAAAAAAACGTTGGTCCAAATTTGCTGCTTATTAAGCAATGTTTGCTAGAGATTGAAATGAAAAATAATAAATAATAATTGAGTCGAAACCTGAAAGCCAAAGGGTGCTGCAAATGTGTCCCTGTTCAATATAGTGTAGTATTTTGATAACGTTTCGGAGAAACGTTACTTCTTCAGCCTAGAAGCATCAGGAGATCAAACAGGTGAACCGATAATGTTATTTGGATGTGATATATATATGTTTCTGAAATTTGAAACCATTAACTTTGCTAAAATAAATAAATACATTTTTTAAAAAAAAAGTCCTTTGCCCAAGCACACATACAAACACACACATACACAGGGGTGAGGGCTGGGAGAGACCTCATGGAGGATAGAAAATTCGGAGCTTCTGGTACAATACGGAAAACCACAGGCTGCAATTTCACACTCCACTACACAATTACCCTTAAGCTATCCCTTTCTTGTTCTCTTCAACCCCCCCATTTCCGTTGTTCTCCCCCCCCATTCTAAAGAGGGTAGCACTACATAATTGATCTGAACATGTACACTAAGAAATAGTAGAGCCTCAGACACCCAGTTCTTATATTATAGGAAGAGACAGTGGGTCTGGCCTTTGTTCATAGAACAAACTCAGCTTGCCCCGACCCCTGAGATGCCACAGAACCCACGTGCGAGTCCTTTGTATAATGTAACCTCTTGCCTTCTCCGCCTCTATCAAACAAGGAGTTTTACAGCCTCATTGACATTAAAATGCTGTAGCAATTTGGCATATACAGATTTTTTTTTGTTCTGTGCTACCCAAACTATGGCACAAGTAGGTCATCATCAGCCTAGCTAGGAAGCTCTGCCTAAATGCCATACAGCAGGCAGCAACGAGACAAACACAGAGCTGGCACAAAATGCCCTGGAATATGGCAGGCTAACCCTTCTAACTGAGTTTAGTTATTAACTACAAGCCTGTCCTGGTGTTACTGCTGAACTCTGCAATGCACGAAACCCTGTGCTTCTTAGATTTAAAACTTGAGCTAGAATTGTCATTCAAATAAACCAGGTTTTTTTCCCCTGATATTCTGATCAACCTTCAGTGAGTGCTAACTACGAAATTGCTACAAAAAAGTGTTTTATTGTGTTCTTACAGGAAGGTGTTGCAAAGCTGTGTATGTTTTCGTTTGCCCAGAGTGCTGCTGATAACCTGTGTGTATCCTGTGCCTCCATAACTGCAAATAGGAGAATTAGACCCTTTATTAAATGCCCATTTTAATCAGCAGTAATGAAAGACCCTCCTCCCTTTCCCACTCTCTGTCCTTCCAAGGTTACATCGCTGCAGGGCCTTACTCAAATGGCAGCATTTACTTTTGTCACACACACACACAAACACAAAAAAATAACATTGATATAACCCTAAAGTGGAGACCTGCGCAGGACTCATGGCTCAACGACATGGGGCACAGGGGCCACACTCACTGAACTTTCAGCAGTTCCTTTGTGAGCTGCCCCTGATAATATTATCTAGGAATAGTCATAAGGGTTCCATTTGTACTATTTTATAGGGGCTGGGGCAAGTGACCCTTGTGAATTTTTAAAAAACCTTTTTATATCCTTTCCAAAAAACTATTTTTTATTACCAGGGAAACAAGGCAGGAAAAGGAAAAAAAATAGTGGCAGTGCGGTGTATGATTCCAAAGAGACCAAGTGATTAGTATTTTACACACACTTATATATATATATATAATTTTTTTTATCTATCTATCTATCTATCTATCTATCTATCTATCTATCTATCTATCTATCTATCTATCTATCTCTCTCTCTCTCTCTCTCTCTCTCTCTCTCTCTATATAGATAGATAGATAGATAGATAGATAGATAGATAGATAGAGAGAGAGAGAGAGAGAGAGAGATACTGTATATAGATAGATAGATAGATAGAAAAAAAATAATTGTTATATTGTATTATTTTTTAAAAAAAACAGGTCTTGTTTTCAATGATGATTAGCAGTAAAATGCTATTTTGTCTTTTTTTTTCCTTCACTTTTTAATAATGATTAACACCCCCCCCCCCCATTGAAACTGAAAAAGACCAAGTTTGACGTGTAATTAAACGGGGTTTGTTAGAATGGCAGAGAGTCATTCATCTCCAGCATCAGCTATAATGGCCTGTAGGTTTAGTGAAAGAGAAGGAATAATAGAGGAAGAGGCAGAGAGGGAGAAGAGAGGGAATGGGGCAGGTGAGGAGCTGGAGGAGTGAGGACACAATGGAGCACTCCAGCAAGCAAATTGATGGGGAGAAACTATGAAGAATCATAGTGGCAATATTGAGAAAACAAGAAAACACTGAAGGGCAATGAGTTACGTAAATAAGGGAATGTGGGTGAGAAGAGGGAGGGAATACAATGAGCT